>NC_087461.1:20002878-20305909 GCF_036321535.1 Camelus dromedarius
ACCCTAAAGACTCCACACAGAAACTACCAGGGCTGATAAAAGAATTCAGCAAGGTAGCAGGATACAAGGGTAACATACAGAAATCAGTTGCATTTCTTTACACTAACAATGAAATATCAGAAAAAGAAAGTAAAGAAACAATCCCTTTTAAAATTGCATCCAAAAAATTAAGTACTTAGGAATAAATCTGACCAAGGAGGTGAAAGACTTACATGTGGAGAACTACAAAACATTGATTAAGGAAATTAAAGATGACTTAAAGAAATGGAAAAATACCCCATGTTCTTGGATTGGAAGAATTAATATTGTTAAAATGCCTATACTATCCAAAGCAATCTACAGATTTAATGTATCAAATCACCTAAGATGTTTTCCGTAGAACTAGAACAAATAATCCTAAAATTTATATGGAATCACAAAAGACCCAGAATTGCCAAAGCAATCCTGAAGAAAAAGAATGAAGATGGAGGAATAACCCACCCAAACTTCAGACAATACTGCAGAGCTACAGTAATCAAAACAGCATGGTACTGGCACAAAAACAGACATATGGATCAATGGTACAGAATAGAGAGCCCAGAAATAAACCCACAGAATTATGGTCAATTAATCTTCAACAAAGGAGGCAAGAATATACAATGGAGAAAAGACAGTCTCTTCAGCAAGTGGTGTTGGGAAAACTGGACAGCAACATGGAAATCAATGAAGTAAGAACACACTCTCACACCTTACACAAAAATTAACTCAAAATGGCTTAAAAACTTAAAATATAAGACAAGATACTATAAACCTCCTAGAAGAAAACATAGGCAGAATATTCTCTGACAGAAATCTTAGCAAGGTTCTCCTAGGGCAGTCTATCCAGGCAATAGAAATAAAAGCAAAAATAAACAAATGGGACCTAATTAAACTTATAAGCTTTTGCATATCAAAGGAAACCATAAGCAAAACGAAAAGACAACTTACGGAATGGAAGAACAAATTAGCAAATAATGTTACTGACAAGGGCTTAATTTCCAAAATATATAAACAGCTCATACAGCTTAATAACAAAAAAACAAACAACTGAATCCAAAAATGGGCAGAAGACCTAAACAAGCAATTCTCCAATGAAGACATACAAATGGCCAATAGGCATAACAAAAAAATGCTCAATATTGCTAATTATCAGAGAAATGAAAATCAAAACCTCACACAAGTCAGAATGTCTATCATTCAAAAGTCCATGAATGATAAATGCTGGAGAGGGTGTGGAGAAAATGCAACCCTCCCACACTGTTGGTGGGAATGCAGTTTGGTGCCGAAATTGTGGAAAACAGCATGGCGATTCCTCAAAAGACTAAAAATAGACTTACCATATGATCCAACAATCCAACTCCTGGGCATATATCCAGAGGGAACCTTAATTCAGAAAGATACCCACACCCCAATGTTCATAGCTGTGCTATTTACAATAGCCAAGACATGAAAACAACCTAAATGTCCATCAGCTGATGACTGAATAAAGAAGCTGTGGTATATTTTTACAATGGAATACTACTCAGCCATAAAAAATGATAAAATAATGCCCTCTGCAGCAACATGGATGGCCCTGGAAATTGCCATTCTAAGTGAAGTAAGCCAGAAACAGAAAGACAAATACCATATGATATCACTTATATGTAGAATCTAAAAAAAAAAAAAAAAGACAAATGAATTTATTTACAAAACAGAAACAGACTCACAGACATAGAAAACAAACTTATGGTTACCAGGGAGAGGAGGGTGGGAAGGGATAAAGTGGGAATTTGAGGTTTGTAGAAACTAACTAATATATATGAAATAGACAAACAAGTTTATACTGTACAGCACAGGGAACTAACTATATTCCTTATCTTGTAATAGCTTATGGTGAAAAAGAATATGAAAATGAATATATGTATGTTCATGTATGACTGAAGCATTGTGCTGTACACCAGAAATTGACACAACATTGTAAACTGACTATACCTCAATAAAAGCAAACAAACAAACAAATAGCAGGCAATATTTACATGGAAACAGAAACATAATGTAATAGAAGACCAGATGGAAAAGCGGAATATACAGTTGTATCTCTGCTCTGGGAATGTTGATTTTCAGTGAGTGGATGTGTCCTGGTGGCTGAAGATACAGCAGCAGTGAAGAAAACAGGCTCAAATCTCTTCCTTCTTGGAAGCTGCTGTCTGGTGGAGTGTGACCGAAAGATAATAGCAACACGAACATCATGAACTCTAGAGGATGTTGGTGGTGGTAAGTGCCCAGAGAAACTTGAAAGGAGGTGGGATAAGGGGTGAGGTGGGGGAGCAGGAAGATCTGCCTGCTGAGGTGCAGCAGCAGGGAGCCTGTGGGCACGTGGGAAGGCCATACAGGCAGAGGAAGGAGGAGGAGGGGCAAGTGCAAAGGCCCTGTGGCAGGAGTTTGTGGATGTGCTCCTCGGGGTGAATGAGCCTGGGTGCAGCAGCTCATGAAAGTAAGACAGCAGCTGCCAGATGTTCACCACTGGAGCCTGATGAAGGGCTGAGAGAAGGCAGGACCCCTAATGAGCCCATGGACTAAAGTCAGTCTGTGTTTTCTGTCCCCATAGGGTAACCCACTCTGGGATCCTCTAGCAGCCTCCTGACCCACACATGATCCAAAACATGGGCAGATTCAGGGGTCAAAAGAAAAGAAAGTCATGCTCGTTGTGGAGGATTTGGAAAACACCCAAAGGTGAAAAGAAACATGGATCTTGAATGCGCAGGTTCACTTTTGCAGCTTTAGTCTGAGGGATGGGTGGAGAAGTCATTCAGGGCTGCTTGGCAAGAGGTCCTGCCTAAGTCTGGCTTCTTGCTGCTTTCAAAACAGCTGCATCATGCAGCTCTCCTTGACCCTCGACCCTTAACCCCACAGGCAAATGTTAAATGCAACCAGACACATGATTTAACAGAGACTCTGTGACCTTTACTCTGTGGTGTTATCAAAAATACTCCAGGGGGTCTCTGGTGGGTGTGGCAGGCTCTTTTCCAAAGACCAAGGCCTCTGTGAGTTCTGTTCCCACACCGCCCTGCTGTGTGTGCAGTGGGGATCCGCCTCATTCTCACAGGCAGTTTGTTTTGACTGAAGGTGCGTGAGATCATGATCCAACAGCTGGGCCACAGGGGAGGGTGTTTTCCATGTTCCTGACATGATAAAAGACCTTTTTCTTGGCAAGAAACAAGTTAGCCTAAAAGGGCAGCTTGCCTGTCACTGCAAACTACAGTTCCAGCCAGCGTATAACTGAGCTACTAAAGTGTGTCTGTGGGAGCAGGAGTGAGCAGAGAGGAGGCACCCCGGCATCTCAAATGGGGGGTTTCCCCTGGACACGGTCAGGTCTTATTGTAAGATCGCCACCTGGGAGATAGTGGCTGTCCCGTTGCCTGATCACGCCCGGAGATCCTGCCTCGGCTATTTAGATTGTAGATAAGGTCCTGGACATTCCTCCTCCTTGTCCCCTATTCCCTTCCTTACTTTCCCTTTCACAAATAAAGCCACAGCTACATGATGAACAAACAAGCAAACAAAACAAACACAAAAACCTCCCCAAACCAACCAACTTCAGAAAGACCATGTTTGTGCTTGCATAAAAGTTTCCTTCCTTTCCTCCCTGACATAAATGTGCGCTAATTATAAAGAGGCCCAGGAGTCAAGGTGACACACGCCTTTATTGAAATGCAGTTGGTACAAGCAGATAGGGAAATTTGTGCAGGGCACAGTTCTCCCCACCCTCTCCCTCCAGAAAGCTTCAAAAACCCCAAAACAGTTGGTGCTGGGAGTGACTTCTTGAAGGATACAAGGAAAGCCCAGTGCCACATGGAGCTGCTGCTTTTGCAAGTTCTGAACTTGGGCTTGGAAAATGAATCATGAGATTTTATCCAAAACATGGGTCACTAGCTCTTCTTGACTTGCGGCACAGTCTCCAAGTGGCCACACACAACAGTGCAAGCCAACCAGGAAAAAAAAAGTCTGGAGAGAGGTGCGTTAGACGGGCTTGGTCCATCCCAGACCCCAGCAAGTGGCAAGAGCTGAAGGCCTTATTATGGTTACACCATCAAATCTAGACGTTTTCCTTGGTTCATGTACTCATATCACACTTGAGACTTACACTGGGCTTTATATTTAATGCAATCTTCCAGAAAAATACAAAAACCCAAATTGCCAAGCAAACATTTCTATCTGCATCTTGCCTTTCCCACTCTGTCATCTGGAGCATGCCCAGCAGGGAGAGTGCTCTCAACGAGAATGGAACGCCGTCAGTCTCTCAGGTTGGATGGTCCCAACCTCACCATCATTCTCTGGCAGGTTGGGACCTGCAGACGTGTGGGTGGTCCACGCATTGGAGTGGGGTGAGCTGGTCCCGGAGTTACCCCTGACCTGGTGGGTCTGCAGCCAAACTCAGAGTCCGCACCTCAGCCACCAAGTGTCATGATTCCAGGATCAGACCTCAGGGCTCATTTGGGGCTGGGAAAAGATATTCCAAAGAGCAGGGGACCTAGGAGCATGACAGTGTCATCTGGTAGAGTTGGAGATGAAGCATTGTCTCGTAAGATGAGTTCCTCCCCTTGGCCCCTCCATGCCTACTCCCGGCTTCCTCCACCTGCCGAGTCTCCCATCCCTTTGTCTCCTCCATCTAAGCAAATGGGGGCCCCCGCTGAGCCTACACTGTGCTTCCCTACACATTAGCACACGTGTGCACCCCAACCCCCGGCTCCCTTGTGCACACACACCTGCAGTCAATTGGCCAGAGTTGACAGCAGGAAATTCTGGTGGAGAGGGGCTTGGGCCCCAGCGCCCAAGTCTGAGAGCTCACGTGTGCCCCAGAGCCGTGGGAAGAGGAGACCCAAGCAGGGTGGAAAGGATCACTTTCAGGAAGGTCTTCGTGAGACTTTGGGAGTACCCCACCTTGCACGGGGCTCAGATGAGAAGGTGCGACAGAGTTGGGAAAGGGCATTCTCCTCACTTTTGCACAGGACACAGCATCCTTAGGGCTGTAAGACTAGAAGGGAGTCTTTGGGTGCCTCGGAGCTCCTCAGCTCAGGGAATACTCAGAGATGGGGGCCCGCCAGGCCCGGGCAGTGGAGGGTGATAGCTGAGTATCCGCTGAGGTCTCTGATGCCCACAGCAGCTTCTGACCCAGAGAAGAAAGGGAGAGGCCTGGCAGTGAGCATGTGCGCCATCGCTCTGCCCCCTGAGAGGCTGGTGCATTGATATCCATACCTCTCCATCCTTGTCTGCCTCTCTATCTACCATCTGTCTTTGATCTCATCATGTGAGGTCAGCTGAGGATTTTGCCGTTCAGCATGTGGAAGCGAAAGGCAGCAAGGCTTGGCTCCGGATGCCAGTGTGTCATCTCTCGTTGGTACTGGCCAGCTGGTGAGGGCTTGGGACCCTTTTGCAGCATGGCGAATGGACCAAAGCCCTGCCTGGCTGAGGGGGCATGTGCCTCACAGGTGACTCTCAACTAAAGGAGGGTCACTAGAAAAGCAAGCAAGAAAGGGTTGTTTCTGCAAAGCAGAAATCCCTGCACATTGAGTGACAGTGGCAGTAAGCCAGCAGCAGCAAATGGCAAGGTGCCCAGCACGGGGCTCTTCCCGGCTTCTCTCTCCACATGCCGCAGGAGACCGTCAGCTAGAAGAGAGCCTGCAGGCGTCACTCCACGGTTTGCGTTTGGTCACTTATCCCCAATTCCCATGAGTCAGCCGGCAAGCTCTGCGGGGTGGGGGCGGCCACTCTGCTGCGCTGTTCTGTCTGGATGAGTGCCACGGCCTCTCTGCTGATCTACTGTCCCTGAAGGAAGAAAGGAAAAGATAGCCATCTGCGGGGAAAATATGTACATGTATCACTGGGGGCAGCCACAAAGCCAGAATAAGTGGTCTAGGTCAGCTAAAACAGGGGCCAACCCGAACATTAAACTAACACGAGCCCAGGAAATGTTGTTTAACAGGAAAGATAGAAAACAGAAAAAGAAGATGGGGTGGCATGCTGCTTGCAGCCTTGTCTCAGACTCCGTGCTGGCAGTCGTCGTGAGGGAGAGATCACATCCCACGCAGGTCCCTGTGGGCTTCGGGACCGCCTCTTCCACGCCGCTCACTGGTGGCGGTGGGCGCTGCGGCCTGAGGACTCCCAGGGCTCCCCTGGGAGACGGGAGGGCAGGGGGCAGGGCACAGCCATTAAAGGGATGACGCAGCAACTGGCACCAAGGTGGCAGGAGATGTGACTCCCATAGACCTTGAGCTTCAGTGTGCTAACACGCTGGCTGCTCAATGACACTCCCACAGGAGCCGTGACAGTCCCGAGGCCGACCACGAAAGGCCAGAAAGTGGGCGGCGGCCCAGTTCCTGGGAACCCCAGCCGCTTCCCCAAAGTAGGTGGAACAACCCTCCCACTTGTCAGCACGTGAAGTTACCGCGCCCGTAAAGACTCCCTGAGCTGTCGCCCTCTGTCTCCTTCGGAGACAGCCCACACCCTGTCTATGGAGACTGAATCTATTTTTACCTTAAACTAAATCCCCCACACCTGGTGGCCTCTCTGGCCTTCTGAGATGGCCTGCACTCCGTCTGTGGAGTATGTATCTCCGAATACATCTGCCTTCTCTCTACTATGGCTCGCTCTTGAATTCTTTCCTGCACGAAGCCAAGAACCCTCACTTGGTGGGGTGCGTCCCAGGGACTTTCCTGGGACCTGGGACATGGCCTTCTTCTCCTGCCCCATTTTCCTGTATCACTAGAGATGCCCTTTACCAGGGCCTGGATGCTAAAATGACCCTCCCCTGGCCTGAGACTCTGGTGCGATTGGGTTCCACCAGCCAGCTTGCCCCCCCGGGAGACCTGCCTGCAGAGCTGGGTGGAGCGAGGCTGGTGGCGGGGCAGGAGGAGCAGGGCTGAGGTGAGACTCTAGACCTCAGCTCCACAGCTGGTGCCAGGGTTCTGATTTCCTGGAGGCAGCCTCCTACTGCCACAGAGTGGGGAACCCCAGAAACTGCAGCTCTGGAGGCGGCCTCCTGGGTCAGCGGGCAGCTCCCCAAGAGCAGCCACCATGGTGGCAACTTTGGTGTCTGGTTCCGCAACGTGGCTTTGGGTGTCCTTCCTAGAAGCCGGGACTCTGTGGTGTGTTTCCTCGGCTCTCCTAGTGACTCTGCGAACCATTAAAAAACCCCAGTAAACGCTTCTCTGCTTCAACCAGCAACAGCCTGTTGTCTTGTCTGCAAATCTACACTGTGTTAATACCCAGGTACCAAATGGACTCTCCACATCCACTTCACAGTGAGGAGCAGGGTGGCGGGGAGGCCCGAGGTAATCTTGGTAAGCTGCTGACTTTACGCAGAATTTGAAAGACCAACTTGTCCACCTTCTCAGTTTCAAGACTTCTCACTAAGCCTAACCTTAACCTGCTCTGAGATCCAGTGGGAATTCTCATTTTCAACTATGCTGAATGTGTGAGCTGCGCTGAGCTGGCACAGCTGTCTGTGACAGAAACACTGTCGTGGCCAGCAAGGCCTGGACACTCTAGTCACTCAGGTAGGTCACAGACAGTGACCAGGCAACTCTTGCCATTAACATTGTTTCTTGGTGGTCAGAAAGTACCCCCAAGAAGGAGTGTACAATTTCTATTTGCTGTGTTGTACATGGGTCAGGGAGCCATTCTGAGGTTTGTGCTCTCTCCTTCAGAGTCTGCTCAGTCCTCATGTTATCCAGACTGAGGGAGACACAGTGATGCCCTCCGGAGAGCCACATTCCAATCCCCAGGACCTGCGAATGTGTGGTTTCCTGGAAACAGAGAGATTACCTTGGACTCTCTGGTTGGGCTGGATGTAATCACAAGGGTCCTTACGTGTGGAAGAGGGAGGTGTACCAGAGGAATAATCATCAGAGAAATGCAACGTTGCTGGTTTTGAAGGTGGAGGAAAGAGGCCAAGAGCAGGTGCCTCTAGAAGCTGGAAAAGGCAGGGACATGGAATCTTCCTCAGGTCCCCAAGGAAGAATGCAGCCCTGCTCACACCTTGACTTGAGCCTGTGACACCTGTGTCAGACTTCTGACCGCCAGAAGTGCAGGGTAATAAATTTGTATCATATAAGCCACCAGATTTGAGGTACTTTGTTACTGATACACAGACCTGAAGCCTTTCCTTCATGCAAGTCCGTCAAAGCCCAGTGAGTCTGTAGCTAAGAAGGCTGTCTCAGGTTGTGGCTGCTGAGGGGGAGAGTTTGCAAATAAATATGATATTTACCAAAAGACTGGCTACAGGAAAAACCTTGCTTCCCTTCCCCAGTTGTGGAATGAAATCTTTAATAGCTTTGGTTGTATAGAAACAATAGGTAAATGAGATGTAAAAGCAGAATTTGTGATAGATGTATAATTCTATACAAAGCAATCTTGTCTGGGATCCTATTTCCATAGGATCTGGAACATGATGAGAAGGCAAACTGTCTTATGTTGAAAAATTGAAGCCTGAATCTGTCGTGGGGTGGGGGGAAATACAATAGAAATGCCATTATGAATTGTTTTGTTCAGACCTACTGAATACATTATTAAAATTTAAATGTAATCTAAACATGGTCCAAGGAATTCAAAAGACCTTTAAGCCATGGTCAACTGCTCTCAGGGTCAGGGCCAGGTAGGGGTTGGGGAGGCATCTCCAACAAAGATACCTGGAGGAGGGCGACCAGGAGACCCAGCTCTGGAGGGTCCCTCCAGGAGCTCTGCTTCCAGAGCCCAAGAGTAGAAATTTAAGAAATGTTTGTGGTCAAGAAGACACTCAGCCCATGACTACCACCTGATTAAATGTCTCTGTGTTGATTCCTGTCTTCAGGACCAAGGAGCTAAGGAAGGAGTCAGAACCAGGGGCAGAGACTGGCTTGGGTCAGGAGGTGCAGCTGACAGAGGAAATGGAAAGTGAGCACCCTTCATCAGAGGATGACTCTCTGGCAGTGGAAACAGCAGGGAGCCCAGATGGCCAGGAGCTGGGAGCAGAGGAGCAGGAGGGAGGCGGGGGAGAGTGAGGAGGAGCAGGAGGCCTGGGTGTCTCCTTCATCCGAGGCTCAGAGCACCTGAGGCTCAGCCCAGGCTCAGAGGAGGAGCCCCAGGAGCCAAGGAGGTGAGAATGTGTAGGTGGATCATAAAATGAAAGGATGTCAAAGCCCACAGACTGGCTGCAGGAGAAGTAAGGAGACCCCAAACATTCGTGAGCAGGTCTTCATCTACCATATTTTATCCACTTGAAGAGCTGCATTTTTTTTTCACGTTTGAACATCCTGAAATAGCTCTGTGAGTTATAGTGGAAGGTGTCTAAAACGCTGTCCCTGTCCAGGTATGAACGTGGTGGCTATCCCTGGCGGCAGGACTGGACCACTGCAGCTCTTTGATGTTCCCATCAACAAACAAGACAACCTGAGGAAGGAAGGAATACTGGTCCCCTTCCTTGTCTAAAGCTTTTCCATGGAATTGAATTTCAGGGGAAAACTTTTTATTAACTGGTTGTTTCCGGTAAGATCTTGAAAGCACCAGAATCAAAACTTACAGAATGAGTCTTAGGGGCTTAGAAGATCTTGGGAAAAATCAGGGGCATTTTCTAAGAAATACTGCATCTCAAGCTTGCATAAAAGAGTCAAAACTTTGACTTAAAATGACCTAGAAGAATCAGCTCTTTCAAGAGTGTAAATTAAAAATTCTAAGAGAGAATAAGCATTGTGTTATGATTTAATTGACAATTTTTTTTCTTCCTTAGTACTTATAAAATAATGGTGTATCTATGATGTCTTGAATTTTATGAAATCTAATCAGTCTCTCTTTAGTTATATTAATCTGATGTTAGACCCACCAAGGGAATTTTAAAATTTTAGACATTGTATTTTTATTTCTAAAAGCTCTATGTGGTTCTTTACAGTCACTGATATGAAGGAAAATGAAGACAGAATGTTGCCACCGCCAGTGAAAATTTAGCTTTGGTAAATACTCAAGTATATTTGAGAGCTTAGTATTATTTATTTATTTTAAAAATGTTTTAACCAGACGACTGAGCTGAGCTCCCTAAATGATGTTTTATACCCTGAAGTTTGATTTGCTGCTCTCCTCTATCAAGCATTTCTACTCTATTTTTGAATGTAAACTCTGATGTTCAGTTATGATAGTCTTAGTTTCAACCTGCTTGAGTGCATAGTTTTGGTCTCATAATTTCTAATTTGCATCTATAGATGCAAGTTGAAGATGAAAAATAAAGACTTCAAAATAGTTTTTATTTAAAATATACAGGTAATTATATATTTGTATTACCTGAGTAATTGCTTCAGTTATCCATTTCATTAGAAGTGGACTGCACAACTTCCTTTTGTATGTATAATATTTCATAATATTTGAAATTATTTCTACATTATAGTTTAAACCAGATATTATAGTTGATGTTAAGATTTACTGTTACTAAAAATTAGCAACATTTTAATACTATGCTAACACCACATAAAATTTACATCTTTGGCATTGCACTGAATTTGACACAAAGAATATCTGTAAATAAGACATTCTTATGGATTGCTCTTATTTTTCCTGTGTGTGTATTTAAACAAATTTAACGTAACTGTTCGGCATTAAGGTTCAGTAACTATATTCTGACTAGCAAATAAGGTCCTTAAAAAGAACTAGTTTTTTTGGTATTACAGTTTCTCTTATAATTAATATTTATTATATGTTTCTAAAGAAGCCAAATAATCCAGATTGTTAATTTTAAGTTTTCAAGTTAATTATACATATATTTATAATACAAATGGCATGCATTAATTGCAATTGTATGTATGTGCTGTGTTAAGCGGTGTTGCAGGATTATTAGCAACCTTTTCCAGGCCATGTGGTCTGCAGCAACACTGAGCTGTGTCCTTGTAATGTGAAAGCAGCCGCAGGAATCATGTAATATGAATGGGTGTGGCTATGCTCCAATCTGATGACTCAACTTTTAATGTCATATAATTTTCATGGGTCACAAAATAGCCGCCTTTTGATTTAAAAATATTTTAAAATATAGAAACCATTCTTAGCTCATTAGGCCATATATAAAGCAGTGGTAATTTGAGGACCCCAATTTCAATTTTTGTTCAGGAAGAATCACAGTTGGGCCTTGCTTGCTTGAAAATTCCTTTTCATCTCAGTAGATTATGATTTTGATGATATCTGTCATTATCTTGAAGAAAACCAAGTTATTTACCAGATAGTTCAAGTTTTCCAAAGAAGATAGTTATACAGTATGGTATTGATCCATCTGTTCCTTTTCGTTAAGGTTGGTTCATTCTTTTGTTTGTTTGGTGCTGGGAACATCGGAATGAATGAGAAAACCCCTGGGTTCAAGGAATTTATAATCTAGTGAGAAAACAAAGATCTCACTTAAAATGTACCTTGTACAAGGCTAGCTCTTACTAGGGAGGAATGGGAGGAGCATTCAAAATACAGGGGGTGAAAAATTAAACATGGCAGAAAGAGGCATACAACATGTTGAAAAAGGTGATTATCTAGGTTTGAGCAGAGCAGAGATTTCTTGTTGGTGTTGGCAGAGAGATAAGGGAATAAGAGTGGCCAAGTGTAGAGTGGATTACAAAATGGAGAGAGAGAACCAAGCCACTAGTTAGAAGGGCAGGTCACCAGTTAACAGGCTATTTCATTTTGCTTAAGATGTTAAGAAGGGATGGTTAAGAAGGGACATAGTGCTGGTGATGGAAGAAGGATATAGATGAGAAAGTGATTCTGGATGAGAAAGGATAGAGATACAAAACTGGACAAGGTGATTCTTGTATAGTTTTAATCAGGTGGTGGGGACAGAAGCCACGAATTATACGTGTGTGGGCACGCAGACGAGGGGGAAGGAGTGTCTGAGCAGCACTGTTGGAAGCAGTGGTGAAGTCAGTGAAATGAGGTCAGAGGAAGACTGCTCTAGCTCTAGAAAGGACTTCTCAGCCTGAGGCACCCAGTTTCCCTTGAAAGAGGAAGGACTGGAAGTTGATGTAGAAATAAGTGCTTGAAGGAAAAGTTCCCAGTAAAGGAGAAAAGAGACAATAAAAGATGAGCAATCAAGAGAAAAGCCTCTTCCTCTGAGGTAGGAGAGAAGCAGAAGAAAGTAGGTGAAAATGGAGACAAAGGTTGAGTGTGAGAAGAATGTGGTGACTCTTTCAATTGAAAAACCAGTAACTTTTATTCGATGACCTTGATCTTAGTTTATTTATAAAGAGTAAGGAGGGCAAGTACACACGAGGAATTTGAGAAATAATCTGTAAATAAAATTAATAAAATCACCAAGATGAGAAAAGGATAGAGCTGAGATAGGATCACATAGAGTTGGGTGGATCCTGTAGGCCGGCCGCCTGGTCTTCCTTCTGCAGTGACCAGAGCACAGATCAGTGGCTGAGAAGCAGAGTCGCTCAAATCATATTTCAAGACTAAGATGACACAGATTAGGGTGAGGCAGGTGAAAGCATCAGTATTAGTGAGATCACTTTTCCTTTGTCTTAGGCTTCAGTGCGGCTTGGAATAGCAGTGTTACTAATCTTCATTTAAATTTTACTTTTGTTAATCATTGATTTTGTTTTTTTTTTTAGCATTCATGTGATTTTTAAAATATAGTACATTAGAAATATTTTTATCTTAACTGAGTTTTTGGCATCCCCTTAAATTTTATGAGCCACAGAAGTGCCTAACTTTCCTCACTCACTTCACCCTAATCCCAGCCCAAATTTGTTGAACAAACAGTGAGGTCTTCCAGAGTTGATGGTTGACTTGGAGAACACAGCTGGTGATCAAAGAAGCCAGAACACGGGATCTTAGAGAACATGAGCTTGGGAAGATGCACCCAGTATCCGATGCAGTAGAACCTAGAAGCAGGCAAAATGAAACCAGCAAGTTAAGTTACAGATTGAGTCAGTCCATAATTTCTCATGCTGCCTTCAGCATGCTGGTAGAAATAGGTTCAAAATTAAGCACTGCTGCAGTCTGGAAAAATTTCCAGTAATCTGCCAGACACAATGAAGAATTTATCCAAAGCAAAATGTAAATGGATGTGGAGGCAGAATGGCAGTAGGTTTTAAAACTTTTTTGTTTTAGTTTGTTTTTAATTCCATTGCTGTTAAGAGAAGAGAAGTTCCTGATAATGTGTTGTGGCCAAGGTCAAAGAAGGTAGGTAATGGCACGTTTCATTCCAAGTAGGAAAATTAATGCCAGGAAGGTGTGTCGAACCATGGGATCTATACTGTCTGGCTTCGCATTTTTGTTGCTGTACCTCTAAAGAGAAGGTAATGCTTCCATTTGTTCAGGATTTTTTTTTTCTATACACTGATGCAGTGGAGCCCAGGAGAGCTCTTTTCTTCAGAGCCATAGCAAGCAAATGACAACTAATATTAGAAATTTGGCAAAAGTCCTTAAGGACTAAAAGATTTAAACAGAAATATGTGGGTAATGAAGGAAACCAAGGAAATTAATTTACTGCCACCATCCTCTTCTGTCCCACATACTAGTAAAGGACAGGGCTGACCTATTCAGGAATGAGTAAACAGCCCCACAAAGACCCAAGGATACAGTAGTGCAAAATCAGGAGAACACTGTTCTTAGGGGACAAAGAAAAGACATATTTGTGCAAAAGACTTAAATCTAGGAAAAAGAAGTAACTCTTGTTAAAATATTTTCAATAAGCATACATGTTCTTTTGAAACAAAGCATGAAAGATGCTAGAATACTGAGGTGAAAGAAATCTGGCTGGAATATAGGAAAAGATAAGGAGGGAGCTGGAAAGAAATCAAAATATAATAGCTGAAATGAAATACCTGTTAAAGGCAGTAAAGAACAGAATCAACAAAGCAGAAATTCCAAGCATAGACAGGACAAATTGAAAGGACTGTATAAAATGAAACGGTAGGTGTGATGAAAAACAAAGTTCCTTCTAGAACATTGGGATTCTAGAACTGGGAGTGAGCAAGATAGGAAACCACTTCCCAGGACCTTTGATTCTTTGGTTGGGAGTTTAGATTTGAATTAGTCATCAGGTAGAAACACACACACACACACACACACACACACACACAGCACTGTAAGCCCTTGACTTACATCTTACCTTCATAAACATGATTATTTATGTGAAGATTATTCTGATAGTTATTTTGAGAACTATTAAGGGAGAAAACGATAGCAGATAACACATCCTTTGAGCAGCAGCAATCCGCAGGTTAGGCTGTGAAGGCAGAGTGTGGTGGCTTTGCAGATGGAGAACCAGCCGTGTGAGCAGCTTGAAAGCACTGTGGGCAGGGAGTAAACCAGCACAGCTCAGGAACTACCCAGCAGAGGTGGAAGAGTGGGAACTTCCAAGTCTGGGATTTGAGAGAAACCTACCGTAAATACATGAAACCCAGTTACACAAAACCCGCTGGAAATGTGAGGAAAGGTGTGTGTGGGTGCGTGCTCCCGCTGCCTGTGTGCGTATGTGCAGAGAAGTCATGGACACTTACCCTGACTGAAACTGACTGTACTTGCATTACTGCTTTGGTACTAACATGCCTCAGAGAAATACATCCCGTAAAGTACGTCTACTTCTAATCATACAGCCTTGTACTGTACTGTACTTGAATCTACCTAGTGTAGAATGTTACTTTCTGTGCTTTATTTGCAAGTTAACATTTTAATAATTTTCATAAATAGGTACCTGATTTGCATATTCTGCTTCATAATCCAACTGTACTGTGGGTCAACCACAGTTCTCTCCTTATTCATGCCAAGGCTTCTCTATTAGTCTGAATAATCAATCTATCCTAGACTGCATTTCTGTTTCCAGTTCTCAGAGCTTTTTATAACTCAAAGTTACACTGCTTTTTTAAATCAAAGATTGAATCATACATGTGCTGGTGTAGTAATCTCTTTGACCCACTATTATACTGAAGCACATTTTTGTTATTGTATGATTACCAACCTTGCTGTGTAGTATCTTTTCTTTTACTTAACTTCTGTAGCCCCATGAGTTTGATATTTAAATGACATTTAAACAATTCATAATCTTCTGTTCTTTCATAATATATACTGAAATGAAATAGTGGGGAATATATACCTAGAACTGGAAAAATTTTAAAACATTACCTCTTGAGATTCAAATGATAAGATCTATGTAAAATAGATGGCATAGTAGGAATGGCCATATTAGAGACTCAAAATGACAGAGACCAGATCCAGCACTTGGCTCTGATGTGACTCACGATGCTGGCGTCCCTAGGGAATAACTTAATCTGTGACAGGGAAATGGAAAGCAGTAAATATTAGTAATAACCATTTGAGGATTAGCTACAGAAGGAGCATGTTGTTTTAGAAAACTATAATGCTCCCAATAGTTATCTCCAGAAGTGTGGAAGGATGAATGTATCAAGTTAAAAGACTCTGAAGCCATTTAAAGCAGCATCTTCCTAGTTTCCTCTCATAAAACTATGGCATTTTCCTTGTCAACTTCTGTTCTGAAACCTTGACTTCCCAGGTACTTTTTCTTACATGTAGAGACTGTAGTTTTTAGTCTCTCACAAATATCTGATCCTTCTCACAGATTTTTTTTTTTTTGGCTCTACATAAAACACGTTCATTAATTGGCATGTATAGTTTAATTTCTTATATGAACAGAATTGGCTTGAAATATCTGCCTTCAGGAAAATCGGATGTATGGAAAAACTCAGCCTTCAGGATTTAAGGCTGAGTACTTACCATTAGAGCCCTAGAGGTACAGAGACAAACAGACCACATTCCATGAAGGCTGCCCTCAATTCCATGCAGTAAATTCCTATAATTTAATATGGTATGATATTTTATATTATATAATAATAATAATAATATAATATAATTAATATAATATAAATGATATATCCTCCTGGGTTATTTTCTTTAATCCTGAACTTGACTGCTGTTTGCTGTAAACTTATAGGATTAATTTGGCAAAGAAAACTCCATATTTTTCTAAGGCATTTTTGCCTTCAATTCATCTACCTGCTACCTGTGAATAGTGAGTCTTAATCACTTAGCCACGCCTTAAAATGCTCCTAAGCACATAAAACTGAGGAGTAAAGTGTGCTCCACAGTCTTGTTCTTTAAATGTTTGAGCTATTCTCTATATGCAAGTCATACAGAGACAAGAGATAAACTATTTTATCTTACTCATATCTATATTCTCTGTAGCACCACACAGAAGTGTTTTGAATTAAAGTACAATATTCATCTAAACCTAACTGCATGTAAATACAATCATGAAATCTTTTTCCTTGACCCATGCATACTTACCCTTAAGGTTAGAGGTTGGGGCAGCTGGTCTTGGTGGGGCGTTTCTATGACAGATAGTAGTCAGCTGCTTAACTTTGGCAGAATGAAGTCGTCAGCTTCTGCTCCCGTGCCTGCCACATAGTAAGCTTTAGGTTGACATTTGATGAATGAGTGAGCTTGAGTCAAAACTTATGAGGGTAAGCTTTGAAAATCATAACATGCAGAGTTAAATAGAAATAGTTGGGATGGCTTCTGTTTTCTGATCAAGGTGGAGGAAGGTGGAAAAAAATCATTTCCAACCTTACAACAATAAAAAGCTGGACAAACAGCAAGTTCACTACTTTTCTTGACCCCGCTGAGTGCTGAAGGTACAAGGCAAAGACCTGGTCCAGAGTCTAGGGAGACACAGACTTTTCTCTTGCAGAGGAAGGCAGGGTGCAAGTATTAACTTACCAGGGCCAGACTCAGCCAGACACCTGTATAAAGAGTTCAGCTAAAATGGCTGTTGAATGGCGGGAGCAGGTGTGTACCAGTGAGAAGAAGTGAAGCCACTGAAAGGCACACAAATAGGAAGATTCCACAACCTCTTGTGTGCATTTTTCTTCATGAACCCCATCAGCCAAAGAAAATCTCCCATGTGGTGAAGAACTAGGGTAGGGGTACAGCAGCCATAACAAGAGGAGCGATAAACTCCATCTGGACTCTTTTTCCTCTTCTATGGAACAAAACCGAACTCTGCTAAGGAGCTGAAATAACTACTGTTGCCCTAGGGCACCAGTGGGGTTTCTCTGAAGCTAGGGATTAGGAACAGGGGAAAAAAATACACCTCAACCCCCAGGGCAGAGGCAAGAATATCTACAGGAGCCAGAACTATACCAGGCAAGGGAAAGGATCACTGAGGAGGCATACACATGAGATCAAGGGACACAGTGCTCAACCAAGACTAAGGCTTAATTGGAGGATCAAAGAACACTCTCCTCCATTTTTCGCTCCCTGTTGCCAGGATAACAAGTGTCAAATAATAAGTAACTTGCTAGAGACAGACCTTTTTGGAACACAGAGTCTTAAGACTGAGTATGGAACAGTTATGAGAATAATAATAAAAAAAAAAACCTTTGGCAAACTAAATCCCCCATCCCTAAAACGATACATAGGAATTTATAGCCTATGGTGCCCAAGTGTAACCATAGCAACAGTAAACTTCAAACCTAGCTCAACTCCTTATTGGGTTAACTCAAACCCCTGTGCTAAAGTTCTCGAAGGAAGTTTGTACTCATTTCTAAACATAAAAACTACCTTAGCGTCTACTACCGTATACCTGATGACAGTAATTCATAAGAACTTAAACAAAAAATTACAAAGCATATGAAAGGGAAAAGGACCCAAAACACACACACACACACACACACACACACACACACACACACTCAAAGGAGACAAAGTACTCATCGGAGTCAGGCACAGTTATGTCATAGACGTTAGCTCTATCTCACAAGGAAATTTAAATAATGATGCATTATATGTTAGATGCTCTAGTAGAAAAGCTGGTCAACATGCAAGATTAGATGATTAATTTCAGCAGAGAGATGAAAATTATACCGACAAAGTGAATTGAAATCCTAGAAATAAAAAACACAGTAACAGAAATAGAGAATGTCTATGACAAGGGTCACCAGTAGAGTTGACACAAAGCAAAAAAAAAAAAAAAAAAAAAAAGAATCAACAAACTGGAAAACATATCAATAGAAATTACCAAATTCAAACATAAAGAGAAATGAGAAGCAGACAGCCCGCGGAGCGCGGCTGGCCCGGCGGCGGCGGCGGCGGCGGCGGCCACTGAGTTCCCCCCACCCCGAGGCGCGTCCCCGCCAGCCTCCCGGCGCCCCCAGGCCTCAGCGCCCGCGCCCCTTCAGCTCGCTCGCCCGCCCTCCTTCCCTGCGACCGGCTGCGCCATGGCGTTGGCGTCAGTGGAGCTGGCGGCGGTCGAGCCGGCCTCCGGTACCAGCAGCTGCAGAATGAAGAGGAGGCTGAAGAGCCACAGCAGGCTGCGGGGGACGCTCCTCCACCTTACAGCAGCATCTCCGCAGAGAGTGCAGCATATTTTCACTACAAAGGTGAGTCTGGGTTTCCAAAGCCTCCCTCTTACAATGTTGCTACCACACTGCCCAGTTATGATGAAGCCGAGAGAACCAAAACTGAAGCTACTATCCCTTTGGTTCCTGGAACAGATGAGGATTTTGTGGGTCGGGATGATTTTGATGATCCTGACCAGATGAGGATAGGAAACGATGGGATTTTCATGTTAACTTTTTTCATGGCATTCCTCTTTAACTGGATTGGGTTTTTCCTATCTTTTTGCCTGACCACTTCAGCCGCAGGAAGGTATGGGGCCATTTCAGGATTTGGTCTCTCTCTGATCAAGTGGATCCTGATTGTCAGGTCTTCCACCTATTTCCCTGGATATTTTGATGGTCAATACTGGCTCTGGTGGGTGTTCCTGGTTTTAGGCTTTCTCCTGTTTCTCAGAGGATTTATCAATTTTGCGAAAGTTCGGAAGATGCCAGGTACCTTCTCAAATCTCCCCAGGACCAGAGTTCTCTTTATTTATTAAAGATGTTTTCTGGCAGAGGCCTTCCTGCATTTATGAATTCTCTCTCAAGAAGCAAGAGAACATCTGCAGGAAGTGAATCAAGATGCAGAACACCGGGAATAATTACCTGCTTTAAAAAAATAATGTACTGTCGAAAAAGATCATTTCTCTCTATTTGTTCTAGGTGTAAAATTTTAATAGTTAACGCAAAATTCTGTAATCATTGAATCATTAGTGGTTAATGTTTGAAAAAGCTCTCGCAATCAAGTCTGTGATGTATTAATAATGCCTTATCTATTGTTTGTAGTCATTTTAAATAGCATGAGCCTTGTCCCTGTAGTCAGTAGGGGACAATCTTGCTTTATTCATCCTCCATCTCAAAAATGAATTTGGAATTAAATATTTTAGTGTAAGATCTGTATAATGCTGGCCATTTAAAAGGGGTTTTCTCAAAAGTTAAAACTTTTGTTATGACTGTATTTCTGCACATAATCCATTTTGCTCTTAAAATTAATCTAGAAATTTATTTAATCGTACTGTGAACACCTGGAAGCAAAATCATAGTGCAAAATACATTTAAGGTGTGGTCAAGGATATATTCTTAATTGGTAAATAATAAGCATTAATTTTTCATAGTCTGTATTCTAATTTTGCAGTACCTTATTCTGTGTTGTGTACCTAAGGGATTGTAAAGGTGTTGTCACTGCATAAAATAGAAAGGACAAGGACAAATGCAGCCTAATTACTAAAATGCAATTGTTGACACTTTCTGTATGATTATAGACCCTGCCCTTTTTTTTTCTTTTTCTTTTGTCTCCTGATGATTAGAACAGGGGCTGGGAGTAGGGAGGGGATTAGGTACTAGGAGCAAAGAAAGAATTAGCTTGGAACTTTTGAGATGATCTCTAACATACTGTATTCCTTGCTTTTACAATGTGTTAGCAGAGACCAATGTGTTATAAATGTAGAGTGATGTGCTTTCTGCCAAGTGATAATTCTCCTTGGTTTGCTATGTTAAAACTGTAAATAAACAAAACATTAATAAACTTCCCTTGTGTAGCAAAAAAAAAAAAAAAAAAGAAAGAAAGAAACAAACAGAACACCTAAAAACTATGAAACAATATCAAATAGCACATGTAATTGGAATCTCAGAAGAAACAGTTGAAGAAATAATGGTTGATAATTGCCGCAAATTAATGACAGATACCGAACGAGAGCGAAGAAGCTCAGAGAACACAAAGCATAAAAAACACAGAGAACAAACATAAATAAAAGTAATTTCAAAACATGATCACATTATATTCAAACTGATAAAGTCAAAAGATAAATAAAGGCAACCATAAAAAAATTTTTTACAGTAATAATAGAAAACTAATAAAAAATATCACATGTAGATATAAGAACTAGATAAGAATTAGAGCAAATTTCTCTTCAGAAATCATGCTAGCTGAAGACGACAGAGTAACATCTTTAATATGCTGAAAGGGAAACAAAAAACAACAACAAAAATTGCCTTCTCAAACCAGATTTCTATACTTGATGAAAAAATATTTTTAAGAAAATGGGAAAGACATATCTACTTTCTAGACATACAAAAAGCACTGGAATTGATTAGCAAACCACCCCTATAAGCGGTGTTACAGGAGGATTGTCAGGCAGAATGAACATGATAGGACAAAGAAACTTGGATTTATACAAGGAAAAGAAAGGACATACGAAGTGGAATGAATGAAAGTAAAATAAAACCATTTTTCTTCTTTTTAATTAAAAATATGGCTGTCTAAAACAAAAATAGGAGCAATATATTGTGTGTTTACAGCATATGTAATAGTGAAATGTAAGATGACAGTAACGCAGAGGATGAGAGGGAAGAATTGGGAATATACTCCTGTAAGGCCCTGGCATTACTCATGGCTGTATAGTATTGTTTGAGGACAGCTCTGATGTATTGAATATATATATATTGTAGACAAAGAGTCAGAAAATACTTTCTTACAGTACAGTATAATATACATTTAAGGCTTGCTTGCTTTTTGACCTCTGTTTCGGCTACCCAGCTCTTCCATTGTAGTACAAAAGCAGCCTCAGTACATAAACATATGGGCATGATTCTGTTTCAGTAAAATTGAATACACCATGTGGCTGGCCCACACCATGGTTTGTCAAACCCTGCTCTAGAACATCCAGTAAAGGGTCTGGAATTGATTGTAATCAATGGTGGAAATGAGAGTTGCTCAAAGGAAATCTGTGTTACAGAAAAAGTTATGTCCTTTATTTATATATTGAAGAAAGAATAATTAATACACATTCTGTGGTTATTTTGTGAAAAGTTTGTAGAAGGTGAAGTAGGACTTCAGTAGCAGGTATATTCTATTTCATTTAGTAGATAATATGTACATTATTTCTGCTATATTATTTGGTCACTGAACAGGTAATTTAATGTCAGGTTTAGAGTTCCATTGGGTATCAGTTAGATTCTCTTTGTAAAGCTACTATGTATTTCTGTTTGTGTGTTCGTATGTAGATGTGAGATATTTCATTAAAACTTGTGTAAAAATAGCAGCAAATCTAAAAATTTTAGTCAAAATTTAAACCAAATTATTATTTGTATTTTTGTTAAGAGAAAAAGTGTGTCAAAGGGCAAATCATGTAATCATCATCCTTGGCCGTGATACTCTTTCTTCAAGTTTTAAAGCAACATTTTCAGGTGTTCTCTGTCCACATTTACTTCTGAGGAAGCTCTTTGTAAAATCTATTTTGCTGTTTATCTGCTTCCTATAACTGTGCCGTCGTCTGAGTTATAGCCTTGGCATTGTGTAGCTCTTTTGTACGAAGGCGCTTTTGAGATGCAAGGGGTCCCCAGGAGGACCACACAGGCCCGTAGCAGTGTTCTGCTTGGCATCCCATTCTGCACCCTCTCCCAATAACCAGTGATGAGGCTGATCCTATTAGGGTCATGTTCAGAATTGGCGTAGCTCACAGCAAGCAGTCCACTACCACACTGGTAAATGTGATCAAAGATTATGCTACATTGATTGTTCATTGTAGATGATGGCACAAACGACATTCTTTTTGGGGCAAATTAAATGGCCTTCAACAAGAGATTGTCACTTTTAGCACCGTAACAGTTTGTTATTTTCTACTGGGAAAGACTTCTGGGTTGTCACAGTAATCTAAGAAACCTTCTAAAAAGCAAAACATCCTGGACCCCTACCCAGTTATCTAAGTCTCATCCTTTTTTTGATCTCTTTCTCTCCCATAAACACACCACACACACAGATACACATACACACACACACACACACACACACACACAAAATACCTGTCCCCAGGTGATCTGGATGTTCACCAATCGTGTTCATGAGCTTGGTTTCATCTGGTCCTTTTCCTCTTTGCTCTAGATGTGGATGGTAGGGACCCAGAGATTAGTTTTGCCTTGGAGTCCTCTTGATTGATTCCTGGTGTAGTTTGTTTCTTCCTGAGACGTCTGGCAGCTTTAAGTCCATAGAATGCCTGGAGAGATGACAGTATGCCCAGAAATGACAGTCATAATACATAGAAATATTTGCATTTGTGTGTTATTACATGTTAATAGCTACACTTGTGATTATGTTTGGAATTAGGCCTCATTTCCATTCAGTCTCAGAATCATTAGTAAATTCTTCTTAAAGCTCAATTTATTCTGGTGTATGTGTAATACTGTATAATATTCTATAACTGCTAGTTTTGGTTTATTACTAGATTGACTATAGTTTTAGTTCTTTATTTATCTACATTTTATCAATACCAAAAAGATATAGATAATTAAATAGATAAATCTGGTAGACTGACAGATTAAGCTCATGGATTAGATGGCTTTATATCTCAAGGCTCTAACTGTATTTAATTCTGCTATTTCTCCACTCTCTTTCTTTATATCATATTCAGTGTTTGGTATGATCGTGATCAGGAAGGATATTAAAAGTGCACCACGAATCTTGCACAGTGTTGCAAAATTCATGGAATAAACCTTTGTTAATTATCCGTTTTATCAGGAATATTGTTTTCTAATAACTAAGAATAGTTGCAATTTTCAGTTGTTTAAATTATGAATAAGTTTATTCTCTTTACATAGAACTGATAGACTTCTACTTGTATTCTTTCACTGGAGCCAGTATTTTAAACACATTCTTTGATTAAAATGTTCATAAAAATGATACTAACATTTATTGAGGACTTATATTGTACCATGTGCTGTACTAAGCTCTTTATTTGCACTTATCTAATCCTCCTAACCACGCTTTGTGATAGAAACTGTTAGCATCCTCATTTTATAGATGAGGAAACAGCTATAGAACAATTAAGTAACTGGGTAAGTAAAGGGTGGAGCGTGTACTCAGGTGCATCCTGCCTGAGCCGTAGCCTTTAATCCCAATGCTGTAATGCCTCTACTTCACAATTTCATTACGCTAAATGTGACAGCTTAATTTTACCAGTTGTTTAAGAGTTTTTTTCCTGGAAATTACTTTAAAGTTTAATCAGAGATCATTGTCGGCTTTTGTTTTGCTTAAAATTTACAACCAGTGTGTGGTCATACAGACCCTACCCACTTATTTATATGTCTGTCTATATTTCCACCTATAGATACACGTCTTATACTTGAGAATTTTCCAGTTTTTTCAGTAATTGACTTCTCGCTTTATTCTGTTGTAGTCAGAAGAGATATTTTGTATGATTTGTCTTTTTAAATATATTGAGACTTGTTTTATGGCTTAACATATGGTACGTCCTAGAGAATGTTCCACGTGCATCTGAGAAGATTGCATATTCTGTTGTCGTCAGCTGGAGTGTTTTATGTATGTCTGTTAGGTCTGGTTGGTTTACAACCTTGTTCAAGTCCTCGATTTTCTTGCTGATCTTCTGTCTAGATGTTCTGGCAACTTTTATGGTAGAACCTTCTATTTCTCCCTTCAGTTCTGTTGATATTTGCTTTACATATTTTCATGTTCTGTTGTTTCCTGCAGATATGTTTGAAATCATTATATCTTCTTCGTGGATTGACTTTTATCAATATATAAAGGTCCTTCTTTGTCAAAAAAAAACAAAACCAGTTTTTGACTTCAAGTCTGTTTTGTCTAATATTGGTACCACAGTATCTCTGTATTGGGTTATTTTTACATGAAATATCTTTTCCATACTTTTACTTTGGGTCTTAAGTGAGCCTCTTGCAGACAGCATACGGTTGCATCATGCTGTTTTTAAATCAATTTTTGCTCATCTCTGCCTTTTAATTGGAAACTTTAATCCAGTTACATTTAAAGTAACTGCTGATAAGAAAGAAAGAACTTCTGCCATTTTGCTATTGTTTTCTGTATCTTTTAGACCCTATTTCCTCTCATTTCCTCCATTAGTGTTTTTTTGTTGGCTTGTCTGTTTATTTTTGTAGTGACCCTTTGAGTTCCCTTCTCATTCCTACCGGGTAATGTTTTTAGGTGTGTTCTTTGTGGTTATCATAGAGATTACATGTAAATTCTAAATTGCTAACAATCTACTTCAAGTTGATAACCAAACTTAATTCTGCAGAAAGATCTGCTTCCATATTGCTCTGTCCTTTTCCCTTTTTATGTTGTATCATAAATTACATTTTTATACATTGTTGCTCAGTAGCATCAATTTATAGTTTTTTTCTGTTTACTTTTTATATCCTGTAGGAATCAAAGTGTGACATTCCAAAGCTTAAATACAATAATAGTGGCTTTACACTTGCTCACATATTTGCCTTTACCAGAGAGCTTTACTTCTTCCCACAGCTTGGAGTTCCTGTCTACTGTTCTTCCCTTTTCATCTGAAAGGTTGCCATTAGCTTTCCTTTAAAGCATGTCTTGTCTCAGCTTTCGTGTTTCTAGGAATATCCTAACTTCTCACTAATTTTGAAAGGAGTATTTTGCTAGAGATAAGATTGTTGGTTGATTGCCTTTTTTTTAAAAGCATTTTTATATGTGTGTATCACCCTGCTCTTTTGGCTGCATGTTGTCTGATGAGGAATCTGCTATTAATCTTACTGATTACTGGTTACTTACTTATTGTCACTGTTGTGACAAAGTACTTCTTTATTGCTCCTTTTAGGACTGTCTCTTTGTTTTTGTTTTTGAACAGTTTGCTTATAATGGATGTAAGTTGCTGAGTTAATCCTACCTAGAGTTAATTTCACTTCTTGGGTTTGTAAATTTTTTTTCTTTCATCTAATTTGGGAAGGTTTTGGCCATTATTTCTTCAAATTTTTTTTCTACTTGTTTCCTTCTTTTCAGACTCTCATAATGCATATGTTAATGTGCTTGATGGCGCCACACAGGTGTCTTAGGCTCTCTTCACTTTTCTTCATTTCCCCCCCCTCTTTTTGCTCCTCAGACTTTATAATTTCAATTGTCCTATGCTCAGGTTTGTTATTTCTGTCTTCTGCCTCCTCCCACGTATTGCTGAACCCTCTAGTGAATTTTTCAATTCAGTGATTGAATTTTTCAGCTCCAGAAATTCTATTTCCTCTTTAGTTTCTACCTATTTATTGATTGTCTCATTTTGTTAATTTATTCTCTGCATCTTCTGTTTCCTTTTTTGGTCCATGTTTTTGTTTTGCTCTTTGAACATCCTTAAGACAACTGTTTAAACATCTTTGTTCAGTAAATCCAGTTTTTAGATTTCTCAAGGATAGTTTCTGTCAACTTATTTTTGTTCCTTTGATGAGCTGCTGAGCCAGGCTTCCTGTTTCTCTGTATGCTTCGTGATACTGTTTTTCTTGATGACTTGATATTGGAAATCAGATTATCCCCTTCTCCAGGGTTTGCTGTTTTTTTTGTTTTATATTCTTAAAGATTGTTTCAGTCAATTTGTTTAGTTATTTTCCTGAGATTTTTTTTTTTTTTGCAAATACTTACTCTTTGACATATGTAGTCACTGAAGTCTTTATTTCTTAAGTTGTATTCAGCTAGAATTTTGACAGATTTTTGAATGCCAGTTGCTAAAAGACCAATAAAACCCAGACCCTCTCCTTGCCTTTGCAGATCGGCTCTGTGCTGCAGCAGCCTTCATCATGTCGCCAGGCTTGCACTCACCCTAGTGGTCAGCTTCAGGTGGAAACTTTTGGTCTTCTCCATTTCTGTATCACCGTGCATCTTGCCCTGGCATGTGCAAGGCCTTTTACGTTCCCCTGTATATGTGGGTGCTTTTGAATGTGCTGATTGCTCAGAGAAACTCTCACTAGCTTTTTCTCTCAGGCCTTAGGTGGTCTGTTTTATGTTAAGTTGTAACCTTTTGCCCCAGGCATCTGCTGGCTCTCAGTTTGACTTGCAGTGTGTTCAAGAGCAATGTCCACCTTCTTATTTTTGTTTCTTCATTTTTTTTTTTTTAAAGTTAGATGAAAAAGAAACATTTGTCTTGTATCAGTTCTTCAGGTAGCTCCTAACAAGTGAGAATTGAAGTACACAGTATTGTGCACATATAGTCTGCTCTGCCCCCTCCAGAACCAGGTACTGTTCTCCCCCTCTGGGAACTAGCTTCCTTCTTCAGGACGGCTGCCGCTCTGGCTAGGGAGAGGGCAGAGCAAGCAAGTCAAAGCCCCACAGAGCTTTCAGGTTGCCTTTTTCTTGGCTCATTGTTCATTTGTTTTCCAGAGCTATTAGATAGTTGGTTCTGACAGTGACTTCCTGTTTTTCGATGTTTGTGCGGGAGGATGAGAACTTGGAGCTGTATTTTCTTCCACTCGGCTGATGTCACTCTGCTTTCTTTTTAAGAAGAATTCTGTTGATAATTGAACAGAAGTAACCAGTATTATCTTCCTAAATTAAAATTGTCCACTTGAAATTTTACTTATTTAAAATTGCTCTTATGTATTTGTTTTACATCTGAGTTTCATTGTCTTAGTTAATAACTTGAAAATATTATTTAGAGAACTAAATATGGCCTTTAAATCATTAGAATATAGATATATTAACAATAATTAAGAGAACATGAAGACTTATTAAGTAAACAAATCTCTTGTGTGTACTTGAGCCCTGGCTTACACCTAATAGGTGGTCCTAGATTTTTAGCATAAATAATTATCCCGGAGAGACTGCTGTTTACCTGATTTCTGAAATAAGGTAATAAGTATCCTTTGTGGCTACTGTCTTCATAGACAATGCTGAGTTACTTACTATGCTTTGCTTTAACTATATCAACACATGAATACACTTAATTGATAGGTTTTTTTGCATCATTCACTTTGAATGGGATTTTAAATTTATCTAAAACATTTCAGTAGTAATCCTCATTCGTTGAAAGACACAAAAGGTTTTAGGTGTTCACACTATTCATTTATGCCTTATTATCCTGTCACAGCTAAAATATGGCTACTTATAGCTTTGTTTTCAACTTAGTTTGAATAAAATATTTCTTACTCTTACTATTAAATATTCACCCCACACATTTGATGACACTTCTCTAAACTCAGAGATCAACCTTTTTTTTATTATGTAGTACTTCTCAGAATTCATACCTAGTGTGATACACTTTTAAACTTGATTTTTTTATGTGTAAAGTGAAGGTACAGTTAAGTAGGTGTGTTTAATTATATATATATGTTATATATCTAATTATAGCATTATTCTAGCTGTTTTTTACCTCATCTAGTCTAAAATCTTGTTCTTCCTTCAGGAAGCAGATGTTTGTGTATGAAAAGCACTATAGAAATCTATTGTAAACCTTCATTTAAAATGTTTTCAACATGCACAGAGAGATACTTTAAATGCCCTTAGCTAGACATGACTGCAGTAAACACTGAAAAGGAGTCCAAATTTAATTTATCCTATTTTTGAAATTTAAGTCACCATTATACATATTAGAGGCTTAGTAAGTTAGATGCATGTATTTTGGGAATGGAAAATACTATGCTCTTTGTATCTTTATTAAAAATAATATAACTACAAGCATTTTTTTTCAAATCAGCCAACTTACTTTAATTGTGAATGTTATGAACTCATTTTACAAAGTTACCAACTAATGAGAAATGAATGTTATGTAAATTTCAAACTGTAGTGGTCACAAGTAATTCATGAACTGTTCCTATAAATATATATGTTGTACAATGTTATGCATATACATAGTGACATATAAAGCTTGTATTATATATTATATATAATTTATGTATTTATTCTAAATTACTCAATAAATATATCCAGTTTATTTTATTGGTTAGTTTAAGTTAAATATCAACTCCCTTTAAAATCACAATTGTCTTTTTAAAATTTAGTCTATTGTTAAATTATTTTTCAAGCAAGTGAAAGACTGTTGTCTTAAAACATTTTTAAGTATTTGAGCTGTTTGATCATTTAAAGATCTTTGTGCGAGATTACTAATGTGTGTGTGTGTGGTTGTGAGCAAGAGAGAGATTTGAAAACAACCTATGCATCCTTGTTACAGTTACACTTGACAACTTGGTTCAGTAATCAGAACAGCAACTAAACACATCATATAAAACTCTCTTGCACCCTCTGTTGTTATTTTGGGGGATTTACCACACACGCCTTTCCATGACTGTATTGGCATTAGACAAACTAAAATCTCTGATAAAATTAATATTTGGTGTATTATACTTACCTCCAGATTAGATTGATAGTACAGGAGCATCTGTTTTTAACTCTTAAGTTATTTTTTCTCATGATACAGATATCTTTTCATTGCATAACAGCTTCAATGAAAAATGAGACTTTGTGTTTGTCTTTGATTTTTTCCTAGATACCAATTTTAAGCCCCTCCAAGTATTTCACACACAAAAATGAAAATCTATACAGGACATAGCACCCTGTGTATACAGTTTTCCAGGATTACAAATTCCGACTGTTCTTTTGTAAACCTTTCAATTGTCAGATAGTTTCCATCCAAAATAAGAGTCCGTAATCATCCATATTAAAATTAAGAATTTATAACTGTAAGGAACAGATGTTTTCATAAACATTTGCTATAATTAATTTCAGCTAGAGGACTGAAGGAACAAAGCAGTTTTTCCCACTTCAAAACTTTATTACCTTTTCCCCGTATAGCAAACTCTGAAATGTTCTCTCTAATATTGTTTAGAGAAACAATTGCATCCCTTATTCAATATGTTTTTGAGAAAGTAAAACTGCTTTTTTTCCTTATTATCATCTTTGAAGGTTACATTCAACGTGATATATTCATTTCCAAACAGGTATAAAATGAAGAAGACCTTTGTAATATATTTTGATGGCAAAACCTAGTTGCTTAAAAACTGGAAGTCTCTTAATTTTGAAAAATTTTATAGTTGATATGATAAATATCAGCAGAGGGCAAGAGATACTCTGTTGGTGAGATTTTTGTGTAAATAATCATACTCTTTAGTTTTAAGGAGAAGGAAAGCTCATCTTTTAAACGTATGATATAGTACGTATTCTGTGCTGATTATGGAACGTTTCACAGGAAATGTCTGCAAGCTGTTAAATAACATGTGTTGCAGGAAATTTTCACTTAGCAAGACAGAGACTATTTTTCCTTAAATCTTTTTCATTTCTTTATGATAACACCATTAATTTTTTAAAGAGGAAAATGAAATATGTTGTTTGAGTTATCTTATGGTACCCATATTTTCCAAGAATTAACAAAATATATCCAGCGAGGTTGTTCTGAAACATTTAAGTGTTTTGGATTCTTTTCTTCTATAGAATTTGGCAACATTTTCCAATACTGTAATCAGTTTCAGGGTTTTTGTTTAATTAAAAAAAAACACCTCAAAGTGCATTTTGAAGAAAGAGTAGACTTAAAAGTTAATCAAATAGGTTCAGACCAGTTCTCCTTCTTCTAAACACTTTGGGTGCAGCTGCAAAGATTTTGAAGAGAACCAACATTCTTGACTAATCTGTCGACTATAAAATGTGCAAAGAAAAATAGGCAACTGTCATTAAAATTACATTTTAGCTTTCAATAACCATTTAATGAGCAGCATAATCGTATAAGTATGGTACCTTAAGTGCTATTATTGAATAATTAAAAATAACCTCATCTCTAAACTGAAAACTGTGTAATTGCTATTTGACTTAACAAGACCACTGTGATGACCTCCAGTGGTATCTTAGAATGTTCAGAATGGATTAAAAGTATAAGTTAAAGTTAAAGAAATCATTAAATTATTAGGCTTTAAATATCATAAAAGTGAATATAACCTGATGTTTGAAAGTTACAGACAGGAATTAGTATAAAATGTAATCAGATTCTGGTCTTTTTAATCTGTTTCTAAGAATAAATGGTATGTTTAGTAGTAGCACACTATGGTTTCATAAAAAGTACACTTTGAAGTACATATTTTAAAATTTAAGCTAAAATTATATTTCTTTCAATAAGAGTATTTTATGTCATTGGTAAACATGTTTTTAACTTCTTTAGAAAATGTATTTTTACTCTGTGATCTTTAAACTGATAGGTAGAATTTGTTCTCAATCTAATTTTTTGAATAAGCTCAAGTGCAAATGTTTTTTCCCTAAAAATTTGGTATTACTGCGTGAGGCAGAAATACCTTTTGATGTTGAGTTGTTGTTTGATTTCTGTGGGGTTTTTTTTTTTTTTTTTCATTTTTTTAAACTGCTGAACTTTTGCCCACAGTTAAAACATAAAAGTTTGGGGAAGATTATGAAGGTGTATTAAAAGCTCACTGGAAGGCACTGTTGATCACCACCTCTCCGGGCAGCTCTCTGTTCTCCCTGTCTGCTGACCACATTCCTAGAGCATGGAGGGCCGGGCCGGGGAAACATTGCAGGTCTGCTCTATGCCTGCTTGCTTTCGACCCTAGCAGTGGACAGGATGGGTGACTTGGTCACTAATAAAAGTTGTGCTGTGTTTGTGACCCAATCCAAAAATGGGCAGAAGACCTCAACAAGCAATTCTCCAAGGAAGACATACAAATGATCAATAGGCACATGAAAAAATGCTCAATATCACTAATTATCAGAGAAATGCAGATCAAAACTATGATGAGGTATCACCTCACACCAGTCAGGGTGGCCATCATTCAAAAATCTGCAAATGACAAATGCTGGAGAGGCTGTGGAGAAAGGGGAACCCTCCTACACTGCTGGTGGGAATGCAGTTTGGTGCAGCCACTATGGAAAACAGTATGGAGATTCCTCAAAAGACTAGGAATAGACTTACTGTATGACCCAGGAATCCCACTCCTGGGCTTGTATCCAGAAGGAAATCTACTTCAGGATGACACCTGCACCCCAATGTTCCTAGCAGCATTATTTACAATAGCCAAGACATGGAAACAGCCTATATGTCCATCAACAGGTGACTGGATAAAGAAGATGTGGTATATTTATACAATGGAATACTACTCAGCCATAAAAACAGACAACATAATGCCATTTGCAGCAACATGGATGCTCCTGGAGAATGTCATTCTAAGTGAAGTAAGCCAGAAAGAGAAAGAACAATACCATATGAGATCACTCATATGTGGAATCTAAAAAAAACAAAAAACAGAAAAAGTAAAGCATAAATACAAAATAGAAACAGACTCATAGACATAGAATACAAATTTGTGATTCCCAAGGGAGCGGGGGGTGGGAAGGGATACACTGGGATTTCAAAACTGTAGAATAGATAAACAAGATGTTACTGTATAGCACAGGGAAATATAGACAGATCTTATGGTAGCTCACGGAGAAAAAAATGTGACAGTGACTATATATATGTTTATGTATAACTGAAAAATTGTGCTTTACACTGGAATTTGACACAACATTGTGAAATGATTCTAAATCACTAAAAAATGTCTTAAAAAAAAAAGCTGTGCTTTGTTTGTAAACGTTAGTGTGTGATTAAATGGTTTATAAATTCTGGTTTTGTCTGCGATTCAGAAGAAGAAAATGGCTGTACTATATACTTCATTCATTCCTGTTAGCAGTGACCGTGGTGTAGTGCTCCAGTCCAAGTTGGACTTGTGGTGATAGCCTATATTTTAACATCAAAATGAATTTTTTCCTTAAAGCTTTCTGATTACAAAAGATATTTGGGGGAGGGTAAAGGGTATATGTTTTTGGACTCGGTGTACTACATAGACCTATCACAGTAACTTTTCAACTGAAATACGCAGTTTCATAATCTCCATTATTTCAGTGTTTCTAAATTTTTTTCCCCAGGAGATTCAAATAAAAATGGAAGAAGAGCAAGTTCTACTTTAGATTCTGATGGGACTTCTAATTCCTACAGGTAGGTAATGAATACACAGATACATAACATTATAAGATCATGTACCAGATACCTAACCTTGCAGGATTCTAATCTCAGAGTCGTGAGGACCTGTAATCTGTGCTTTTACTATAACAAATGCAAACAATATGGTGATACACAGTTGTTCTGCAAGCTGATTGAGTAGAGGAAAATATAACAATTCTTAGTTCTTGAGTAAATGGGTTCACTGTAAGTATCTGTTGTTATCCTATAGCAAGATAATTGGAATGAATGCACATGCAGTATTAAGCTTCATCATAATCCATTTTTACTTCTGCTTTTCCAGTGTATCTCTTATGATACTAAAGGCTTCCTTTGATTGCCTACATTCCCCAATAATTCAGAGTACCTGCTCATGAGCATCTGAGAGAGTCTGAAATGTAATCCATGCTTATGTTAAGGGCTGTTTGTTAATATCCCATTTCACTCCTCAACAAACAGGGCAGTTACATCTCAATTAGCAATTTTTAAAAAGGATACACTAATTAAGAAAGCATGCATCTTATCTAGTCATTTGCTAATATTCTCTATGTAACTTGAATTTGCTTGAGTAAATGTTTTTGGATTTTGTATCTTCTTAATAGGGAAACCTAGGAAGTGGAAAGATTAAAGTGTTTCCAGTAGTATTAGAAATCCATCTACTGAGCCAGAGTGATGTAAGAACTGGGTAGTGTTTTTTTAGGGAGAATAAAGTACAGATCAAGTAATAACACCTTTTGGTGTTGTAGGTAGCAGTGCAGATTCTTGAAGAAATCCTTTGATTGGAGTGCGTTGTCCTTAGGGTTAATAAGTTCTGATTCTTGTGCACTGACGCTCTAAAATCTATGCAGGAACCACTCTTCACTTGGAAACATTCAAATATTAAGCTGTAATTCCTTCTTTTGTATCATAAAGATGGAATTTGTGCTTAGGTTCTTTATATTCTTGACTACATATTCTGTATTCCTGACTGGAAGTATATCATTTGTTTCTTCAGCTCCCAGGCAAGCTTTTAACATCCACAGTAGGGCCTTAGACACAGGAAGCACCTAACAGGAATGCAGTGATTGTGAAGGTTTTTACAATTTGTTTATGAATTCCAGAAATGAGATGGTAATTGAGATGCTTGACATCTTTATTTTATGCCAGTTCGTGTCTTTTGAAATAATCAGTGATTCAAGTGTCACGGGAGTTACAAAAAGCCTATGTTCCCATGGTGTTGTAGAAGGGTGTTATCGTGGCGGTAAAGCTCATATGTTGTCATTATGTTTTCTGCACCCGTCCCACCTGGTAAGGGTTAGGGTGCTCCGGATCCCTCTCTTAGTACTGAAGTGCAGTAGAAAGCTTGGAATTTGACATATTAAATAATAGGTGGAATCCTCTATCTCAGCATGTTGATCCCAACAGCAACAAAGTGTGACTTAAAGAGATATTTAAATAAATGCTCATGTTTGGTATGTAACTAAGGAATGCGAATGTGACAATATGTGAAATACATGGTGCAAATAGCATTAGATATAAATACAATTAAAAAAAGCCCAAGACAAAAGGAAAATAAAGATGTATTGCAAAGGAAGGAAAATCCTCATGTATATATAAATTTTGTTGGTAAATTATATTTCACAATTACATTTGTAGTTTAGCTGATTATAATAAATAATGGACATGATATAAAGTTAAGAGAAATATGTCAATGTGAAGGCACAGTATTATCTTGTAGTCTGTTTTCTTGAGTAGTTTGAAGATTAAAGTAGCGTAGTATAATTGAATGATAATTGTACTTTGAAACAAACTCCTAATACAACTTGGCACATTGAATACTAATGTTGTTAACTAATATAGTTTTACTCAGTGCCTCTCAGTGTTGTAATGTTAAGATATTAATTTATTGTGGTAATTAAAATGGCAAGATAAAAAGCTCAAGTCGTACAGTATATAATAATGAGCTTTTAATCGTTGGCAGGCCAATGCTGTTATTAAGTAGTAGTACAGCATTTAAGGTGTGAAATGAATATTTTTCTATTCAGTAGGCAATAGCTCTTACAACATAATGAGCTTACTTGTGACTCTGACACTTGGCTTAAATGCAGAATTCATGGCAGCACAGCTCGGCATATTTTCATATAAGGTCAACCAATAAAAGCCAGGAACTGTTGCAGAATCACACTAACATGGCCATAAGAAGTGTCAGTGAAATTCAGTTTTGAAAATGAAAATTTTTTGTTACTATCATAGCTCTTTTAAATCAACCAGAAATAGGTTATTAGAAAAATGTGAATGTTCCAGCCCCCAAACATCCTTTAGCCTGACAGATCTACGTTTGTACTATTCAAACCGCCTCAGAAATCCGGACCTTCCTTCACAGACAGCTCTGGCTGTGGGCCGGGCCCTGACACCCTCAAGCTGCCTCTGCTTGTGTCTGCGCTAGTGACTGGCTTTGCTCTGTCATCTGTAAAGTGGACATCATGGTGTCCAGCCTGCTTCCTTGTCACAGCTGTTTTAAAGACTGCGGTAGAATTGGGTAAGATGAAGCCTTTTGAAAATCTGAATGCAAAACCATGCGTTATTATTGGTAGTTCTTTGTGTTCCCCTCATGGAAATTGGCAACTTTTTGCCGTCATCTCTGTGTGCACCCTGCTACAGGCTGAGGCTTTATTAGCTTTTGAATCCAGTCTTGAATTGGTCCCCTAAATCTGTGTTCTTTCCATTATTTGCTTACATTATTGTGGTCTCAGATGGTCAGGTTTAAAACGGCACAGTCTGCTTTCTGTTGTTTCAGTTTTCGTTTGGTAATAATATGTAGACATAGTGAGTTGGTGCATGTCTGACCCCAGAGACTTTGGACAAGTCTTAGTTCCCTCACCTCGAGCGTGAGGGTGAGAAACCACACTTGCTTCAAGGAGTTAATGCTGGATAATTCCGTGCGGCAAATGCCCAGTGAGTATGAGCTGCTTTTATATCCCGGTGGACGCCATCCTCACCGTCACCGCCGCTCGTCTTCAGGCACTGTAGAATTTGCTTCACACTGCGCTCGTAGAGACAGCAAAAGGAAGATTTAAGCCCAGAATGTCTTACAGGAAAATAACAGTTGTCTGTTAGTAGAGAGGGGGCTGAGATGAGTGCCACACGAGGCTGGGCGCGCTCAGCCTCTGCCGTGTGTTCCAGGCTCCCCGTGTGACAGACTCACACGCGCAGCAGGGAGCGAGGGAAGATGTGTTAGTACCGGTGTTAAGTTCAGAGGAGGGTTTTTGGAATTTTGGCAAACTTTGAAATCTACAGTCGATGGACCCTAAACATAGCTTTATGTGCCTCACGCTCACAGACGTGTTGTCATAGGCTAGGAGGTTTTACTTCGGGTTTGTGGTTTTGCTTCATTGATTCAGATAGAGCCCAGCTGCATTTAACTCCTAAGGCACCAGTGTGGTCATTCCGTGATGCCCGGGTAATAGCCTAGATTTTGTTGTGGAAGTTTTTGTTAAAATTTGATTATTTATCACCCAACTGATTTGCAGATGTTGCATTAAAGTGGAAAGATTATAAAAACTGAGAAAACTTGGTTTATGCATCCTATCTTGTGCTTTTTAAAGATCCGTTTAATGTTTTCTGTTAGATGAAATGAGCTTTCTCTGGGTCTTATTTAACCATGAAAACTGAGAGACCATTGCTGGGTGTGAAAGGAGTTTGCCAACGCACAGCTGGCAGTGGACGTTTAACTTAGGGGCTGCAGCTCCTGGCCCTTTGGTGGAGGGACTGCTCCCTCTCCCCCACTCCCCTCCCCAAGGGCAGCTGACCTCCTCCTCTCCAAAGAGGCGAGCCCCTTGCCAGCACATATGACCACAGACTATTACATTCATCTGTTTAGCTGTAGTACCAGCTGCTTGCATGTTTTTAATTATTTTATTAGCTGGGATAACAGTGACCTATGAAATAAATTGAAGATGAACATTTTTAAACTTTCCATTTCCCTTTTTTACCCTCTGTTTCCAAATATCTTTATTGACCCAATTATGATATTCTCCAAAAGTTCACTGGAAGTCTATATGGTTTTTGAGTCAATGTAATTCTTTTTAAAGTAAAATGTTATAATTACCAGTATAGAAAATAACTTCATTTTTGCCTCATTTTTGATAAGATGTAGGTTGTGTTTATGTAGCCACAAATTCATGTTAAAATCTGTTGGTTTAACAGTCAGTTTAGTTAGAGAAAACTCTGACCAGTTATTGGCATTCACTGGGAAACTCACAATAGTGCTTAAATTTCAGATGTCTTAGCACTGTATAAATGGCATAGGGTAGAATATAAATCATTGTAGATTAGTTTTAAATAAATTTGTATACTTAACTCCAATTTTCTAGATTCTTTCCATACAGTGGTAAATCACCTAGCTGACCCTAATTATTTTTACAATTTGATTTCACACAGTACCATTTCTGAGTGTATTTTCTCAAGCTGTGCCATTAGGAAAAGTGTACTGTCTTCTGGATTTTTGACAACTGGATAATTTTCAAGTAGTAATTGAAATTAAACGTTGACTTCAAGAGACAGTTCAAAATAATAATGACCAGTGGTTGTTCAAAGTCTTAGCCCTTAAACCAAAATTGTGATGATTTAGTCAGAAACCCTGATGTTGAATTTAAAAACACAGGTAGTTGGATGCAGAAAAGGATTGTAAAATACTTACGTGTGTCGTTTGATTTAGGAAGTCCTGTAAGTGGCATAGTGGGGTTTTGAGCCTTGAAAATGTTATACTCCTAAATGCTTATAAAGTGTACATTATTTTTTTAATTAGGCTATAGTCATTCTTTTTGGCTTCTTAGTTTTTTTCCTCTAAAGACCAGATTGCATAATTCAAAAGAACTTTTGTTGAAGTATATATATTTTATTTTCTCTTTAAGGAAAGAAACTAAAAAGCCACTTGGCTCTAAAGTACTGGTGATAAAGTTTCTTGATGTTGATCAGAGCTCCCAAAGTTGCCTCCCTTTTTCAATGTGGTATGTTCTATAGCCCACAGGGTCAAAGGATGTTGAAGTTAGTAAAAATTTTTTAGGAATTATCAGGGGCGAAGGTATAGCTCAAGTGGTAGAATGCAGACTTAGCATGCATGAGGTCCTGGGTTCAATCCCCAGTACATCCATTAAAGAAGAAATAATAATATTAATAAATAAACCTAATTACCTCCCCCGGCAATCAATCAATCAGTGTTGTCGGTTTAGCTTTCTGAATTTAAAAGTTGTCATTTCCTGAATAAGAAAAAGTACATTAATTTGAACTTTACTTAGTCATTGAGAAAATTTTAAAAATTAGGCTTCAGGTTTTATCACAAAGTTGTTATATATCCTATTTACATGTAATGAATAATTTGGGAGAATGTGGGAAATAACTTTACATCATTTACATTTATTTTTGGTATAATACCTTTTCCCCCCATTTGCATATAAGAGGGTCCTATGTCTCTTGAAATAACAATGAAGCAGTGGCTCAGAATATTAGAGACAATAGGGCAAAGCATATTTTGGATTTAAAATTTAGAAACCTGGGTTCTGGTTATACTTTTAGAATGATATAAGCTTGTTACTCTGTTATTTTTAAGAATATGGAATCAGAATCAATTTAATTGCTGGAAATCATACTGTGTTAATTTGTTCCAGCTGCTATAACAAAATACCAGAGACTGGGGAGCTTATAAATGACAGGAGTTTACTTCTTACAGTTCTGGAGCCTGGGAGGTTCCAGGTGAAGATGCTGGTAGGTTTGGTATATGATGGAGCCCACTTCCTGGTTCATAGATGGGTCTTTTAACCATGGTCTCCCGTGGCTGAGGGGCACGCAAGCTCTCTGGGGTCCTCTTCCATAAGAGCATCGATCCCATTCATTAGGGCTTGGCGCTGGTGACCTGATCACCTCCCAAAGGCTACACCCCCAATCCCTATCACACTAGATGTCAGGATTCAAAATATGAATTTGGGGGCCACATTCAGTACATAGCATTTACTTACAGGTAAGAGAGACCAACCTGAGTTTCATGTCCTGCTCCTTCTCCACCCACTCATCTTAGGTTCCTACGGCCTGGCTGTTTTAATTTTTCTGGGACATAGCTTAGTAAATAGATGAAAAAGGAGGACCTAGAATTAGGATTTCTTTCCTGATTCTTAGAATAATGCTTTCTTCAATTGGATGTGTTGCCTGTATTTTTTTGAGAACCTATGTAATTTTAGGACACCAACTCTTTAAGTTCTTAAGAATAAATACATGATTTAGGGAAACAGTTTGGGGAAAGCATGCAGAGAGAAATAAGACAGACTAAAGTTTACATGTTAGTAGCTCCACCACTTACTGACTGTGTGACCTTAGGTAAAGTAATTAACATCCCTGAGTCATGGTTAGTTCATTTGTAAAACTGGAGTTTTAACAGCTCCTGTGTCACAGACTTGCAGGGCACGGACCTACAAGTTTGTAGACCCCCCGGCCCAGTCACCTAACATGTAGGAGGGAACAAATCCTAGTTTCTTTTCTCTCTCTTGTCTAAGATTTCCTGTGAGTTTTTAACAATTTTTTCACCTAACAAAGTTGTCCTTTGTCTCAGAAAAGTATTTTTTAAAATTCTATACACTTCTAAAGTGGTGATAAATGAGTATGTAGGGGTCAGATGTACAGTTACCTATAAAAGTTCAGGTCTCCAGGTCCCTACGGTTGTCTGTAGGTTATAGACTTCTATTCAGCCTCACCAACTTTCATCAGATTTTCTTAGTTCTTCTTTCTATATTTGTTGCCCAAGCACCACAACTTTTATAGTGAAATGATAATTTCAGAGAGCACAAAATGTGTAACTTTTGTATTTTCTGGAAACCAAAATCAGAATATTACCTTTTATTCTTACCTCCATAATGGAGCCACATTTGAGAGAAGAAAAAAAATCACATTTGAATGATACATCTATCTTCTTGAAGTAGCTTTATTATTTTTATGGTCCTGGAACTGGTCAGTGGCTATGTTCCTCTGTAATATGCAACCTGTCTGAACTAATTATTAATCACTTCAGGCTCTGAAAATGCACAACCTTTTGTTTAAATAATTAACAGGTTTGCTTGCATTTACATCCAGAAATTAACATAACCCAAACTGACTGGAGCACACACGTTACAGAGTGAGTTCTTTTCCTTCACAAGCCCCCTCAAGCCCTTTTTATTATCTGTAGCCAGGCTTTGGGGGAAATTTTTTCCTATTCATTTATTTACAAAGTCAGCTGCAAGAATCGGTCAACCAAGGCTGTGTAAATGTTTATCTTTGAAAAGACAGGCATACGTTTGAAATGTGAGGATAAAGCTGTGTGAGTCAGTCGGCAGGAGAGACCCTTCACCTAGAAGCATGTCTGTCTGCTCTGGTTCTCCTGGTGGACAAGCCCCGGAAGCCCCTCTGTCACTTTGTGTGATGTGTGTCAGCAGATGGCACTTTGTAGGGATGGTGCTGAAGTAGATTTAATTAAATAGTTGGTCAGTAATACTGAAGTGTGTTACTGGATCTATACTTTGAGAAAATAATGCATAGCATTAGAGTTTAAAAGTGGAAAGTTATAAATCTCTTCAAACATTTTAAAAATAGCATGCTTATTTATCTGCTTAGAGCTCTCCTTTATATTTATGTGGTTAGCATGTATAATGCTTAATTTCTGGTTTATGATTTGATGGACAATTTGTTGTCTCAAAGATATAGTTGAAGGGTGGAATTTTCATAGAATATTTTAAGAAAAATGGATATTCAACATTTGTCTGTTTCCTGTATCAGATTGCCTTGCCTTTTGAGGGAAAGTGGCAGTGATTAGTAATCCTATTTTTTCATTTATTACTAATCCAGAGTTTTCACAAGTACTTTTCTGACATTTGTTTTTATATATACATATATATGTACACACATATGTATGTATAATATATATGTATTATATTATATATGTATTATGTAATATATATATATATGACAATTTATTGTTGTTCAAGAGAGCTAACCTGTCTACAGTCATCTGCAGATCTTTTCTGTACACCCATTACTGGCAGCCAGCGTGCCAGACCCAAAGACAGACAAATCACAGACCCTGCCCTTTGGCATACTTGTGAGCTGGGAGAGGAGACAAACGTGGAAGCAACCACCACAGATGATGACTGGTGTTACAGTGGGGACTCTGACCAAGATCTAGGGGATACCAGATGGGCTAGTTAAAATTGAGGGTGGGTAGTGGTTGGGAGGAAGACAGGTTTGCTGGACTTACCGGAGGAACCAGAGTTTTCCATGAGGTGAACAGTATGAACATGCTCTGGCTGTGTGTTCTTTGGGGTTCTGGCCTTACATCTCTCAATCACAAGCTCATACAACATGGGTGTTTACACACATCTGTTTCGTTGTGGCAGTGTTGTCACTTTGCAGGAACTGCTGTTTTGACAGTATTGAAATTTTCAATTTCAGTATACCATGGCTGTTTGATATATTTAAATCAGTGATCAGAAATTTTAACTGGGAGTTGAAAATGTGTCTTTAAATTGCACAAAATTGTATGAAATAGTTGATAATGATACAATTGAGGGTGAATATTATGTGCCTAGAAATAATGGGAAAATCAATAAAGCAGCTATGGGATAAAAAATAGCCTGCTAATGAGACAATATTTGAAATTTAAAAGAAGTCCTAGTATCGTCTGAACATATGGACATAGTTTTCATTCCAGGATTATAGACGCTGTGTTCTGAGATAGATGCAGAAGTACTTAGTTTTGGTGACATACTCTCAAGGAGCTGCAAAGACTGCACTTCAGGCTGCTTGTTCAGATTAGAGAAGGAGTCCAGGTGACATGCCCGAGTCTCTGAGCCCATGTGAAGCAAGACAGGGGAGTTGAACACCATCTCTTAACTCTCACTCCAGTTTTCAATGTGCTTCTAGATCTTAAATCTCCCTCAAGTGGCAGAGCGCTACTGTCCGTGAACCGGGCACAGACCTCTGGTTATCTGGATTTTGTTCGGTCCACAGTGATACATTCATAATCTCCAAAGTGATCGCTGCTGCTTGCCTGCCCGCCCCTCCCCCACCTCGCACAGGGCCACCCCCAGAGCCTGCGTCTCTCCCTTCTATTCTGACTTTGTAACTCAAATGGGGACCATTTTTTCCTCCTGAGAGATTTGGGGGAGGATGGGGGGAATAGGATAAAGCCAGAGTGGTCCATTTGACATTTTTAAAACCCATCCCTGCTTCTCCCACTGCCACCTGAGCCGCTGATGGAACCTGCTTCCAGAGTAGGGACCCCACTTTTCTGCCTCTCTATCTCTAGGTGCCATTTCTAATTATTATATTTTTAAAAGTCCTGTTGAAAAATGAAACTTTCCTCATGGTGCTAATTTTCAACCTTATAGTAGCATTCCATGCAGCAACTCGATGAAAACATCTCGATCGTTCATTATAAAGATCTGTGTGGTCATATAATTAAATTTTTGTGGCATCCATTTGGGAACATCTGAATTATTGAGTGTATGAATTAACAGAATAGCAAATAGCAAAATAACAAAAGGCCTTTGATAAAATCAGGACTAGATTTGGATTCTTTTGAAGTAGATGAACTTGCAAATCATATAAGATTCCAGCGTTGGAGAATAATTCTGCTTATTAACACAGGACTTTTTATGAACCATAATGTAATCTGGGCAAGGAGTTCACGAGAAAATGGCTTATCTTCCACCGTGATGCCAAGCAGCTGTTTTTAAAAATCAGAAAGAGAAACACAACTTGCATTGATGTTCAGGCCTGCGTGGGAAGCCACCTGTGGGCTTCATTTCAGGGTCTCCACAGGGTCCAGTGTCAAGAAAAGGGATTTCTCCCCTTTCTTTGAAAATATAGTAATATACCAGTTATGTAGAGGTCGGATTTCAAATGGCTTCAACCAAGGAGGATATAATCAGAAACTTAGAAAGCAGGGGAGAGTATTAGAGTAGCCAACAAGTTTGCTCACTGAGGGAGCTGTAGTCCCAGGAAAGCCTTCCAGCTCTGACTCTGCTTTCACTTAGTCTTACTTCTCTTTTTTTTTTAATTAAAAAAGTTATGATGGTTTATGTTGTTGAAATAGGCTAGAATGTATGATGGTTTAAAGTCTGGGTTGTTGTCTTTATTTTTAAAAAAGACAAACAGAGCAAGTGACAGAGGGATACAGATTTCCAATTTCTAAAAGCTAATATGCCATCATTTTACAAATTGGTTGCTGGTAGCCTGACAGTGATGGCCGTGAGAGAAATGCCACTAAAAGCAGGATGGAAAACTCCAGAAGCCAAGCAAGTGAAGTCATCTGAAGTAGGAGCAATTAGTCATGCATTTTCCAAATGTGTATCACATCTGGAGTAAAATTCCTTTAAGTCTTAGAAATATTGTGATACTCTGAACATTTTTTCTGTTGAGAAAATCACTTATCTGGCATACATTGGCCTTTCACCATGTTGGATAAATTAGATATTTGAGCATGGGTTTTTTAAATTAGTGCATTTTTTCCTTTTTAACTATAAATGAATGCTGTTAGCCCCCCCCCCCTTTGGTGGGGCTATTTTCTTACTTTTTCAGGGGCCTATGTAAAATTGTTTTCCAAGGTATGTTAATCCAGACAAATTATGAAGTCGATAAAGTATATATTGACCTTAAACTAGAGTTTATTTTATCACATGGCCCATTGATCCTCATTTTAAATTACCATTTCCTGTAGGTATGAGCCAGTCATTACCAAGTATGGTCATAATTGCACTTGGTGTTGAGTACAGGAACTGTAAATCTATTGCCCAATCATAACATTTTTGAGCTGCATTTAAGTAGAGGAAGACTGTTAAGCTGGGCAAAACAGATGACAAGGGGATGGCAGTCTGTGAGATTCAATTCAGGGGAAAGATACAAGATTGATTGTAAAACCCTTGAAATGTAGGTTTCTTGTAGATGCATTCTTCATCTGTGACACGTGGGAAGTCATGTGTAACAAAGCTTAGACACCCAAAACTAATCAATACAGAGGCAGCTAAATACTTAGCCTTTTACATGTAAACCTGTCTGCAAAATTAGGGGGTTAATTTATCATTTAGAAATCTTGTATTTTCAAAAATTCAGTGCAAGCACCAGGTGATCTGTGTCTGAAGATATGACTGTGAACCATACAGGCAGTGGATACAATGTCATCAAACACCTGTTCCCACACTTGCACCTGATGGTCAAGAGCAGTGCTTCTCCATTTGTTTTGCAGAGAAATGTTTTTCATTGCCCATGTGTTCGAAATCCTTCATCTGATTTTATCCATTTTTTAAGGTTCCTCTTTCCCTCCTTTCTTCAGGCTATGGCACTTTTCTGTAACCTTTCCATTCCTGTGTACAGTAGCTTAAAATTGCAGTGATTGAGCATAACCCACTTGTTTGTATAAATTATTGAAATCCATTTGCACCTTGTAAGAATGGACTTTAAAGCACTGCTGGGCATGTGTGCTGAAAGTACATGGATTGCTCAAATATAGGGAAATGGCCTGATGAACATGGTTATGGGAGAGGAAAGGGGGAAAAAGCTGATCAGATTTGAAATGTATCTGTTGTAATTAACATGTTAGAACAAACAAAAATTGTTATTTTTCTTTTCCTTTGGTCAATGCATATTAGAATTTGAACTGCCTGGGGATTCTTTATCAGAACTATTTAATTGAAATAATTATTTAAGGGAGGTTTTATCTAAAGCCTATAAACAGGGAATTGTGTATAAGAATACTTATACACTTAATTGAAATAATTCCTTAAGGGAGGTTTTATCTAAAACCTATAAACAGGGAATTGTGTATAAGAATACTGAATGAAATATGAAATTTAACAAGAATGATGGTCATGTCCCAGATGGCTGTCACTTATTAAACCCTGGTTTACCTGTCTTTCTATGATGACATTTCATTTGGAAGGATGTTTGTGTCACAGCTGACTGTTCACATCTGGTGCTGACTGCTGTTCTCAGCCATCACAAAATGCTGAATGTGTGTAGCTGGAGCTTCCTGCTGTTACCTGGAGATAGTGGGAAAGCTCGGTTATGTATATCGTTTCCTAAAGTATGTTCAAACAAAAAAAAGAAACCATTACCACTATTTTTTTTTAAAGACTGCTAAGATTTGATTGGGATTACATTAAATCTATAGGTCAATTTGGGGAAAATTGGCATTTTAAGAACATCAGATCATCCACTGTTTGAATATGGTGTAACATTCCATTTAGTTGGGTTTTTATAGTTTTTCTCAGCAATGTTGTATAGTTTTTGGTATACAAGACTTGCATGTGCATTGTTAAATTTATCATTAAGTATTTGTTTTTGATGTAAATGCTATTATTTGTTCCATCTCAGTTTCCAACTGTTCATTGCTAGAATAAAAAAATACAAGTATTTGTACACATTAACCTTCCATACTGCAGTCTTGCTAAGCCTATTAGTTTGAGTTGCTTATTGGTAAGTTCATTAGGATAGTCTATGTAGACCATAGTGTCATCTGTAAATTGAGTTTCACTTCCTCCTCTCCAATCCACATAATTTTTATCTCATTTTCTTGACCTATCGCAATCAATTGTTGACCAGAAGAGGTTCCAGCAAACATCTCTGCCTCATTCCTTATGTTAAGTAGAATGCATTTTCTTCCTTAATTAAAACATAATTTAAAATGATATTAGCTATATTTTATTTATAGTTGCTCTTATCAGTTTGAGGATGTTTCTCATGTTCCTAGGTTGCTGAGAACTTTTATCAGGAATGTGTGCTGAGTTTTGTCAAGTGCATTTTCTGCATCTATTGAGATAATCATATGATTTTTCTTTTTAAGCTGTTAATACAGTGAGTCATATTTATTGATTTTCAAATGATGCTCCAACTTTGTAATCCTCAGATAAATCTTGTTGATCACAGGGGATTATTCTTTTAAAGTTATTTTGGATTTTGTTTCCTAGGATTTTGTTAATGATTTTTGGATCTATGTTTGTAAGGAATATTGGTTTATATTTTTTTGTAGTATTGTTTTCCAGTTTGGGTTTTGGGTTACTGCTAACCTCATGGAATAAATTGGGAAATATTCCCACCTCATAATTTCTGAAAGAGTTTGCATAATCAATGAAATAGCAAACAAAAATACTCTAGAAAAAAGTCAGTGAAGCCCAAAACCAGTTCTTCAGAATGATTAATAAAGTTGATAATACCTAAGAAATTTAATCAAGAAAAAAGAGAAGAAACAAATAAAATCATGAATAAAGGGAACATATCTATAGATCCTATGGACATTAAAAGAATAACATAGGAATAATCTGAACAAGTTAATAAGCTTGATAACTTATATTAAATGAACTGAATGAAGGAATGTTTTTTAAAACATGTAACTTTCCTTCCTTTTGCTTACTTTTAAGTTCATTTGCTCTTGGGTTCCATGTTTCTTAAGGTGAAAACTTAGATCATTGACTTGAGATCTGTCTTTTTACTAACATGAGCACTTCATATTATAAATTTCCTACCAGGCACTATAATTGCATCCCACACATTTTGATATGATGTGTTTTAATTTTCATTGCTTAAAATATTCCTATTTATTTTATTTTTGATCCATTGATTGTTTAGAAGCATGTTGTTTAATTTCCAAATATTTAAAAGTTTTCAAAATCTCTTTCTGTTGTCATTGTCTAGTTTCATTCTGTATTGGTCTGAGAACATAATTTATATTATTTTAGTCCTTTTGAATATACAGAGATTAGCATCATGTCTCAGAATCGTGTTCACTATGATTAATTAACATGTGACCTTGAAAACAAAGTATATTCTATAAATAACTTATCCTTGATGACTCTTATGTCTGCAGAGTCTTTCAGGAAGTGAGGGTGTTGAGCTCTGCTTGTGATCTGTTTCTCCTTTCCGTTCCCTCAGGGTTTAGCTCATGTGTTTTGGGGCAGTGATATTAGGTGTCTGCTCACTTAGGATTATTCTTTTTGAAAGGTTGCCTTTATCATTATGAAACACACCTGTTTTTCTAGGGTAATAGTCTTTGTTCTGATGTGCACTTTTTTCTGATACTCATATAGCTATTCTGTCTTTCTTCTGATGAGTGGTTTTACAGTATACAATTTTTAAAATTTTGGGGGGGGGAGGTAATTAGGGTTATTTATTTATTTGTTTGTTTATTTGTTTATTTTAGTGGAGGAACTGGGGATTGAACTCAGGGCATCGTGCATGCTAAGCACACACTCGACCACTAAGCTATACCCTCCCCCTATAATATACATTTTTTAACACTATCATGTATTCCATTTATCTTTTTATAGGCTCTGCCTCCCCTTTCCCTTAAAACATTGCTGAGAGCATTTTTTTAATAGACTTATTTTTTAGAGCAGTTTCAGGTTCACAGCAGAATTGAGCAGAAAATACAGAGTTCGCACATAGCCCTCCCCACCCACACATATATACTCCCCTACCCTCAGCATCCCTCATCAGCGTGGCATATTTGGTACAATCGATGAACCAACATGGGCACATTATTAGCAACCAAAGTCCATAGTTTACATTAGGATTCACTCTTGATGTTGTACATTCTATGGGTTTTGACAAATGCATAATGACATGTAGCCACCACTATAGCATCATACAGAATAATTTCATTGCCCTAAAAGTCCTTTTTGCTCCATCTATTCCTCCCTCCCTCCCTCTCCCCAAGCCCCTGGAAACCATGATCTTTTTGTTTCTGTAGCTGTGCCTTTTCCAGAATGTCATTTGGTTGGAATCATAGTTTGTAGCCTTTTCAGACTGGCTTCTTTCATTCAGTAATATGTCCTTTAAGTTTCTTCTATGTCTTTCATGGCTTGATAGGTAATTTTTTTCACTGCACATATTTTTTTTAAATTTACATGTATATACTATTCATTATTTCTAAGAATGTTTAGAGTTTTAGCTTTTTAAACTTATGTAGTTATCAAAAGATTAAAGCCAACCACAAAATAAGAACTAATTCACAAAGATACATACACCTTGCTATTAACAGCAACATTATTCATAATTGCCAGGACTTGGAAGCATCCTAAGAGCACATCAATAGTTGAACAGATAATGAAGACGCAGCACACATACATGTAATGGAATACAACTCACCCATAAGAAAGAAGGATATTTTGCCATTTGTGGCCCTTCATCCATTTTTTTTTTCACTTCAAAAACCAGAATTTTATAACCAGCAGAAACATCTGATTACATCAAAATGACAAAATACCTAGAAATATAATTAACCAAGGAGGTTACCTATACGCCAAAAACCGAAATGACACAAAGAAATGGAAAAATTTCTTGTGCTCTTGAATTGGAAGAATCAGCACTATCAAAATGGCCACACTACCCAAAGCAATCCACAGATCCAGCACAACCCCTGTCAAAATACCCACGACAATTCCAAAATTTATAAGGAACCACAAAAGACCCCAAACAGCCAAAGCAATTTTTTGTCTATTCTATTCCCTACAGGCTGTTGGGTGGGGCTAGGTCTTAGGGCTAACGATTCAATCAAGATGTCAGCCTCCAGGAAAGCTCATGTAGATGAACACTCCCAGAATGTCCACCACCAGCTTTTATGTCCCCTGAGTGAGCCGCATCTAGCCCCCATGTCCCCAGGAGACCCTCGAAATCCAGCAGGCAGGTCTGGCCCAGGTTCCTATGAAATCACTGCCTCTGCCCTTGGACCTGGTGCACGTGAGTTTCTGTGCACACTTCTCAAGCAAATGGAGTCTCCATTTCCCCTTGTCCCATAAGGCTCCCAGAGCCAAGCCCCACTGGACTTCAAAACCAGATGTCCTGGGGTCTCCTTCTCTTCCCAATGCTGGGACCTGAGCTGGGGAGCATGACATGGGACTTAGAGCCCTCACTCTTGTGGGAGGGCTCTTCTGTGACTTAATAAATCTTCAGTTTGTGGGTCACCAGGGGGTATGGATCCCCATTATATCATGAGCACACCCCTCCTACCGTCCTGCTATGGTTCCCTCTTTATGTTTCCAGTTCCAGATCTTTTTTGCTAGGTTCCAGTCTTTTTCTGATGTTTAGCATTCAGTTGTGGTTTCATTGTAGTCACAAGGAGAGGTAAGCTTATGGTCCTAACACTCTGCCATCTTGACCAGAACTCTCCCTAAATTCCATTTTCATTCCCTTATATAATGGGCTTTTGCCAGCAACATCATCAATTCATGTTGCTAAATAAGATAATTGGAGGAGAGAAATTCAAGCAATTGAGAAGCCAGATTAATAGATGAGCACATTGAAGCACTACACTGGAGACACTGTCATCTGTAGGTCTTCTTAAATGCCAATCATTCATCCTTTCCTCTTGGAGAAGAATCCTAGTACAGCTTTTCTGTGTAAATCTTCCCTGTGGTCTACTTAAATGCCAATCATTCATCCTTTCCTCTTGGAGAAGGATCCTAGTACAGCTTTTCTGTATAAATCTTCCCTGCTGATGATTTTAGTGATGACTCATTCCCAGTCATCACAAATAACTTCTTATGTGAAGGATTTAAAAAACAAAAAATAAGTCTCTACATTCCTAAATCAAAGCAAAAAATGGAATTCTACTTGGTAGGTTCAGATGGAGTCAGACGACATATCCTATATATTTCTGTTCTGATTTTGATAAAATAATTCACACTCTGCCTGTCAATGCATGAGTAGTCCATAAAATAACACCTTTTAGTGCTTCATGCAGGAGGGAGGCATTCAGTGCTTAAGGAGAAAGCCTGCTCTTCTGTTTAGTAGTCCAGTCAGGAAGTTATGTGTGTGTTTTAATCTTTACTTGGCATAAATAACCCTGCCACTTCCCATTCCGATTGCATCGCCTCTAATTCTGCTTCCTCCTCGAGAATTCCTTTTCTACTTGTTATTTACATCTTTCAAATATTTGCAGATCATTTTCAAATTCCTTTAGCCCAGCTATAAATATTATGTTGCTTTAATCTCCCCGCTATAAATCAGTCTTTCCTTCTCATTATTCAGTTGTTTTTTTTCCTGGATTTTTTCCAGTGTTGCTACACATGCCTGGCATTGAAGTGCCCCAGAACTAACACAATACTGCAGCTGCAGTCCCACCAGTGATAATATCGATTTCCAGTCTTAGTACAGGATGTCTCTTCATTTTGTATTTACTATTATATTTATAGATTTTATTTCTTTTGTTGACTATGCTATATCACTATTCTTTGTGAAATGTTTTAATTAATCTAAGTCTTTTATATGTTATCATTTCTAATAGCCATGGGTTAGTCACAATGACAGTGTCTAAAATCCATGATTTTATCTCACATTTGATTTGTGATTTTGTTTATTTTCCCTAGAAACTCTGTATTTTAAAGTTACACAAGCATCACCTTGTTACACTATTCATTCCCTCATTTAGGACAGTATGTAATGGTATTAAATAAAGGAGAACTGAGATCTAGTGACACTCTGGTAAACTCTGCAGTATTTATCATTACTCTGATGACCATATTTTATTCAATATTTAAACCAAGAGGAAATGTTTATATTCAGACAAGTTAGATTATGTGGAAGTAGTATTTAGTGAATTTTAAAATCCAAAATGTAGTTCTGAATGACCCAGCAGAATATGTGTCTCAGTGAAATGGAAAATTTCTAAACACTTTGAAAAATATTCCTTAGCTCCCAGTTGGTGCCGTGATGTGAAGTCCTCACTCAATTCCCAAAATACTCTCCATATTGTACTATTAATGTTCTGTATTAAGAAGTGCAACACTCCATTTGTGTTTCCATGTAGAAGCCTGAAAAGGAAGTTACTGCCTCCCTGTGTAAAACATGTCCTAATTAATTTTTGAGATAAAGTATGGTTGGAGGTACATCATGCACATGGTGATATTGAGAGTGTGCAAATAAATCATAAACACTGAACAGAATATACAAAGGCAGAGAAGCCTAAAAGAATATGCTGTGAGCACTTCAGTCTTGGCTGATGACAAGTTTTGGGTGATAGGAAAAAGTGGCTTCACCTGAAAGACAGGTGAATGGCTGCTATTTGTTTCTACCCCAAATCCATCACTTCCATTAACTTGTTTCAGGTACTCACTCCTCTAATGTGTGATTGAGGTGAAGGTGCTCCCATATTGAGCTGGAGATTGCTTCTGATTAGTCATGGCAAGTTTCAATCATCTCAATATATCCAAGAGAAATTGAACAAAATCCAGAATTCATGTTTGATAAGAGAAACTTTCAACAAGCTAGGAGAAAAGGGTTTCTTCAGCCTGATATAAGCATCTACCTCAACTCTATGGCTAGCATCTTAATTAAGATCAAATGACAATGTTTTCCCCTTAAAATCAGGAAAAAGACAAGTATATCCACTCTCACAACTTCTATTTAACATTGTGCTGGAGGTTTTAGTAAGTGTAATAAGATAGGAAAAAGGGTATCCAGATTGGAAAGCAAGAAGTAAAACTATCTTAATTTGCAGACTACAGGTTAATCTATGTAGAAAATCTGATGGATTTATAAAAATGTTAGTAGAACTGATGTATGAATATAGGAAGGTTGCAGGATGTAATGCCAATATAAAAAAAAATCATCTGAAATTTTACAAATCTGAAATTAAAATACAAATAACACGTATAATAATATTAAATATACAATAAGTCTTAAAGAAAATGTGTGAGACCTGCAAAGTGGGAACAAAAATATTGTTGATTGCTGTTAAGCAATTAAAGAAGGCTTAAATAAAAGGTGGATACCTTGGTCCTGTCTCAGGACTTTTAACATTATGATGAGGTCAAATATATCTAAAGTAAATGATAAATAAAATAACTATTAAAATCTCAGCAGGCTTTTTATAGAAATTGACAAGTGGTTTAATTCATTGAGAAATTCCAAGGACCTAGAATTGCCACAATAACTTTCAAAAAATAAGGACAAAGTCAAAAGGCAAACCTGATTTCAAAAGTCACTATAAATCTATAAAATTATGATGGTGTGTTTTTACATCAACATAGACAAGTGAATCAATGAAAAAAGATTGGAAAGTCTAGAAATAGAGTGACACACATATGGACAACAATTTTTTTTTGTAAGTAGCTTTACTGAGATATAATTCACAAATTCACATGCCAGACAATTCACATAAAGTGTACAATTCAATGATATTTTGTATGTTTACATAGTTGTGAAACTATAACCACGATCAAATTTAAAACTTCTTTCATCACCTAAAAATGAAAGCTCATGCCCATTAGCTATCACTTTTGAAAGCCTCGGTCTTCCCAGATCCTAAGTAAATGCTAATCTACTTTATGGATTTGCCTATTCTTGTCATTTTATATGAAAGAAATAATGTGGGATCTTGTGTGGCTGGCTTCTTTCACTTAACATGTTTTCAAGGTCCATACAAGTTGTAGCGTGTATCAGGGCTTTGATATTTTTATGGACAAGTGATATTGTATTGTAGGGATGCACCACAATTGTATTTATCCATTCACCAGTTGATGAATGTTTGGGTTGATTAGACTTTTGGTTATTACAAATAATGCTGCTCTTAACATTCGTGTGTAAGTTCTCATAGCCTATTTATTTCCATTATTCTTGGGTAGTTACACCTAGTGATGAAATTGTTGGGTCAAATGTTGACACTATGTTTAAAATTTAAGTAACTTTTAGATTATTTTCCAATGGGGCTGTACCATTTTTCATTCCCACCAGCAGTCTGTGAGGGTTCTGATTTTACCACATCCACATCCTTGTCAATATTTGTTATTAGTTGACATATTGATTATCATCATTCTACTGGGTGTAACTGTGGTTTTGATTTGCATTCCCTTGATGACTAATGATATTGATGCATATCTCATGTGCTCAGTAGCCGTTTGTGTATGTTTTTGGAGAAATGTTCATACGTAAACTTTGCATGTTTTTAATCAAGTTATGTGTTTTTACAAGAGCTCTTTCATATGTTCTTACCAGTTATGTAATTTGAAAATACCTTATGCTACTCTTTGGGTTATCTTTCTACTTTTGGATAATGTTCTTTGATTCACAAAAGTTTCTAATTTTGATGAACTATAATTTATTTTTTCTGGTTTATTTTTTGTTTTCATATCTAATAATCCATTGTCAAATTCAAGGTCACAAATGCTTAGCTGTAGGTTTTCTTTTAAGAGTTTCATAGTTTGAGATTTTACATTTAGGTTTTTGATCCACTTTGAAGAAATTTTTGTATGTGGTATGAGGCAAGGTGTCAACTTCATTCTTTTGCATGTGAATATCCAGTTATCTCAGCACCACGTGTGGTAAAGATTATTCTGTCTCAATTAAGTGGTCTTGGTACTCTTATCAAAAATCAGTTGACCATACATGAATGGATTAATTTCTGTCTCATTGATCTATATATTTTCCAGATGCATGTACCACATTGCTTTAATTACTGCAACTTTGTAGTAACTTTTGAAATCAGGAAATTTACATCCTCCTAATTTGTTCTTCTTCTTCAAAATTGTTTTGGCTGGTTTTTTTTTTTTTTTTTTTCTTTTCTTTTGAGCTTCCAAGTTTTAAGACTACTATTTCAATTTCTGCAATGAAGGCAGCTCAGATTCTGATAGGGATTGTGCTGAATGTATATATTAAGATCAGTTCAGGTCATATTGCCATCTTGACAATTTTAAGTCTTCTGATCCATGAATACAGAATATCTTTCCATTTGTTTAGCTCTCTATTACAGTCTTTCATCAATGTTTGTATATTTCAGAGTTCAAATTTTGCACTTTTTTGTTAAAATTATTCCTAACTATTTTATTCTTTTGGATTCTATTATAAATGGTATTTATTTCTTGATGTCCTTTTTGAATTGTTATTGCTGTTTTAATAGAAACACAACTAAATTTTGTGTTTATGTTGTTATCTTGAACTCTGCTGAATTTTTTATCTCTAAACATTTGTGTTTGTGTGAATTATTTAGGTTTTTCTACATATAAAATTATGTCACCTGGAAATGGGGATATTTAACTTTATCTTTTACAACCCAATTTAGATGCTTCTTATTTCTTTTTCTTGTTTAGCTGCTCAAACGAGAACTTCCAGTACAGGATTGAATGGAAATATCCCATTGAGTATTCTTATTACCTTATTGATCTTAAGATATTCAGTGTTGCACAACTGACTAAGATATGAGCTGTGAGTTTTCATAAATGTACTTTATTGAGATATTTGAGACTTCGTTTATTTTTACTCAGTCTTTTTTTCTCCTGTTCTCCAGTTAGACAGTGGTAGAAATTGCATAGTCTTCAAGTTGTGTGGTGACTCTTTTTTCTGCCATTTCAGAGCTGCTTTGTCCAGCTAGTGAATTGTTCATTTTGGTCTTTGTACTTTCCACCCTCAAAACTTACTGCTTTTTTCATTAAATCATTGTTAATATACTTTCCTTGGTTATCATGCTTTCTCTGGTTTTCTCAAACCCTTTGAACACATTTATCACAGCTGCTGTGAAGGTGTTGTCCACCAGCCCCAGCCCCTGGCCCCTCAGAGTCAGTTTCTGTTCACTGACTGTCTTCCTGAGGACGGCTCACACTTTCCAGTGTTTTTGTGTAGCTCATAATTTTTTATTGAAAACTGGACATTTTAGATTGTGTTGAGTCATCTGGATTCTGACCTTTTTTTTTTTTTTTAATTTGTAAATGCTACAATTCTGGGACTGTTTTATAACATGCCTGGAATTAGTCTTTGAAATCTCCCTACCAATGGCACATAGCTACTGATGTCATGGCTTCACTTTTCTGTTTTCATTTTTGTTTTCTAGCCTGACCTCTAGGATTTGCTCCATATCTGCTTGGCGTAGCACCCAAGCCTGCTGAATTCTCCCTTCTGTGGATGGATCTCTGTAGGGGTGGGGCAGGGAGGGTGTGGAAGTCAGTGTTCTGGTAGTTTTCCTGTGTGTGTACCCCACTCTTCCCACTTTCCTGAGTTCATGTGCCCTGGGTGCCCTGGGCCACCACGATGTCCTCACTGAGCCCTTCTCTGCTTCCTGGCTTCCAGGATCTTCCTGTTAGATCTCTGGCTACTTCTTAGGTCTGGACCCGCCTAGTCCCACCACTCCTCGGGCCAGCAGAGAGGCAGGCTCTCCCATGTGTTCTCCGTCGCCCTCGGCGCCCTCTGACTCCCAGGTTCTCTGCCAGGCGCTGCCCCTGCTCTGCACCAGCGAGCGCCCCTGGAGGCAGGGCCCATCCTGGTCGGGCTGTGCTCCAGCTCGTGTAGACCAGCCCCAGGCGGGAACACCCCAGGCTTCCCCATCCCTGCCCGAATGCAGCAGTTTTTTCTCAGTTTGTTGTTTGCCCTTAATTGATTTGAAGAGTCCTGGAATCACTGTTTCTTAAAATTTGAATGGTTTTATAGTTTTGTGGGGAGAGGATTTGCCAACTTCTTCCCTCCACCATAGCCCAGATCTGGCCCTTCATTGATGCTTTTGTAGCCTAACTTGTCCCACAGAAGACTCTAGACCTGATGCTAAGTGCTTGAGGGGTGTGATCTCACACAGCTCTGTAAGTGGAGGGGGCAGGACGTAAAGTTTGGTCTTGCAGCTGGGGCTGCAGCATGAGAATTTGCCCAGAAGTGAGACCACCAGACCAGCTGGCCCAGTGAGAGTGTCTTCTGGTGTGCTCACCACGGGGAGTCTTCTGTGGGGGGCAGCGCGGGGGGAGCGGGAGTCAATCTTAAGTTCTTATTTTTTGAGGTTAGTTCTTCCTGACTTTCTGCTCTTCATTAGCTGTCAGGCATCATTTTAGTCTCAGTGCTTCTGTGTGGTATGTCATGCCTTTGGGCCTTGCCCGTGGTGTGCCAGTTGGGAGCGGTCACTTTGTGTTTCCTACTCATTCGTCCTGCAGGTGCAGAAGGACTCAGGGTGGAGTCTGACCGGCAGGGCTCAACAGAGCAGTGCCATGACCCTCACAGTCATGGGCGGTGTCAGCGGGGTTGTCTCCGTGTGGTCAGGTGGGAGGGAGGTTGAGATGCTTCTGTAGAAGGGAACAGTGAACATTACTGAACAGAGTGTTAGCCACTTCATTCTCACGTGAGACTTCAGGAAGGGACAATACATGAATATCCACAAAATATAGTAGATTTTATCTGCCAATACTTTCAGTAAGATCATTGTCCAAGTGATGTTTGTACCTCACTCATCACTGATGGGTGGGACTCCTGGATGATCGGTGTGAGAGCAGGTCCTTGTTGCGGGCACAGGCCATCCAGGAGGCTGGCCTTACCCAGACAGTGGAGATGGTGCTGGAAAGAGTGTGATATGGCCAGGCTCGTGCTACAGAGCTTCATAAGGGGATCTGTTTTTTAATTGATGCTGTGAGGCTTGGGCTTCAGATGGAGTGTGTGCTCTGTGCCTGGGGAGGACAGAGCGCTGGAGCAGACGGGAGCGGTCACCTGTGGGCCTCTCCTTGCTCTGCTGACGGGCTCCCCAAGGCTGAGCAGGGGTGAGTCACTCTATACCAAGGCTTATTAAATGCTCTCACTGGGCTTTTTAGAATCATCAGTGCAGCTATTTGTATGTGAGTGTGATCCCTTCAGACTTTTTTGTGCCCTTCATCTGGATCAAGTATCTGCTAATGTTTCCTGGCATATCTGCTCCCCTCTGCCTCTGTAGCAGAGGCAGCCACAGCCTGAATAAATGAAGGGCCTGGCTGTGTCCCAAAGAAATTTTCCTCACAAGACGTTACGTCAGATGAATTGGTGTGGTCACAGATGAGCATGGATTTTTTTCTGGCATTTCGACAAATGTGGATATGGTTTTAGTTGTGTTGTGAGATGTGGCCCGGTGTCTCTGCTTCCAGCCGGATCCCTTCTGAGCCACTCCCAGCCCGCTGCCTGGTGGCCCTTCTAAGTAGAATCCTGGTTGGGATTGTGTACTGCAGCCCTGTCTGTCTGCTGCCCATGGAACCCAGGCTCCAGGCTCTGGCTGGGCTGCTCCGTCCTCCGGAAGGTGGCCCTTCCATGCTGAGTTGCCCCTGTGCCCAGGCCTTTGCATACTTGCACCCTCTTTGGGGAAGGCTGGGGCTTTCTCTTCCATTGCCTGGGAACCACCATCATGTCACACCCTCCCCAGGAAACCTCCCTGCAGCCCCTGACCTGGGTGTGGGCAGAGGCTGGCTCTGCGGGCCCCTCACACAGTATCGTGGGTGCACATGAGCACCTCCCATGGGGCGTTGCCTGCCTGCCCCCTGCTTCCCCACTGCTTGGTGCAGCGTGTGTTGAGGGCACGGGGTGAACACACATAAGAAGTGGGCTCGAGGAGCCGGCTGTGCTCCAGACAGGATGCAGACGACTCTGCTTTGTGTCTAAAGAAGTTGATGTTGATCTGATGATGGGTGAACCCAACACCAGTGTTCTTTGCTCCACCAGGCTGGGAGTGGTCCAACTGGGCCAGCGAGCTGTACATCCCGGGGGATGCATTAAAGTGGAAGTTCATCAGTGATGGGTCCGTGAATGGGTGGGGCTGGCATTTCATCATCTACCCCATCACACTGGCCATGGGTAAGGAGGGGCCTGGCCTCCAGCCACCAGAGCTTGCTGACCTCGCAGAGTGGACATGCATGGCATTTCCACTGAGTGCCTTGTGGGCCGCCTTCTCCCGTTGCGTGGGGAGCCAGCGCTGCCCAGGGCCCCACCACGGCGAGGGTTAGAGCTGCAGTGAGTCACCTCTGCTGTCCAGCTGCCAGGGTGTCAGCCCCTCTCCCCACCCAGTGTTCCCCTGCTCTTGCTGGTTGCCATTCTTAAGCCATTGGACTTTAAAATGTCAGTGTACATAATGTACCTATGTGACCTAGCCAGTGACAGTCCCCTGGACCCCTCTCTGACCATGGGTCCACCCCTTGTTGGTTGGACTGAGTGAGTCTCCTTATCAGGGAGACTTCACCTGGTCCAGCGGGGGGACGTTTATTGTGTTCTTTCTTTTTGTGTGTGTGTGTATATTTTTATTGATGTGTAGTTTATAAAGTTGTGTCAATTTTTGGTGTACAGCATAATGCTCTTTCTTTAGGACCTAAAGACCTCCTTTTCGATCACTGCATCCTCTCCTGTCCATCAGTGGACTTGGTGACATGTCTCTTGGACTTTTGACTCAACCTTGCCTCAAACAGAAGCACCATCCCCCGCCTGGCAGCATCTCTGGTGGCCTGCGCACAGCTGAGCACCTCAGGTAACAGCACATGTGTTTCCAGGTCTGTCCTGCTCTGTGGGAACTGTGGTCGTCCTCCGACCCTCTCTGTCGCTCATTTCAGCTGCCAGTCACAGAATGTGGGCCCTTCAAAGAGTGAGGGAGCAGCTTACAACCCAATTTGGGCAGTTAACATGAACAGGCTGCTTGGATACTACGATGGGAAACGAGAGAGCTTTGGTGTGAAACATTACGTTGCAGTTTCCAGACAGCTGGCCCTTCGGGACTAAAATGTTGGCTTTAATACTTTAAACTCCTAAATTGTTACCAAGTCCAAGCTCACTCTGCTCGCAGCACGACAGGCCAGTAAATCAGGAGATGAGGTGTGGGGGCAAGGAATAGTGACTTTACTCGGAAAGCTGGCAGACGGAGAGGATGGCAGACTGATAACTTGGAGAACCATCCTGCTCCAGTCAGAATATAAGCTCTTTTTCTACAAAAAAAAACAAGGGAGGAGATGTGGTTGGTTGTTGCAAACTTCTTGCTGCAGGAATTCTTTGTTCTTGCAGCTGTCCACCTGGTCAGGTCATGGTGTCCCTGTAAACCTCCAAGAAAACAAAGGTTATTTTCTATTCTGCAACTTGTTAACTTTGTAGGAGTGCAAAAGTGTTAATATCCTTAATGGTCAGAGCCCTGAGAATAGGCTCTCCTGTAGATTTTAGGCTAAAGGCAACATTGTTTCACAAAAGGTGCAGAGCTGGCAAGGCTAAGCCTAGAAAGCAGGGCACAGGGTTAAAGCTAAAGGAACAGATCCAATAGAGTCAGACCTGTTCTTCTCTATTACAAAACCCCCGAGGAGAGTTAGGAAATTTCACACAAGAGTAAGACGGTCTTGGTGGCATCTAGGCTCCCTGTTGTTCCCCCTGTGCTGAGGGTGGGCTGGGCTTTGGTGGCTGTGAGAACAGGATTCTGTCTGTGGGACTTTCTGAGTCTGAATCAGCACATCCCCTTTGTTTGGCTGCATGAGGTCGTTATTGTTACAAGAATGCTTCATCCTCACCACCCGGGGGGCTGGGGGTTTGTCGGCCAGAAAGGAACCAATTCCCAGGAGTGGCTGTCCTGAAATTGAGACCAGACATTCTAAGGTGGATTTTCATGCTGGTCCTTTTATTTTAGTGTTCATCACGTCCTTTTAGATTTTTTTCCTATTTGAAAATACAGATCACATGTTTAACAAATAACCCTAACTTTGCTGTACAATTATGGTTATGATCTTGTTCCCTTCAGAGTTTAACAGGCAGCACTCCCGCCGCACTGGTGGAAGGCCTTCCAGAGGCTCTGCAGAGGCAGTTTGAGTGTGAAGACTCTGCTGTGCGAGGGGCGAGCAGCTGCTGCATGGCCCGCTGTTCCAGGTGACACATGACTTGTTTTGAAGCCATGGGAGAGCCACACACAGGCTGTCAAGGGCCGAGTGTCTAACATCAGGCATCCCTGGGGACGATGAGCTGCCACTGGAGTTTAGCATGAGGACCTCCCGGAGTGACCGAGTGGTCTGAGGAGCAGTGGACTTTCAGATGCCCTGATGGAGGCAGCAGGGGTGGTAGCAGTTGTTGGTGCCGAGGTCCTGCAGTCCGATGCACCCCTAGGAGCTGGGTGGGAACAGTCCCCATCCGTGGTGATTCTCAAACCCTTGCTGGGCGCGCGGCAGTCAGCCTGGAGCAGGAGTTCTGAGGGGGGGACCCTCAGAGCCTGTGCTGGGGCTGTCTTTGGTGAATGTTGGTCGTGTCACTCAGTGGCCCTGTGTTGTTAATTTTCAGTGATCACTGGTGCTGGCAGCTCTTGCTTGTGACCTGGAACTAGACGCTCTCCCTTGCTGCACGGAGATGCACAGGCGGGCCTGGTTCCGAAGGTACCACCTGGCCACCCGTGTCACTGTGGCCCTGGACCAGAGAGCACCTCTGCCCTGCCTGTTTCTCAGCGAGGTACTTCACATTGCTTGGGAGTGACTTTTGGAATGCAAAATGTTTTCTTTATTCAGCCATAGTGTAAAAAGATACCAGTATTAAGAGACACAGTGACATTCCTCTTGCCAGGAAATAGCAGAAAGAATAAAAAGCATGTTGGTGAAAATGAGTAAAGTGACACTGCAAATTTCAGTTTTAAGTTTATTTTTAGTAAAGTAAACTAAAGATATAATGATACTGCCTAGACATTTTATTTTGTTTTATTTTTATTTATTACTTTTTCCCCTTATTGGAGGCAGTGGGGATTGAACCCAGGATCTTGTGTGGGCCAAGCACATGCTGTACTGCTGAGCTATACTCCCCACCCCCTGCCTAGACATTTTAAAATATCTTCAGTGGGATGTAATCAGATTGGGTTTGCTTACTAACTGTAAAAACCACAGTGTTGGCATTTCCTCATATTCTCAGGTGGGGATTCCTCCTGTCTTCTTCCCTTAATATTATTTGTTTTATTCTTGAGAAATGAGTGTTTGATTTGTAATCTCTTAATATTGTCTAGGTGGCTAAGAAAATTCCTGAGTTAATGGCAGACAGCGAAAACATGGATGTCCTCCATGAGAGGCTCGGCGTTTTTAAAAGAGCAAGTTGAGCAGCTTGTGCAGTGGACAAACAGGTGAGTATGTCAGAAACAGGAAATAACGCTGTCTGTGAGAGGACCGTGTTTCACATGCAGTTGTTCATTTCGTGTTCCTTACAGGTGACCGGATGACGGGACTCTTTCTGCTGGAGGCAGTGGGACAATTTATGGTTGGGGCCGTAACCATAGGGGTCAGCGCGGGGGCATCGAAGGCGCCAAAGTGAAAGCCCCCGCTCCGTGTAGAGCCCTCGCGGCTCTCAGCCCCGTGCAGCTCATCAGGGAGAGCAGACGCTCTTCGCAGGGGCAGCTGCCGGGAAGGTAAGGCTGCGTGTTCTGGGCCCTCCTGACAGTGGACTGAGAGGCACCCGTGGCCAGTGTGTGTCTGGTTCACAGGATGTGCGTGTGTTCTGTGCTGAAACATGGTCCCAAGATTAACAGTACTGAGCGGTGTCCTGGAAGCAGTTATCGTTCCAAAGTATTTCTGTATGATCTTTAGGGTGTTCTTTGGCCACAGTTTTTTAGTTTGAAATGCAGCACACACACAGAAGTGTATTATAATTGTCTGCATACTGATAATGTGTCAGATGTTCGTGTTCCTTTTTGTTGCTGTCACTGTGCTGTCTGTGAGGAAAGCAGTGCTCCTGGTGTGTGGAGATGGTTGATGTTTACATACTGACTTTATGTCTAGTGACCTTAATATACTCTTTTCTTTCTTAGTGTCTGAGAATATTTTTTGTCTTCTTTATAAAGGCATGATCTGTAAGTGAATTTTGTTCCTTCCTTTCTGGTTCACCTGTCTTTTTTTCACCTTTCTCCTTCTGTGTGGGAGAAGGGAGCTCATTGTGCGGGGTGGGAGTTGCCGTCCAGTGGTGAACAGGGGTGGGGTAGTGGGTCTGTTCTCGGCTCGATCCAGGCTGCGAAGGAAGTGCTGTGGCTGAGCCCTCCACACGCTTACTGGGGGGCTTGGTAGACACTTTTATCAAAGTAAGAAGTTCTCTTCTTTTTCTACTTCTGAATGGATATTGACTTTTGTCAAATGCTCTTCCTATGTTTAAAAAATATTCTTGCAGATGCCTTAATGGAGTGAGTTAGATTGTTTTTCTTATGTCAAACAGTCTTGCCTTCTTTGGAGACACTCAGCTTGGTCAGGATATGTTCTATCGTTTTTTCTTTGTGTTTGGGATCTTGGGGAGATGGAGATCGTGTGTGCAGTCATCATCGTGTTCCTGTCTTACGTACTCTGTGTCTGGTTTTGGCACTATGTCAGTTATCCATCTAACTTAGAACAACTAAAACAACATTCATGGATCGTCTCAGTTTCTCTGGGGGCCTCCAGCCCAGAATCTCTCATCAGCCTGCATTTGCTGCAAGGCTGTCCTGGGGAAGCCTCAGCTCCCCTGGGCCCCTAGCTGAGGCTGCCCTCCGTTCTCCACCATCTTATGTGGCAGCTGGCCCCGTGAGAGTGAGCACAGGCAGGGTGAGGAAGTGTGCAACCAGGACACAGGTCACAGTCTTGTGTGAGCTCATTCAGAAGTGACACCCCATCCCCATTGCTGTATTCTGTCTCTTAGAGTCACTAGGTCGGCCCACGTGTGGGGAGAAGGGGTTACGTGGGGGCAGGAACCCCTGGCTGCAGGGACCCTGGGAACAGTGTCAGAGGCTGCCTGACAGAAGCATCAGGGTCGTGCTAACCTCATGACAAGGGTTGAAGTGGAGCCCTCTTTTTAAGTTTTCAGGACAATTCTTTTAATTGTCTCCTGGTTACTTTAAAATTGAGAGTATTTAAAATTGAGAGTGAATTAGTACTTCTGCCATCCTCCCGAGTAAAGGCTGGTCCTCTGTCGCCCTGTTTCAGCACTTGCCTCTGCCCCCGGTGACAGGCAGGGTTGTTAGTATTGTTGCTTTATGTAGACCGTGTGTTTTCTGGGTTTACCCAGATGTCACACACGTCTTTGCTCACCTTTATTTCTCAGGTCTCAGACCTTGTATCTGCAGTCATTTTCCTTCTACATTAAGCATGTATTTTCATTTTCCTTAGTGAGGGTCTGTTGTCAGTTAATTTTCTGATTGTTTTGTTTGTTTTTTTTAAAAAAAAATCTTTATTTTGTCCTTTTTCTAGGCACAGGTTGCAAACATTTTCCGAAAAGAGCAGGCAGTATTTTTGGCTGTGGGTGTCCAGTCATCTGGTCTCTGTTGCAGCTGTGAAGGCAGCCTGTGGGGAGCTTGCAAAGGACGGGGTGTGGCTGTGTGCTGATAAGACTGTTTACAAAGACAGGAAGTTTTCTGGCTAAGCCCTTCTCTCCCCGTGCCTCCATGAGATACAGGATGCCCTGGTTCAGATCCCTTAGAAGGAAATCGTGGGGCAAGCTTCAGGTGCCTAAGGAACAAGGTACAGGGTAGGCTTTCCCCATGACCCTCCCTGTGCCACCAGCTCAGACCTACTAACCCTGACACACAGGTTTCAGAGTGGCTTGTCTCCCTTCTACAAAGCACCACCCTGCCTGCTGCTGTCCTTTCTCCACACCCAGGGCAATTCCCCTGAGTCGTGTTGATCCACCTTCCAGGAGCCCTCCTCCCCTTGCGATCTCTGGTTTCCACCATCTCCCCAGGCTCCCCAGGGGAGATGTCCTTGGGGGTCCAGGGCTCTCTCCTTCCTCCACTTTAGTCCACCTGTGTGCCCACAGTGAAGAGTCACATGTGAACCCCAAGGATCTGAGGGATGGCAGAGCCATTGAGAACGTATCCCCAGCATTCAGGCTTACCTCTTCGTAAAGCCATTCCCACAGGCGTGGGCACGGACCAGCGCTGCCTGGTAGCCTCAATGAGAGAAATCCAGACGAGGACCCAGAGAGTGAGTTAACTGCTCCAGCAGATGCTCAGAATTCAAGCAAAGGCAGGTGAAGTTTGCAACAGTAGAATGTGAGGCTCAGGATATTCTGTATCTGGGGGAGGGGCAGGTGGGCCTGGGTGGGTGTGGGGAGACCTTCCATGCAGGGCTCTGTCAGGAAGGCAAGAACCAGAAGTTCCTTCCACATGGCAGAGTGGCAGTACAACTGGTGTGTGGCTCTCTAAACAATCCACTTTATTTTATCCATTTTGTTTAATTGAAGTACAGTCACATTACAATGTTGTGTCATTTTCTGGTGTACAGCACAATGCTTCAGTCATCCATGAATATATATATATTTGTATTTGCATTCTTTTTCACCATAACCTGCTACAAGATACCGAATATACTTCCCTGTGCTATACAGTGTAATCTTGTTTATCTATTTTATATGTATCACTCAGTATTTTCAAATCTCGGACTCGCAATTTGTCCCTTCCCACCGCCTTCTGCCCTGGTAACCCTAAGTTTATTTACTATGTCTGTGAGTCTGTGTTTGATTTGTAAATAAGTTCAGTTTTCTTTTTCTTTTTTTTTTTTTTTAAGATACCACATATGAGTGGTAGTGTATGGTATTTTTGTTTCTCTTTCTGGGTTACTTTACTTAGAATGACATTCTCCAGGGCCATCCATGTTGCTGCAAATGGCATTATTGTATTCTTTCTTAGGGCTGAGTAGTGTTCCATTTTGTAAATATACCACAACTTCTTTATGCAGTCATCTGTCGATGGACATTTAGTTTGTTTCCATATTTTGGCTCTTGTAAATAGAGCTGCTGTGACCACTGGGGTGCAGGTATGTTTTCGAATTAGAGTTCCCTCTGGACATATGCCCAGGAGTGGGTTTGCTGGACCATATGGTAAATCTTTCTTTAGCCTGTTGAGGAATCTCAGTACTGTTTTTGGTAATGGCTGCAGCAAACTACATTCCCACCAACAGTGTAGGAGAGTTCCCTTTTCTCCACAGCCTCTCCAGCATTGATAGTTTATGGAATTCTGAATGACAACCATTATGACTGGTGTCAGGGGATACCTCAGTGTAGTGTTGATTTGCGTTTCTCTGAGAATTAGTGATAGTGAGCATTTTTTCATGTGCCTATTGGCCATTTGTGTTTTTTCATTGGAGAGTTGCTTGTTTAGTTCTGCCCATTTTTGGATTGGGTTATTTTGTTTTTTTTCTTATTAAGTTGTGGGTGCTGTTTATATATTCTAGAAATTAATCCCTTGTTAGTCTCATCTTTTTGAAATATTTTCTTCCATTATCTAAGTTGTCATATTGTTTTGCTTATGGTTTCCTTTGCTGTGCAAAAGCTTGTGAGTTTAATTAGGTCCCTTTTGTTTATTTTTGCTTTTATTTCTGTTGCTTGGGTTGAGTCTCCTAGGAGGACATTGCTGAGATGTATGTCTGATACTATTTTGCCCAAGAGGTTTATAGTGTCTTGTTTTATGTTTAAGGCTTTTGGCAATTTATAAGTTGTTTTTTAGACTCATAGCATGAAGGTTTTACTTGATGTTCCCTTTATTTCATTTCTCTGTCCGTCAACCTAGTTTTGTGTCCCTCAACCCACTCTGTTTCCTTCCTGGCTCTTGACTGACTTGAACAGAAACTAGACTTTGAAAAAACTCTGAACTTAAGAGTCTGCTAGACCCTTGGGTATTTATGGCTCCATGAAACCAAGTGTTTGAAATTAAGATTGTGTGTTCCATTCTGTCTGCACAGCATTCGTAAGGAAGCAGTCCTTTTGCGCCAACCAATCTCCAACAGGACCAACCTTACTAATGATCATTTCTGCTGGAAAGCCCCAGTCCATCAAAAAATGATCATGTAGCCCATGTGTCTAAGAAGAGAAATGACTCATTTCTGTTTCTCAATATATTATATTGTTGCTAAGTATTTAACTTTGACTTTTTAAATGATTGTAATATAGTATTTGAACAAGTAGTACCTTTGCATGGTTCACAGTGATATTGTGTGAAGTGGAATATGCCGTCATGAGTCCTCCTCCCATCTCTTTTCCCCTGTCATCTGAATCCTCTTCCCCACAGGAAACCATTGTTGTTTGTTGCATTTAAACCTTTTTGGAGATGTGTTACGCAGCTAAATACTAATGGAATCTGTCTTCATGTGTGAAAATGCTTTTAGGTTTTTTTCCGGTTAAATCTAATATACTTTCCAATATATTGTTGTTGTTTTCATGTTTTGTGTGTATCGGAGGGTGATGGGTGTATATTGACGGATAGTTGGTGAGTGTGTGCATAAGGATTTTGTGTGTATTAAAGCATTGAGGGATTCTCTTTGTGTTACTTCTGGAATGAAATAGTTGAAGAACCTGGTGGAATTGCTTGTCTGTGTTTTCAATATTTGTGAGGTTGTCTTTCGTACATTTAGTAATGTGAGTTGTTTGTGACTGTGTGTGTTTAGGTTCATGGGGCTTATGGGGTGTGTATTCTGAGAGACGGGAGATGTTTAGTGTGTGTATTTGCAAACAGGCTGTGTGGTTTGTGTGGTGAGGAATTTTGAAATACATGTATTTTAGGACTTTGGGATTGTGTGTCAGTATTTTGGGGGGTGGTTCCTGAGTCAATTGTACACTCGGTGGGTTTTTAGGGCCTGTGTGTCTATAGAGTATTGTGCACATATGTGTAGTGTGCATGGGTTTATATTCAAGCACATTCAAGGTGGGTATGGATTTGTATAAGAAACAAGGCAGTAAGAGGTGGTTTCTGTGTCTGTTTGGGTTTCAGGTAGCAGTTGTATGGGTGTGTTTAGTGTATATTGTGTGTTCTGAAATATGTTCTGGCGATGTCTAGTGTAGTTTTGTTTGTTCATCTGGAGTGAGAGTTCAGGGTTTTAGTCAGGGTGCACTTGGATTTTGTGCACATATTCATATGAAAGGGGATGGGGTGCCCTGGAACTGGCTTGTACTAGCTTGGGATAGTCAGTGGTGCATATCTCTTCCCAGCTCTGTGACGCTGAAATTAAGTCATGTTGAGAATAGCTACACCAGGTAAGCTGTGAAACTCCATAATGAAAGCTTTCCTACCCACCCCTGGACAGTATTTTATTAAGCATTCATTAGCATTTATCACTGGTGTGTGTGTGTGTGTGTGTGTGTGTGTGTGTGTTGGGAAGGAGGGTGGGGGCTTCTGGCTCACGGTTTGCTCTGCCAACACGCCCCCTTTTCTCACTCTGTCTCAGACTCTGCCATCAGCAGGTGGTGGAAAGAAGCCGCACCCCCGTTGCTGAACTGTTTGACAATGCCGATCATCAGGTAGGGGATGACATCCACCTGCAGAGTGTGGTTCTGTTTAGAAGTGGCTCCTGAGCAGGTCTTGTCATAGGTCATCAGTCAGCGGCCTCATCCGGTTAGTAAGCCCGCAGCTCCGGCCAGTAACTGGAGAGTAACTGGAGAGCGGAGCAGAGAGCTGGTGCGGGGAGGCCCAGGCGGTTCTGCTCCACTGTTCCCAGTTCATTTGGGGGCCGCAACTGCAGAGGGCATCACTGCCCCGTGTGGCGAGGGCAGAAGAAGGGCTGCTGGGGGCCACACTGAAGATGCGGGCCCAGGGATCGGGCATCCGTAGTCAGCGCCAGCTTCCGGGAAAGGAGGGGAAGGGCCAGGCTGCTGAGTCGGGTCGCTGACCAGTGTTAGCGTGAATGCTGGCTCAGAGCCTCCTGGTGTTCTCTCCGTCACTGCCTTTGGTGCCGCTCCCCTGCATGGGCTCACAACCCAGGTCCCCCAGCCTCACACCCCAGCCCTCAGACCTAAACCGGGGTTTAAAGCTTCGGTACCTGCTGTGGCCCTGGAGGGGCCATCTTCAGCTCAGGGACCGCCTTGGACATGTCTTGAATTTCCATCACGTTTACGTGCTCTGATTAAGCCAGGAGAGAAGAGGCCTCCAGAGGGAGCCATCCTATCTGTTTGGGCTGGGGGCCAGCAGCCTAAGAATAAGTTTCTAGGAGAGCTAGGACAGTGACCAGGACCCCTGCTGGCAGCTCTGGACATGGCGGTGGAGGAGGGCGATGGGAGGATCAGGTGCCAGCCCTGTCAGGCGCGTTCCACCCTGGATGGGGGGGTGCACAGGCACTCAGACCTGCAGATGTCAGTGCGTGTCCTGGAGAGAGGCCTCAATTCAAGGTCTGTCCAGATGTGCTTGCATTAGCGGGAGCTCCCAGGAGTGGCTTTTACATTCCCTGTGTAGGACATTTACGTACCACACTGTCTCCAAATGCCCATCCGGCCGACTGAACTGTTCTCGGAGGGAGCGTTCCGTGTTCGGTCCCCACGCTCCTGGCTCTGCCCTGACTCATTGGCCCTGGAATGCCCAACCCCCACCTCCAGGTTAGGACTCTCCCCCTGGCCTTACCTTTGACATTATAAGCAGTCCGCTTACAAAAGACAGTGAAAAGGAAAGGCTTAGGAAGAGTAAAAAATAGTCTACAGCTTATATTGAAGTGAAGAAAACAACTCATTTCAGGATTCAAATGCCAGTTTGAAGTAGCTCATAGGGAAATGTCACATCGGTGGGTTCTTTATGTGAGGACGGAGCAGGTGTGTCCTTCCATTGCCACTGTGGACTGTCTGTCCGTCTGTCTCTACGATGAGAGTCCTAGGATGTGCCATGTATGAGGGTCAGCCTCTGTGAGGAGCTGACCGCTGGGATCATGTGTCCTCCCAAGAGAGCAGGGACCAAGTGGTCTGGGAGGCCCGGCTTCAAGACACGGGGTGGTCAGGGGTACTGGGGTGCCCACTGTGGGGCTGTCACCTGCCCACAAGCGTCCTCAAACCCTGGAACAGGAGGGGCCCTGAGGGGCTCTGCAGCCTCCCAGGGTGGGGTTCAGAACGTGGATATCTGCCTTGGGGGTACAATTTTATGCCTCACCTGCGATTCCGTCCACATAGACCCGAAGTCTTCAATCCTGATGGTCTTGTTTATAGGGGGAACTTGAGTGGAGAAAGTGAGTTACTCTGTGTGCTTTTATGTTGGTGCAGCCTGGGCGTTAACAGTCTCGCAGTCTTAGTCTTAACCAGTCATGCCGTGTGCTGCCTGGGTACCAGGGTGGCTCCCAGAGGTAAGGGGCTCCACAGATATGAGATAGGCCTGTCTGTAGGAGATGTGGTTTATTTTTTGCAAATGGCATTCAGCATCTTGCAGAGCTGAGAGTGGGACAACTGTAGGGGTAGGTGACAGTGAAATGGGAGTTAATTACTTCTGCGTGTGTCAGAAGGCCAGGGAGGGTTTCTTTGGTGTCCTGGGTGCAGCCCTGCGAGGCTGTCACCTGAACAGCCTCCCATCATCACCCCCTAAGGGCATCCAGGGTCTCGTGGGTGCTGCTCCAACTAATGGTGAGTGGTCTGAGCTCTTAGTCTCTGAAGACCGGCCTGAGGGACTGAAAGATCATGACTCGTTAATGTAAAAACTGCACACGACTAACTCTACCCTAATGCTCATCCGTGCTTGGTATAAGCCTGAATGTGTCCCATCAAGGCCTACGGTACAGATTATATGACGGGAACCACAGGTTGCCGACACGGAGGCACGTTAGAGCAGTGTGTCCAAAAGCCACCGTAACACGACGGAGAGAGCCTGAGGGCCAGGGGCCAGCCCCGGTCAGTCTGTAGTGAGAGACCTCCTATGGATGCTGGTGCTGCATCCGTCCTGCTGAGGACAGGGCTCCGAGGATCCAGGACCGAGGTGGACAGAGGGCTGCATCCAGGACCTCCCTCCCTCCCCACTGCTCACCTCTGATCGTGCAGGGTCCATTTATAGTGACCGGAAGCTTCCAAGCTGTCAGCCACACCTGGACCCACATTGTCCAGTGCCGCGGCTGACACTGCACAGGCGGAGGAGGGCTCCACGTGTGGCCGGCGTTAATACGTGGCAGGCTGTGAAGACCTAGACACAGAAGTGACTATGGGATATCTTACCCACGCCCATGTATTTTTTTCCCTTCATTTTTGGGGTTTTTTTGGGGGGGTTAGATAAATATGTTTATTTTTATTGGAGGTACTGGGGATTGAACCCAGGACCTCGTGCATGCTACGCCCGCACTCTACCCCTGAGCTCCACCCTCCCCACGCTGGTCGACGTATTAATAATGCACTGAGTCAGTTGTGCTCTGGGTAAGTGTTGGGTTAAGTGAAACATTCTATCAACAGTAACCTCACCTATTTGTTCTCGCTCGCAGTGTGACTGGTAGTCTCATCTGAAATCATGCACGTGGCTCACAGGTGTGGCCCGCCTGGTGTTTCTGTGGCAGGCACAGACCTAGACTGTTCAGCGGTGCCCTCTGCATTTGGGTTCCCCTTTCTGTCACCGCCTAGCCCGCAGGTTAGGAGACACAGATGAGGAACAGGAGTATCAGGCTTTGAGGGTACTCTGAAGCCAGATCTGAGCGCTGTTGTTTTTGCATTTCTGCTGACAGTTACACGGACTGCTGGGCCTCATCCAAGAAATGAATTCCATGCTCAGATCATGTTTCCCCTGTGCAGGGAACCCAGCTCTGCTTTGGTGAGCATGCTGCTCCCCTGAAAGGCTATCCCAGCGCCCCACTGTGCAGGCTGCCCATAATCTGGGCTCCCCGTTGTCCGGGCTTTTGTCTCCCTGTTTTCTGTGGATACAGAAATGTGCAGTGCGTCTGGCCTGATCTTCCCTTTACAGCTCTGTTCTGTGCACGCTGGTGGGCCTGCCGAGCCTGAGGAACAGCAACGGCTTTGAGGAACTGCTGCCAGGGGTCTGGCGAGAGGAGGGACCACCGTGTAACCCTCTCCCGCCCCTGAAAGTCTTGCTGACGACTTTTGCTGGCAGATGTTCTGTTGTTTTGTGTACAAATTCTGCTGTTGAGCATGTCTGAAATGCTTGTGCCTCATATGGAATAAGATGCCTGAGAAAGGGGGAGTCTGGTTTTATTTCTTTCCAGTGTGCCAGAGCTAACTATTCAATAATGTGTTCTTTGACCAATGAATTGAACATTACCTCTGTGTTGTATTGTGGTCTCATGTAAACTGATCCCTTCAGTGGTTCTGGAGAACCATCCCACGGCCCCGTTTGTCTTCCACGTGCCAGCATCACATTGGTACCAGCTGTATGTATAGTGTGTTTTGTGGCCACATTCACGTGTGTCTTGTGACTCCGGGGCAGAGGAAGATTTGGGCGGATGAACGATGGGGCAGGGGGCAGGGGGCAGGAAGGTCTGGTGGAGGCTGGAGGGAGGAGTGAGGTGAAAAAGGACCCAAAGACCATTGCGTTCCATAAAATGACTCCTCTGTGCAAGCAGAATTTTGAAAACTTACTCAACAAGTGAACTAGTAGCATCCAAGGAGTAAGGCACTAAACAGAGAACAAGTTTATCACGGGGGTAGTGAAAAGATAACACATTGCACTTGCTTAGCCTGTGTGTCGAGGACTTGCCGTGGTGTGTGATGACTTTGTACATGGTGGGGTGCACGTGCCCTTGGCCTGTATCTGTTACCTGTTACTGTACCCAGGCACCCCACGTCTGACGGCTGCCCTCAGGCGCTCACAGCTGGGCACTGATTCAGGCCCCCTGGGCAGCAGCACCCTGTGTCCCCCAGATGCCTTCTGGCTCCCTGAAAGCCCTGTGTCCCCCCACATGCCCTCTGTGCCGGTTTGCACAGTGCTGCCCGAGCTGGACCGGCCCCACTCTCGTTGGGAGCCCGATGAGGTCGGGGCCTGTGCTTACCCTTCCGTGGCCCCGGCCCTACCCACACGGCAGGTGGAGGTGTGCCTTGAGCTTTGTGCACCTGACCCCACACAAGACTGACAACTGACAGACTCACATGAGGAAGCTGGGCCCCAGGAGGCGGGAGGTGGGTGTAAGTGCTGCGGGCACAGGGCTGTCCTGTCGCTCTGTGCCCCACAGAGTCCTCCTTGGGTGGCTGCTGGTGGCCTGGCCTGCTTCATGCATGGCAGTCATGGTCGGGTGGGGTTCATGCGTTTTGCAGGGCAGGCTCATTTGGCCCCCAGACAGCTGTGTAACTGGAGGCTCTGCAGGAATAACCGGACCGCACATGTCTGCTCTGCGGTCCATGGAAGGTGAACCAGGAGGCTCCCTGGGGGAGCAGGATGGGGAGCAGGCCGGGTAGGAAGGAGAGCGGAGGACGGGGAGTAGCTGGTCCTGCCACAGGGGAGGTGTCTGCTCACATTGAGTCGTGTTCCTCCTGGGCGATACAGGTCCTGTAATCATGGGGGTCGGCTGCTAGTGATAGGCTGTCCCTGGGGTTTGCAGGCAGGTTGGCGTTTCCCTGCAGCACGTGAACCAGGTCCTAGCACTGACCCAGGGTCCATGCCTGCTGGTCTGATCTGCTTCCTTCCTGGGAAAGGTTGAGGAGGGAGGGCTCAGGACCGCTGCTGTGCCAGGCAGTGTCTAGTGCTGATGCCCTCTGGGCCTTCGTGGGCCATAGCCCCACACGAGTGGGTTTTGACAGGGGAGCTTGGGTAGGGGCGGGGGCAGTGCCAATTCTCGTAGGTGCCCGTGGATGTGAAAATCATTTGTCTCCTGAAATTTTACCTTGAACTCTTCCAGCCAGAGGAGCAGGTGACGCTGGCCACATGGCTGCTTCTGATGTTTCAGATCGTGCTGGTGCCTGTCCTCACCCTGCTGCAAGCTCCCCACTCCTCTGGGATTCGGCAGGGGTTTGGCATCATTATAATTTCTCATGTGCTGCTGTGACCCGTGAGAGAGACAGTGTTCCTTGCAGAGCTGTTCACGTTTAATAGACACCAGGAAGTTTGAAAGCACGGAGCCACTGCATCCGCGTCAGTCCGAGCACAGAGGCAGTGGCCAGAAGGGGTGGGAAGGCCACATGACAGCTCCTAGTGCCCTGACTGGGGAGGGGTCCTTAGTAATGCACAAGCTCACCAGCGTCACCTGTGATGAAAGGCAAGTCCATAGCTGCTTTCTTCAGGCACGTGCCAGTCGAGCTGTGTGTAGTGGGAAACAGAGATGCTGAAACAGCTGTGGGCTGAGTGCCCCGGGAGGCACCGGCAGTCACTCCCCATCCGCCTCCTCCCTGCCCTCCTGGGTGATAGCCCCTTGTGCAGGTGGTCCCCGCCAGGTCACTGGGACCGGTGCCTGGGGTCAGGTGAGTCCCCTCCCTGCAGAGTCTGCCTGCTTCGCTCCTCGTCACCACCTCACTGCATCTCGTGCAGGTTCACCCCCTCCCCCTGCCTCTGTGGGTCGTTAGGAACCGTCCAGTTAGAAAGAGCAAAGAGTGTGTGCTGGCAGTGGCCTGGGCGCTGGCTGTTTCAGCAGGTGGGATGGAGCTGGACCTTGGTTGCTGTGTTGAAAGGATTTTAGAATTGAGCTCTGGGACCAAGCAAGTTTCTGTCCTGCTGGAGCATGGACCTCTCATCCAGTGTTGCTCTGTCTGTCAGATGGGTGCGGCCAGTCCCTATCCAGCTTATGACTGAGGGTTAGACACTCAGGGTGTGTGGCAGTCACTGTGTCCACGTCACGTCCCAGCTTCCTTCATCACTGGACCTGTCAGCCAGGCCTCCATCCCGGTGGTGACCGTGTGACCAGAGGTAGACAGCGGAAGCCTGCCCCCATTGCGGACAGTACACGTGGGTTAGCGCCTGCTGTCACCAGACACCATGGCGTCCCAGGCCGGAGAGCCTGAATTGCCCGTGGGAGCAGTCGAGCTGGAGGTGCTGCTGCCTGTAGGGAGGGGAGGGTGGGGTCAGGGGTCCTGGGTGTCAGTCGGAGGCCGTGTCTGGGAGGCTGGGCCTGTGCTCAGACGCGGGCCCGCCTCCCTGCCCGCTGCCCAGCTCCTCACGTCTGTTCAGGACCAGGCGTGGGTGCCACCATCTGCGCACCGTGCCCCCTTCCAGGCCCCGCAGGGTGGCTCGAGTGCCCCTGCCCCACCGCCACTCTCGGACACGGAGTGACGGTCCCCAGGTTAGGCCTGCTCACGGGTGGGCATGCTGGTGGGCAGCGGTCAGGAGGCAGAAGGGACAGACGCTCCTTGGCTGACACGGCTTTCCACGTTTGTTTTGCTCGCCCCACCTCCCCGTTCGCCCTCACCGCCACTGCGCAGCCACTGCAACCAGATGCTTTGACTCTCCCCGTTTCCAAGGCTCGACCCTGACACTCAGAGGGGCTGAGGGGCTTGCCCAGGACCCTGCAGGTGAGCCTGGAAGAGGGCCAGCTCCTCGTCCTCCTCCCAGAGCCCTGAGGCCCTCGGTGACTGCGTGGCCGGGCTTGTGTGATCCCCAGGCACTGAGGGGCCCGCCCTGGGCAGGACCCCTCCTCCATCCCCGCCCAGCTCTAAGGCACCTTCCTCCTCAGGGGAGAGGAGCTCCTCACCCTACGCCGCACCCCTGAATGAGCCCACACAGGAGAACCGTCAGGCCCACATCCTGCACAGCCGGACACTAAAGGGAGAAGAGTGGGGCCGGCGTGTTCCACGGCCCGAGGGATGCTCACTGCAGGGCCTTGTCCCACTGCTGAATGGTGCCTTGTTGTGGCCCGAGTGGGCCCAGCTGCCTGCGTCCTGTCCCCGTGGCTCCAACCAGGCTGTGCCCTGGAGACCCTGCGGTGTCAGGACCGATGCCCTCGGCAGCAGAGCTCCTCGTGAGGATGAGGTGGCTGAGCCACACCGTGTCCTGAGTGCTGTCCCGTCATGGGGTCAAGGAGCCAGCTGGCAAGTGCTTCCCCCAGAGATGTGAGGCGAACTGGGCCGGGAGTCAGGGGCTTGGCTCTTCGGGGTTTGATTCCAAGAGGCCCAGCATTTTCTTTTTTTCCGGATGGCATGACTTGTTATTTTCTACTAGAAAAATGCGAAAGGATTTGCAAACTGCTGGGTAGAAGAATGTGTAAAGGTCAGAGTTCGATTTTTGTTCTGGGTGCCTGACCTATGTGACTTTGTTTAATCCTCTGACTAATTGTGATGTCGTGTCAGCATCCCTGTTTTATTGATCAGGGGTTGTGTACAGTGACGCTGCGTACCTAGTACCTCCCAGTATTTTCTTAACATTTGTATAGGCCGGTTTTTGTTTTCCCAGTTCTCCCGGCTCGGCTGGGTGGGAGTGGGTTGAGTAAGCAGGCAGGCGTCCCTCTCTCCCCCTCCCCGAGTGACCGAGGCCTGAATGACCGGCCACCCTTCACGAGGACAGGGGACTTTGTGAGACGTCCATCTGTCTGTCCAGCTGGGCAGCAAGGATCCAGGGAGGGCAGGTGCACCGCTGGGTGAGGGATGCTCCTGGTGGTTTTCCCGGGCAGCTGATTCAGGCCCCTGTGGACGTGTCCCAGCAGATGTCAACACGGGGCTGGACACGGGGCTGGGAGCGTTCACCACCTTCCTTTATTGTTCAGATTGCTTTTTTTGGTCCCTTCCTTTGACGTGTGCTTGGCAAGAAGCAGGTGAAGGCATGCGCTCCAAGGGCCCTGCCACCTGTAGGTGTGACCGTAGGGGAAGGGGGTCACCATGCCAAGCTGTCCAGTGGCTGGCAGCAGGCTGACCATGGGTGGAAGCTGCAAGACTGGCTTCAAGGCCCTGGGGGTTTTGCTCACAGTAGCAGACGTAGTTACCATCCAGGGTCTTCCTTCTAACGTAAGTTGACTGTGAAATAAATGCACAGCCTAAAAGTTGAGAGTTATGTCTTACTCAGGGGACATTTCTGAGGACTGGAACCCCTTTGAGCCCAGGATGACAGCCTGTCAGAGCCCTCTGAGAGACCGCTTCAAAGAGGTAGGGGAGCAGCCGGGATATACAGGAGTTTTACAACAAAGAGCAGATAGTGGGAACACTAAAAGGTTACTGTTAACTAAAGAAAGCCAGATGCCTCAAGTTAAAGAATCTAGTGCTTTTCTGTGTATGGGAAGGAGCACATGTCTGGGCTCATTGAAGTTGTTCCTTTGACCTGCACCTGGCCGTCTAGGGCCTGTGTCCTGTTATTTCCCATCCTGAGCTCCCTCAGGGGACACCACTGGGGTTGATTGCAGAGGCCAGGCTGCCTGCTTGTCTGCATCCTGAGTTGGCTGATGACTTGATGGCCACAGCATTCTTTGTTTACTTATATGGCTTGCGGTTTTTTTCATTCACATGTAGTTTTGTCAAGTGAGGTGCACACCAGGTGCGTGTCCTTTAGGACTCAAGTGCGTGAGAGTCAGAGAACTGGGCAGGGCACTGTCCCTGGGGGCTGGGCCGGACAGAACCACAACAGAGACTCCTCTGTGCCTGCTTGAAAAAGTGCCAGTGTTTAGGGGCCACATAAAAAGAGACAGTGGCAGGAAAGTGCCCAGGCTGGCAACTGTGGAAGAAGAATTCTGAGGTTATGATTAACATCAAAATAGGGCTGTGAATGGGGGTGCTTGTAATCCTTCCAAAATTGGGGTCAGATTTACATCTGAATGACTCACCAAGTCTAGATTGCCCTGGAATGTGTGGTTGCCTTCTTATTTTCAGTTAACAGTTAGTTGCATTTTCATTCACCCAGCATTCTTACAATTAATACTACCTTGCCAGCTGTCCTTCTCCTGACTTGTCCTAGCGTGGATTTCTGAGTTGGCATCGCCCACTCTGTTGGCATCACCCCCATGGAGCCTGTGCGGGAGCCCAGCATGGCACCTGGGTGGACTCTGAGCTCTCAAGTCTCTGGCTAACTCAGCCCTCACAAGGCAAGAAAGGTTTTGTTTGCACTTCCCAGGATTAAAAAATTACAACTTAAATTACTTTTCAGAAGATGGGATACCACTTAAAAATCTGATTTTTTTCTAGGAGATAAATCGAGAGTTGTGCCCAGATGGGGCCACATTACTGAATAGCAGTAGGGGTCTGCAGGAGGCAGAAAAGTGGTCCCTCAGGACGTCCACATTCTAATCCCTGGAACCTGTGAATATGTTACTTTACGTGGTAAAGGGACTTTGCAGGTTTGACTAAATTAAGGTCCTTCAGATAGGGAGATGATCATTGTTGATCTGGGTAGGCCCTAAAGGTTATCATAAGGTTCTTAATGAGAGAATCAGGAGGGCAGAGAGGAGCAAAGATGCTGTACTGATGACGTAGGAGAGGAAGAGCTTTCCCTCTACTCTTAGGTTCATTTTCTGGGGCCTGTGAATTAAACTGACAACAGATTAACAGGGGAAAAGATACAAAATGTAATATTGTTACATGCGTGGGGGCTTTACGCCAAAGAAGTAAAAACCCAAAGAAGCAGTTAGGCTTAGGGCTTATATATCATTGTAACAAAGGGCAATAAATTATGAAGTGACAGGACAAAGGGAGGGAGGTTGAGTTCCTTGGAAAGTAAACTGTGGGAAGGTGACCAGGAAGGTAGGGTAGGTGAAGAATGTTTAGGAAGGGTGTTATGCAGGCGCATCTCAGTGCCGTCCCTGGTCCACTCTTACAGAGAGAAATGTATGTCCTGCTTTCAGGCAGCTGGAGGAGGGCATTCCTCTTGTGTCTGCTGATCTCGGGTGCCTGCAGGCTCAAAATACTCCTTATGCCAAAGTAGCCACTTTGGCTTGTCCTCTTCACTGGCTTTGAGGTGGAGGAATGAGCCACCAGCCGATGAATGCAGGAATCCTCTGGAAGCTGGAAGAGGCAAGGTGACAATTCTCCCTGGAGCCTCCGGAAGGAATGTAGCCAACTCTTGGGTTTTAGCCCAGTGAGTCCCATGTCACACTTCCGACCACCAGAACTGTTGGGATAGCACATTTGTGTTGTTTTAAGCCACCAAGCTTGTGGTGATTTATTTTACAGCAGCCATAGGAAACCAATGTCTTTCCCTTAAGAAGCGGTTTTGGGCTCAAGGGAGCTTCACAACCACTTACGGAGGCAAGATAAATGAAGCCCTTACCGAGCAGCAGAGAAAGTGTAGGATCTAGCGTGAAATTGCGTCATACAGGCTGGTGGTATTCAGACTTTAGGTAAGAATCACCCGGGGGCTTACACAGACACAGCTTGTGGAGACCCAGAGGGTGCGGGAGCCCACGGGACGGGGTTGCTGCTGCTGCTGGCCTGGGAGGGAGCTTTGTGCCACACCATCTAGACCGCAGTCACTGCCAGGTTTAGAGCAGAGAGCAGCTCGCGAGGGGCTGGAAGAGCTGCTGGCTTGCAAAGGGTGGTAGGATTTAACAATGGCAGGGAAGGGGGGGGTGTGTCCGGGGACACGTTGGGTGGGAATGGGAAGCGCGCTGGGGCTCTGCCCTGACCTCAGCTTCGCGGAGAGGGCAGGAGCAGTCAGTGTTGGCCAAGCCGGCCAGGCTTCTCTCTCATGCAGCATCCTTTCCCACCCCAGGGGCCTGCCCAGGAGTGCACTGTGCATGGGGTGCTCATGCATTCAGCCCAGGCCCAGGCCGTGGGGCCCGGGTATGCATGACCGAGAGGACGCAGGACCATGTGAATGAAACAGAAGGCGCGAGCAGGGCCCAGAGCCATCCTGACCAGAGGCCCTGTGGCCGCCCCATCCTTGGTGCTCACAGGGCGGCTGCTGGTTTCAGGTGTGGGGCCCTGCAGTCTGGCTCTGGGACTTGGGGCATGACTTTTCCAGCTTGTGTTTCTATGGGGTTCACTGTTGCAGCCCCGCAGTGGGGCCATGGGTTTCAAGAAGCATCTGTACAGCTGTAGATTAGCTCTGTGTCGATGGCCAGCAAATGTATTTCCTTTATGGATGTTTTTGGCCTGTTCTGTGCCTTTTCCTGAAAGTTAGAAGGCCTGAGTGTTAATGCCAGCAGCCCACCCCCTGCTCATCCTTACAGGGTTGGGTCTGCTGGAGGGCGTACCCCCGTGAACTTGGTTTTTGGTGGCAGTGCCCTCTCTGGGGTGGGATTTGACTGTGGTCTCAGCCGTGTGTGTATGGAACGGGGCAGGGGGTCTGTGTAGGAACGAGCTTTTGGAAATTGTTACACTTTCCACCAGGGGTACTGTTGATAACGTCCCCTTTCAGGTGCAGACCACATCAGGAGCCTCCCCCAGATCCCACCCTGAGAGAAAATCTCTCCCAATAAACCAGGAGAGCTGTGACCCCATCAGGTCTCTTTTTCTTTTAACTGATAGCACCTGTGTGTAGCTAGTTTGTTGGCTCCAGGGTTCTCAGTCAGCTCTTACTTTAAGAAAAAAACACACACGAACACCCACACACCCCCCAGACACCCACACGCCCCACTTTGCACACACACTGCACACACACATCACACACACCATACACACAATATGTTACATGAGTCACACACAAACATGTATTCCAGCTGAGCTCAGGTCTCTTCTGGACATCAGCCTGGGTGTCACACTGGAGTGTGTGGCTTAGAGATCTTGGTGGAAGAGGGATCCTTTGTCCCCACGGTGACCAGCAGCCTCTTGCTGACTTCCTCACTTCTTGAGTTTTCTGGAGCCTGGCTGTCCAGACCCTGGCCCCTGACCCCACCTTGCACTCAGCGTCCCCAGTCACATGGTGGGAGTGGGGCAGTGGTGGAGTGGGAACCAGCAGACATGGGACAGGCCTGTCTGACTGTGCAGGCTATGGGAGCCCACTTTTCAGAAGTACCACTACATCTCCCAGCCATGGTCTGGCCCATCTTGGAACTCAGACACTTGGAGACGGCCCCCAGTCCTGCTCCCGCACGCCAGTGTTGCCTGTGTTCTCCACGCGCAGAAGCCCGTGCTGGCGGGGGTGGGGGGTGCCTCTGGCAGAGGGGGCGAGTCAGCGAGGGCAGAGGTTCGGGAAGGGGAGTGGGCTGCCGGTACTCCAGGGCTGTCTCCCATGCTCCCTGATGCTGCCCAGCCCTCCACTTCTGTCCATGTGCAGGGGAGCTGTTCTGACTCCCCTGTGACTCTTGTGTCTTGTAGAGAAGAGCCATGGAAAGGTTGGATGTCAGGGATCCCCAAACGCTGGTGTCTTCTCATTCATCCCAGCCCCGTGCACCTCTGAGTGACCGCCTCGTTGGCTAATGGCACCCCGGGGTGCCAGGTGCAGTGCTGGGTGGTGGTGGTGCGGCTGTGGGTGGGCACACCTGAGGCACGTTGACCGAATGCCGTCTTCCCTGACCCAGAATGGAATATCACACGATACAGACAGGTCACGTTTTCTGCATCCATTCTTCCATCAGTGGGCAGTTGGGATGCTTCCACCCTTTGGCTTGTGAATAAGGCTACCATGAACATGGGTGTGCAAATACCTGTGTGAGACACCACTTTCAGTTCATTTGAGTGTAGACTTGGAAGTGGAATTAATAGATCATGTGGCAATTCTGTGTCTAATGTTTTGAGGAACGTCCACGTGGTTTCCCTCAGTAGCTGCACCGAGTCATACTTCCACCCCCAGTGCACCAGGGTTCCCGTGTCTCTACACCCTTACCAACACTTGTTTTCTGGTTTTTTGCTAGTAGCCACCTTATAAGGAGCATGAGGTGATTGTTTTTGCATTTCATTAAAGCCTCAGTTTGGAAACTAACCTAATTTTCCCGTGGTTATCAAGCATCAATCTGCAGCACCAGATCCATTCCTGTTTTCCGGGATGTGCGAGTCCCCAGAGGGCATCTCGTGCTGCCTTGTTGACCAGAAACTCAAGGGAGAGCACAGAGGAGGCAGAGCTGGATGCCAGCCAACAGTCATGGGTGTGAGGCCCGTCTCTCCCTGTGCTGGCTCAGACCCAGCCGCTGGCTGGCTGGGGACACTGCTCCAGGACATGGTTGAAGAGGACACTGCACTGACCCTCCTGGGACCTTTCAGGTTGAAAAGAGTCAGCGAGGTTGCGTTCGGGGCTTTGCACTCACCCTCCGTCCCGGGACCTCTCGTTGCCTGTGTCTTGCCTTCAGCGGCTTCCGTGTGGGCCAGGATCGTGGGTTGCACAGGGGCTCTGCCCGCCTCGGCCTCCGCTCTCGCCCATCTCCTGAGCCTCTTTGCATGTGGGCACAGGTGTACGCAGGTGTGATGTGTCCATGCGGACACGTGTGCGAGGTCCTTCTGAATCTGCACCTGTCAGCCCAGGCTTCGTGTTGCTCTCGGAGTCCCTGTGGATGCACAGGCTGCTTCTGCGGGAGCTCTGTGGGGGGCATTTCCAAGCTCTCAGCCGGGAGGCAGCCCGGGGCTCCCCGGGAGGGGAAATGGGCCCTGGAGGCTGCCAGAGACGCGGCAGAGATGGAAAAGCACCCTGTTTCCTCAGGTCCTTCACTCATCTGAGCAGGACTCAAACCCACCATCCTATCCGGCCACAGATTTCCCCAAGGAATTCTAAGGAGCCACAGGTGAATGGTGGCAACCTGTCGATCCCTGTGTTTGATGGAGAATTCTCCCAGCAGGGAGCAGCAGGGGAGCAAGGAGGCGGTGGCTGTGTGTGGACTTGGGGGTCTCTGGGTGAGGGGTACAGAGCCTGGCCAGGCTCTCCTTCTGCCTCGACGAAGGGGAACTGAAGCCTGGAATGGGCAGGACCGTGGAGGGAAGCCCTGGCTGCCAAAGTCTTAGGGGTGCACTTGGTGGTGTGGGGTGTGTGTTCCAGTCTTCCCACTTCCGGGCTCCCCTGTCCTGGGTGCACCGCTCGGCCCTGTGGGCTTCCCATTGGTTTCGCATTCTCGTCGCCATCACTAGGAGAGGATGCCGGAGGGTGACCACTTACATCTTAGTGTTCCAGGGCTTTTGCCTCATCGGGCATGATTTCATCTGCTGTTAACAGCCTCTCCCCTCGGATGTGGGCTCCCAGGTCCCCCTGAGGTCCCATCCTGGCTCTCCAGGTGTGGGCAGCACTGCCCAGAGGAGCACGGGGAGCTGCCAGGTTGGCACTGGCCACACTCTGCTGGCCCTGCGCCCTGATTCTGTCTTGTTTGCACAGAGCCCGTGGGCATTTGCCCCTGGGCCCTTCCTCTCATGAGCATCGACTGGGGCTTTCATCCCCCCAGACTCGACTCCAGTGTTGCGGGATCGGGGGCTGTTGGCCTCTCACAGGGCCATCCTGACGTGGGCCTCAGTGGGTGGGGGTGGAGGCGTGGCAGAGCTGTGCGTGGCCAGGTTCAGGAGGCCCCTGCTCTGTGCCAGTCCCTCTCCCATTATGGACTCTAATGGCCCTTCCTTCATGCCTTCAGAGGCACATACTCCAACCACTTAAAAACTTGCTAATCTGATGGCAGCCACGTCCTACATTGGTGAGGGCCTTTTGATTTATATTCTCAGAGAGACAGCATTCTCAGGAGAGCCACGGCTGACTCATCCCAGTGACTGAGTGATTTAGAGGTGAGTCAACAAAGTGGTTACTGAGTGAATGCAGGCGTCGAGGTGGCTGGCAGCCCTGGGCACTGCTCCTGCTGTCCCTGCATGCGCCTCACTCTTGGGGCACGAGAGATAATGAGGGGTGGACAGGGCCACAGAGTGGCTGGGACTGCTGTGTGGGCACCAGGAAGGCAGTGCAGGTCCCCAGGTGTGCGTGGTGCACTGGCGGGGCCAGGGGGTGCCTCTCCTGCCTGGCCTTGGCTTTCACTGGCTGCCTCTGTGCAACCCCAGGGCCCTCCTCCCTTCCGTGGGGCTTCCTACACTTCTGCTTGGGAATATGATGTTAGGTCGTTGCATGAGTCAGTTGCTCACATCACCAACACTTGTCCCCAGGTGTTCTCAGGCGAGCAGGTGCCACCTTGCAGGGTGACACCTTTTAGGACAAGACGTGAGAGTCAGGCTGAGACCGGAGCTGCTTGGAGGTGCACAGAAGAAATGGATTTCTTGGGTGCCAAGGACAAGCTCTCTCCCTCTCTGACCAGTTTCTTTGGGGAAAAGTTGTAGAAAGAGCAAAATGTGAAACTTGGCAGAGCTGGTCTTTCTTAGCAGGATTAGGCAGCTACCTTGTGACAATCTCGTTAAAGGCTTAGCAAAGGGCCCAGGCCGTTCTGTAGTAGATTTTAGTATTACCACTGAATGTCGGTTAGACCGTGCCAACTGGTGTTATCAGTCGCCCGCGCCCTTTTTGAGGCCAGCTCCGTCTCACAGCTCAGGGGTCAAGTAGCTGACCTGGAGTCACACAGCTAGTAAGGGGACCCAGAGCTGGGACCCAGGCTGCTGGGCCCAGCACCCAGACTGATTTAAAGCTCTCTGGGGGATAAAGGGATGGGGCAGAGCAGCAGAGACGTGGAGGTGAATGAGGTGTGACACCGGGAGAGAAAGACTTGAGTAACCAGAGTTGCCCTGCAGACTAGAAAGTCTGGGTCCTGGTCTGAGGACTGGAAGTACTGGGTGTGGCCCTGAGGATGGCAGGACTGCACTCTTGGGGGGACTCAGGGCCACTTTCCTCTTTGCTGTGGGGTGGCCTAGGGGCAAATGCTGTTGTTTGGAAATGACATGACTGTTTTGTAAGAAAGATACAAAAAGAATGCATTTTCTAATGTAAACAAGTTAGAAAGTACAGAGAAGTCCCAAGAAGATATTAAAGATGCCTCGGAAGTCTTCTGCCTGCACGGTGGTCACGGCCAGCCTGCCTGGCACCCTGGCTCTGAGATCAGATCCACTTGGCCCCAGTGAGCTCACCTGCAAAAGCAGGTGGTGCTGCCCTGCTGGGATCAGGGAGTCGGCTGCAGCGAGTGTTTGGAGTGGTGACGCCCACACCCAGAAGGGCGGGTGACTTCATGGCTTTTTTTTTTTTCTTTCCTTCGTGAATAAGCCTACATTTCAGTGCTGTTTTATCATCTCCTCTTTGCATCTAGTAATACATCGTGTCCATCCGTACTTGTGAGTAAGCATTGGCTTGATGGTCTGTGCCGCCTGCCGGGCGGGCTGTAATGTTATTTATTTAGCCAGTTCCTGTGAGTATGCATTTAGATGACAAGTTTTCACTTTTGTTTAAAGTGGAGCGGAGTGAACGTTCTGGGCTGGCGTTCTTTGGAACTTGTGGGATTGCAGAGTCCGAGGAAAGAAGTGTGGCAGAGCTTGTCAGTCTCCTGCAGAAAGCCAGGCCCGGCCCCGCCCTCACCAGTGAGCGGTAACTTTGGCCGGGGGCCTCTTGCCCTGGGACAGTGTGATCCATGGGCCATGCTGTTAAGTTGGCCAGGTTCCAGCCCTTGCCTGGAGGGGGAGGCTTTGCAGCTGGATAGCAGGCACCCCCAGGAAGACAGTAAGTTGTTTCCCACTGAAGACTGAGGGTCCTGTAAGCTACTGATAGTGGGATCCATGCAGGTGTGTGTTTGGTTGGAGTAGGGGGCAGGGAGGGCTGGCCAGTGTGGTTCTCCTTGGGTTTTTGGGACAGAAGAGGAATGACCCGAGGGACCTCACAAAGGGGTGGGGGGGAGTCAGGGGCAGGCCGGGCAAGCTGGGGCAGGTGCCTCAAATTTGCGATCTGCAAGTCGAGAAGGTACTGTGAAAAAAAACTGGTTGTGAAATATTGTGATGGAAGTCCTTGCCACTGAGTAAGTTCCCTTCCCTGTGGCTGAAGTGTTTCTAGAAACTTCTGCCACCGTTGGCTGCTTTGGGTGGAATTGCCATCCCATGCCTGGAGCCTGTCCTGGGCAACCAGGCATTACCATCTCCTCCTGCAAAGCCACCCACTGGGCACTTCCCTCTGACCACGGGTTAGGATGAAGCAGCCACTCTAGAGATGTCTTTTCCAAAGTGTTGCAGCTACAGAGGTTGTACCACCACTTGGGTTTTCAGAATGTCCCGTCTGAGACAGTTGATGTTGGACAGAAGCCACATTCTCCTGAACGTGAAACTAGTTGCTCTTCATTCGCCGTGAGGGCTGCAGTTTGCGTGAATCATTTCATTTCACTGATACCATTTTTTAAAGCTGGTAAGAAAAGATGAGTGGCATGCATGCCTGCGTGACCTGATCAGCAAAGTGCATTTACTTGGAAAGGCAGCTGCTGGCGGCTGGGACATACTGGTGGCCTGGAGATTCAGATGCAGCCATCTTCAGTCAGAACCATCTTTTACCAAGTGTTTGGTAGACTCCTAACTTGGAACAATCTGAGATTTTGATGAGGAACTGGATTTAAAGGAGCCCAGGTGTGTTTACTAACTCAATGTGGGTCACCTGGGTTAGGGTCGCCACTATGGGAGTGGGAGAATTGTCTTTCCATCCCTGAGGAGTGGTGAGGTGGTGCAGGGGGCAGGCCTGGGGTCAAACGCTGGGTTTCGGGCACCAGCCTCACTGTTAGACACTGACGTGGCTTCTGGAAGTTTCCAAGCTTTCGCATTAGTGTTCTTATCTGGGAAATAGAGGTGATGATGATAATGGTTGCTGGAAGGAAGAATCCCTGTGAGATGTCAGCACATTCCTGGGGTCATGGGTGCCCTGACTCACTCTCTTCTTGGCCCCAGGAGGGCTCCTGCAATGACGATGGGGCAGTCAGTTCTCCCTCATGCATCCCCTTGGCCTCTCACAGGTGAAGAGTGAGGCTAAGACTAAAGGTAACCAGAGGGGGAGGAGGTGACCATTGGCTGGGGAGGGGTCCCACTGGGTGGGAGGAGCTGTCTCCAGTCCCATGTCAGGTGGTCAGATGCCTGGTGACCATTGTCGATGGTGCCCTGGGACACACTGCTTCTTAGACCTGAGATAGATGAATTCTACCCAGGGGCCCCTCCCCACCTCTCTCTGGGCTGCACACCAGCTTCCAGATCCAGACATGGGGTCCCATGGACCCAGAGGCCATGAAGGATGCAGAAGGGCTGATGGAAAGTAGACAGGATGGGACTGTGTCAGCCCTGAGGGAAGCCCTATTGGCCACTGACAGGGTCAAAGATTGGGATGAGAATTCTGCTTTTCCTGGTACCCCCATAGCCAGCTGGGGGTTGGATCTCATTTTCTGCTCCTCCAGGAGCACTTCCTCCCTGCAGACACCCATCACCCCCACACCTGGAGGTAGGGCTGGCATGAGTGTCATCAGGGTCCTTGATTGGGGTCGAGGTCCCAGTGCAGGGGAGCGCTGTCCTAGCGGAGGTGGAGGTGGAGGTGAAGGTGGAGGGCAGGGTAGGGCTGAGTACTACCTGTGCCTCAGTTTACTCCTGTCTGAAATGAAGGGCCAGGGCCGTGGCTTCGAGGGCTCTGAAGTTTCCCAGACTTGACATTTGTGTAGCTCTGAGAGCCATGCCTGGCGTCTGGCCGAGGATGCCCACTCTCTCCTCCGCTGCCCAGAGCCCACCTGGGTGGACGCAGGTGTGGCCGGCCCCCGTGGCTGTGCCCAGACTTGGCCTGCAGCAGGTGCTCACAAGCCTGCCTATGTCCCTCAGTCTGTCCAGCACGCAGTGACACAGGTGTCCCCAGCAGGGACATGACTGGGTGACTGTGACTATAGAGTCCAAAGGGAGGCTGTGGCAGTGGGGGCAGCACCATCCAGTGACCACTGGGAGCATAAGGAAGCAGTGTCTGCACCGCCCAGTGGCATCTGTCTAGACCACTTCCTTCTGTGTGGTCACGGGGAAAGCAGAAGTGTGTGTGTGAGGCCTGGCCCATGGCCTGCTTTGCAGACCAGGGAAGGACCCGTTCCCAGGACCAGGGACCAGGGACCAGGCCACATTTGTGTGAGGTCAGCCCACTGGGTGCACTCTCCTACCCCAGAGGGCAGCAGCCACCCCGAGGGACCCAACAGATCGGCCTGCCAGACCCTCTTCAGGTGAACGTTTGCCTCCTAAGGGCTCGAGCTCAGGGTCCTGAGGCGAGGAGTCAGGTGCAGACCATCCCTAGCAGAGCCCTCCTGGGAGACGGTGGTCATCTGGGACCCGCTGGATAAGAAAGGCCAGTCCCACGTCTCTCCTGGGTCCTGCCCGGGCGTGGGTCAGTGTTGGCAGGTAAGGAAGTTTCCTTGTGCCATTGTGACGGAGCCCCGGCATTCTGGCCCGACGTCATCCACAGGGCCAGGGTGGCAGGACCCTGGCGAGGGTGCGGGGAGTGGAGCAGGTGGCCTAGTTTATGTGGTGTAAGAATGCTCTAGAATGTCTTTCAGGTTTTCCAGTTGGCTGGTTTCCATAAATTGGGGGAATCAACCTCTGGACTCAAGAAACCCCCGCCTCTGCTCATGCATCATTCTAGCTCCCTAGCGGTGGTCCCAGAGGGGAGGGACCTCCTGGGGGCTGCAGGAGACAGAGCAGGGCTGGTTCCCCCCTCAGCTGGCGTTTTCCGCCTGGAAGAAGACAGCATGATGGTGATGCACCAGCTGCCACTTGAGTGTGTCTGACACGTTCTGAGTCATTCGGAAGGTGACGCAGGGCTCAGACGGGACTGCCCTGCTGTGGGATTCTGAGCAAGAGGACAGAGCCTTCTCAGGCCCTGGGACCATTAAACTGGGCTCTGGGACAGGCTGCAGGTTCACAGAACAGGGGTCTGGCCAGCAGTGGCTCGTGAAACGTGGTTGGTCTCTTCCCCATGTGGAGGCCGCTGGTTTCTTGATTTGCTTGGTTTTGCTTTTGCCCCAGGAAGAGCTAAGCATCTCCCTTCTGTCTTCTGCCTGTGGTGTCACAGGGGGAAGAGCAGTGCCTCCCCCGAGGTTATGCACAGAGTTACTGAAAGGGCTTCATTGTGTACATCACATCTTTAGCCCACCTGGATTTCCTTTTCAAATAATAAAAATGCTATTTCAAGTGAAAACAAAACAAAACAAAACAAATCATCACCAGCCCCTGCTTAAACCATGTGGGCAGGCACACAAAGCCACCTTTCCTGTGGCTTCATTGACAGGGAACACCCAGGAGAGGTAAAGACACCCAGAGGGGAAGAGGACTCGGGGCTGTCAGGGGCGGGGGGGGGGGGAGTGCGTGCTCTGGATCCAGGGTTTTACTTTGAAGAAAGGAATAGTGTGAACCTGCATGGTAGTGATGGTCGCACAGCATCGTGAAGGCACCTAGTGCTCCTGAATTGCACAATTTCAGAGGGACAAAGTCTATATTTTATTAGAAGAAACTTAAAAAGGCAAAATAAAGGATGCCATAACCGATATGAAACAAACAAAGGGAAGTGAAGAAAAACCAAACACAAACAATTTCAGGGGAAGGGAAGTCAAGTTCGGGTGGGGGAGGGGATTCATGCTGGGATTTTGAAGAAGGAGATGTGGGTGGGCGCAGAGGGGGCCCAGCCCCAGGGGCAGGTGACGCCTGAACTGGTTCTCCGTGGCCCAGCGGTCCAGCTGCAGGTGCAGCATCTTCAGGACCTTCGGAAGCAGCAGGAGCTGCAGGGCCTTCAGGAGTAGCAGGAGCTGCAGGATCTTCAGGAGCAGCATTAGCTGCTAGAGCTGCAGAAGCTGCAGGAGCAGCAGGAGGGAGCTCGGGGTCTCCTGCTGGATCCTGATGGTCCTGGTTTTGGTCTCCGGCATCTTCCCCTGCCCCCGCCTGCTCTGGACCTGTGACTGTTGGAAGTGGAGAGAGCTTTCAGTATTGTGGAGGTGCTCATGCTGTGAGAGAGGAAAACTTTACCCACATGCCTCCCTTTCCGTGGGCCTCTTCAAGGACAGACATCTTCCCAGGGCTTTCCGGACAGCTCCCACCCAGCAAGTGCCCACAGGATGTGTTTTGTGACTGAATTCTTCTAGACAGGTGGTCTGAGGCCAATCTTTGCTCTGGTGCCAGCAGCAGCCTCTGGGGACGCCTCCCTGTGTGGCCCAGCCCTCGGCCCTCCCTCACCTACGCACATGCACCAGCCCCACCCTTCTCACCTTCGGGCTCTGCCTCGGTGGGATCCTGGTCCTCCACCTGACTCCCAGGGAGGTGCTCCAGGTCAGAGCCGGGTCTGCGAGGCTGCCTGTCACCCGCGGGCAGGACCCTGGCGTGACGCCTGGGTGGTTTCTGGGGAGGAGGCCGTCGTGGTGGCGGGGACCCCTCCATGTGCAGACTCACCCGGAGCTCGTGCTGGCCCTGAGAAGCGTGCACCGGCCCCTCACTCGGGGAGGCGGCGTGGGTGTCCTCAGCCAGTGGCTCCTGCAGTGTCTGGCTCTGCAATGACAGTGACCGGCAGCTGGCCCGGCCTGGAGGTCTCAGAGCCCTGCCCGGCCAGGACCACGCCTGCTTCTGCCTGCTCGACCCTCTGCTGCCAGATCAGACTGGGACCTTGGTTAGCTCAGACGGCCACCCGGGAGGGAAGAGACACAGCAAGAGGGCATGGGCTTCGACTCGGGCAGCAGGGCCCTGCCCGGCTCGCCACAGCCCAGCCCGCCAGCTGGGACCTGGGGTGCGGACGTGACCGGCCCCCCAGACCTCTGACCTGCTCGTGCTTGAGGCAGCCCCCACCCCCACCCCAACATGACTGCCCACCTCCACCAGCAAGGAAGGGGATGTGGGGCTACCCGGATGGGGTCTGAGTGGTGGCCCGGCCTGGGCGGGCCTGCCCCGGGCCTCCCTGGGTTACCTTTGGGTCCCTGTGGCCGAAAGGCCAGAGGCACCTGGGGTGAGAGCTGACCCAGCGCCAGCACCGCTGGCCCAGCCCCTCGCCGCGGGCCTTCCGGGGGCCGCGGCCTCGGGGTGTTGGGACGCAGCAGAACATGTCTGAGTTGAGCTGAGTTCACCAACCAGGTGAGCTGAGTAGGGGCTTCTCGACAGAGTGGGTGCCTGGTGACCTCAGTTCTAAGTTCTGTTGGGTTCTGCTGCCAGGGAAGTGAGGTCACTTCCTGGGGTCCCCTTCCCCAATCTTCCTCCTTACACAAAGCTCCCCAAGGGCTTCTTTGGGCTGCTGACTGCTCACCTCCCAGCCCATGCCATGTCTGCACACAGTGACACCAACTCAGCCCCCCTCCCCAGAACCCTGGGGAGGCCTGGATGCAGCCAGGGCGCCAGCTCTGAGGACGCAGCTGGGTTCAGACCCCTTGTCAGCAGTGCTGTCACCCTGGACGAGACACCTGCCTCTCAGGGTCTCCCCAGTCCCCCATCGGCACAGTGGGGATCATTCTGGCCCCTCCTTCCTGGGGAAGCCATCGTGTCTCCAGAGCCACAAACACCTGCCGCACCTGTCAGCCCCGCGGGCTGGCATCACAGGGAGCTCGTGCACAGACTCAGCAAAGGGAGGACCCCACAGAGGGCTGGCGGAGCGCAGGGCACACCCCACACAGGCTGGGGTCTGCTCTGGGGTCCGGAGAAAGTCACTCCCCTTGCCACCTGCTTCCCAGCTCCCTGTCGGGGCAGGGGGAGAAACTGAATACAACCGTGACTTCTTTCTCGCTGGCATACCACCTCCTGGGTCATTCTGTCATGTTTAGATTCAGGCCCAGCATCTCATCTCCGCCTCTGGGGTGGGCTGCCCCACAATGCTCTCTGCTTTTATGCCTTCTGGTCACGTGTCCTTGTGTGACCCCCACACCCTCCCCTGCAGGGTGGATGGACATTGGGACCGGGTTCTGACGTGCAGAGTGACGTGTGAAAATGGGCATGACTTCCGCTCGTTCCCAGCTCCAGTGTTCCTTCTCCCTCTCTGTCTCTCAGTGCCTGTCTTGTCTCTCTCTCTCTCTGTTTCTCTCTCTCCCTCTGCCTCTGTGTTTCAGTTTCTCTGTCTCTTTTCCTGGATGTATGTGCGTATACATTTACGTGCGTACCTGTGTATTTACATGTTTATATTGTTAGGGCCCAGGGCATGTCACTTCTGAAAATGCCTTGATGACATACTGATTCTTTTCATGTTACTGAAGAAAAAACTTACTTGCAAGTTGTGTGAGCACTTTGGTGGGGTCACCTCTAAGGATCAGCACTGCCGGGGAAGGGCTGCGCCTGTGGCCCTTTGATGCGTCCTGCACACTGTTTCCCTGGAGAGGAATGTCTGTTCTCTCGTCCACCCGGGGGATCTGCTGGGGCCTCTGCCTCCTCATGTTGTCACCAGGGCTGGCTGTCACCAGGCTAAAGACCTGCCAGCGTCATTGTGACCAGTGCTGTCTCCGCAGTGTGTCCGTCTGCCTGTGTCCTCACCTGAGAGGTCGAGCACGTCTAACTCACACTGGCCACCTGCCCTGTCTCTCGTTGGAACTGCCTGTGTGTGTTCTGTTTGTTTAGAGCACTGGGTTTCGAGAGGTTTTTGGACCCCGGGGATGTGTAGCCTTTCTCCACTCTTGGGTTCTGAGGAACGCTTCTTCCAGGTCATGGTTTGTCTTTCCAGCTATATTTCTTGGCTTTTGCTGGTTTCTTGATTTGCTTGGTTTTGTTTTTGCCCCAGGAAGAGCTAAGCATCTCCCTTCTGTCTTCTGGCTGTGGTGTCACAGGGGGAAGAGCAGTGCCTCCCCTGAGGTTATGCACAGAGTTACTGAAAGGGCTTCATTGTGTACATCACATCCTTAGCCCACCTGGATTTCCCTTTCAAATAATAAAAATGCTATTTCAAGTGAAAACAAAACAAAACATCACCAGCCCGCACTTAAACCATGTAGGTAGGCACAAGAAGCCATCTCGTAGATGATTTTATTGATAGGGCACCCCCAGTATAGGTAAAAACCCTGAGAGACAAACAGGATTAGGGCTTGTTACGGGGGAGGGAGGACGTGTGGTGTGCTTTGGATACAAGCTTTTTTTTCGAGGAAGGAAGTAGGCTGAAACCAGTGGTGTTGGTCTCACAGTGTTGTGAATGTACTTAATGCTCCTGGATTGTGGAATTTAAAATGGGAAAAGGGTAAAGTGTATTATTATAAACTTAAAACTTAAAAAGATGATAGTGTAATAGAAAAGAACAAATCTGACTCCATATTTGATCTGTTGTTCTGGCTCTAACCCTGTGCCCCATTTTCTAGGCTTAGTCTTGCTAGCTCCTATAGAGACACTCCTATAGAGACAAGTTGCAGAAGAGAAAATAATGTTGGTTTTGTTAGAGGTTTCACAGGGGCACCATGATCTGACCTACGTGGACAGCTGCAGATCAAGACAATGGCAGACTAATGTCCTGGAGAACCATCTTTCCCAAGTCAAACTTTAAGCTCCTTTTGTACTAAAAAGGGGAGAGGGTATGGTTGGTTGTTGCAGACTTCCTGGTGTAGGATTTCTTTGTTCTTGGAATCCTTTGTTCTTACAGCTGTCCACATGGGTCAGAGGAAAAGGTCCCTGTAAAACCTCCAAGAAAACAGAGGTGATTTTCTACTCTGCAACTTGTTAACTTTGTAGGAGTGCAAAAGTGTTAATATCCTTAAAGTTCAGAGACTTGAGAACAGGCTCTCCTGTCTGTTTCAGGCTAAAGGCAACATTGTTTTACAAAAGGTGCAGAGCCAGGAAGACAGCCTAAAAAAATAGGACACAGGGTGAAAGGAAAGGAATAGATCTAATACGGAGTCAGATACCTTTTTTTCCTATCACAGAGCCTTTTTGTGAGGGGTAAGGGGATGTTTCTAGGCAGGTCCTCCTCTGCCCAAGGCTGGGGTTCAGGCAGGAGCCCTGCCACGTTCACCGTGACTGTGGACCTGACCTCCCGCAGAGAAAGTAACAATCATCAATGATTAAAATTACCTGTCAAAGTCCCTTGAATTGCCTGTAAACTATAGGGGTGGTGTGGGGAGGCTGGCAGGGGATATCTCATTGGCCCATCAAAGGTCAGTCTCCCCAGATACAAGGGACCAGCTTTGTGGCGGGTTCCTAGGTGTCTTGGCCAACCTGGGCTGCCTGCTTTGCTCTCCAGCCTTGGGCTCCCAACGTGGAACTTTCAGAGTTCCCATCCCTCTTCCCTTTTCCCCTGGCACAAATGAACAGGATCCCTGCACCCACCTGGCCTGGGCCCAGGCTACTCACAGAGCCCCATGCACACAGCCAACAGCCTGCTGTCCATCCCAGGGCTCAGCTACACCCTTCCCCCTACCCGGCAGGTCCGCAAGCCCAGTGCCTCCACCCTCTGGGTCCGGATCACCAACAGGGCCATCAACAACCCAAGGCCCAGGCCAGTGGCAGAGAGCCCGAGACCACCCTGACCCCTGCTCAGATGAGGTATAGGGTGCGGGGGTTAGGGCGTCCGGGCCGGAATTAGAACCGCCTTCAGCCCAGCCAGCAGAGCCCTGTAACTTTGGACACCAGCTATGCAGCTGCACAGCAGGCCGGATCCCTGCTGGTGGCAATTGCCATGGTGATTGGAGCCCCACTTCCCCGCCCCACCTGTGGGGTGAGGAGGTCAGCTCAGGGTAGGAGTGCACTCTCAGTAAGAGGGGATGCCACAGTGAGGGGGGACAGGTTGAGGGGTGAGGAGCCACTTGGTAGTAGAACTGATCCATCTAAGAGGTGAGGAGGACCGTCTCGGGATGTTGGGGGTACTGTTGTGTGAGCTTGGAGCGTGGGGGCCATGTGCCTGTAAGTGTGGAGTGTTGGGGCGGGGACTTTGATGTGAGGAGCCCTGTCTTGGGGGTCCCTGCAGAGACTGGGCCTGGCAGGGGGCTTGAGAGGGCAGTAACGGGGAGGGGTAGGCGAAGACTGAGAGTGGGGCTGGGCTGTGTGGCCTGGCCCAGGCTGGTGGTGGTTGGTCGGTGGCAGGGTGAGGGCTTTGGGGATGAAGACCGGGCACGGCGGGCAAGGGGTTGCGCCCGCCCCACCGCCCGGCCGCAGTCTTCATCCCATACAGCTTGAGCCCGCTGCGGGCCGGAGGGGGAGGGGCGCGGACGCCGCAACCCGCCCAGTGCGCATGGAAGCCGGGCGAGAGCTGGATTCTCCTGGACCAGCTCCCAGAGGAGAAACACGGCCTGGGGTCCGGGCCGCCGAGTGCCGCCGTTGTCTCCGCCGCCGCCGGGCAGGTAAGGGGGCGCTGATGGGGGCGTGCAGGTCGGGGAGCCGCCGGTGAGGTCTGAGATGCGTTGGGGAGGCGCACAGGGAGGGGTGCGTGGGTGCGGCCCTGGCTGCCTGGCTCCTTAGGACCTTCGGGTGGGTCCAGGGCCACTCACTGGTTCTTGTTGCCCCCTACCCTTTGGTAGTCCCTGAACCCCGCCGTGTTTGGGAAAGCGGGTGCAGCTCCGGGAGGTGGGAGGGCGCCTGATGGCCCCGGAGCACCTGCGACCGGCCCTCAGACCGTGGCCTGCTCCCAGGAGGCGGGTGCGGTGCGATCTCGGGGCCGCGGCGGCTGCGGCCGCGGGGGGATGGGGGCTGCCCCGTGCGAACCCCTGGATGTGTACCCTAGTCCCCCGCGGCCTGGACTGGGGCGGTCTGTGCTTCCCCATGTTCGCGTGGTGCACGTGTCGTAGGCAGCCTTCTCCTGGGAGGCGGGCGCGGTGCTGTCAGGTTGCGGGGGGGGGGGGGGGGTTGGGGGGGCGGCGGCCTGTGCCGCTGCAGCGGAGAAAGGGGTCTGCCCCTGCAAGCCTGTTGATTTGCTCCCATCTCCCAGCTGCCTGGCCTGGGGGCGGCCTCTAATGCCCCAGGTTCATGGGACTCAGGTTACAGATCAGTCTGCTCCTGAGGGGCGGGCGCCGTGCGGTCAGTGTGAGGGGGCAGCGGGAAATGGGAGCAAATCCCCGCGCTCGCACGGGGCAGCCCCAATCCCGCCATCGCTGCCGCTGTCGCCGCCCCCTGACAGCACAGCGCTCCCCTTCCAGGAGCAGGCTGGCCTGTAACCTGTGACCCGCGAACCTGGGGTAGCAGAGGCCGCCCCCAGGCCAGGCCGCGGGGGAGATGGGGACAAATGGAACAGTTCACCAGGGGCAGCGCCTTTCTCCATGCCGCTGCCCCAGCTTTGCGGGACCTTTGTTTCCAGGTCAGTTGGCTCTTGGGAGGGAGGCAGGTGCCGTGCGGTTTGGGGGCGGCAGCGGAGAGGGTTGCTGTCCCCTGGGAGCAGGTGGACTTGCTCCCACCTCCCCCTGGCCTGTCCTGGGGGCGGCCTCTGTTGCCCCAGGTTCGAAGGACGCATGTCTTCATGTCAACCTGCTCCTGGGAGGAGGGCACAGTGCAGTCAAGGGGCAGCGTCAGATACAGGCAAGGACTTCCCAGGACTGGGCTGTAGTCCAGGATAACTAATTTTCCTTTTCTCTTTTGCTTCCTCAGTTGGTGGCTGTAGCGGCTTCTCCATTATAGGTTGTTACCAGCTGTTGAACATAGGTTTTTGTGCCACACAGAAGATACTTTTTAAAAAATCTGTTTCTGTATGGTGTAATATTTGTAAATCGTCAACTCCCAAATTTATCCCTTCCCACCCTCTTTCCCTGGTTACCATGAGATTGTTTACTAAGTCTGCAAGTCTGTTTCTGTTTTGTAGATGAGTTCATAGTGTCTTTTTTTTTTTTTTTTTTTTTAGATTGCATATGTGAGTGATATAATACGGTATTTTTCTCTTTCTGGCTCATTTCACTTAGAATGATGACCTCTAGGTCTATCCATGTTGCTGCAAATGGTGTTACTTGATCCTTTTTTATGGCAGAGTAGTATTCCATTGTATAAAAATACCACAACTTCTTTATCCAGTCATCTGTTGCTTCATTTAGGTTGCTTCCATGTCTTGGCTATTATATAGAGTGGTGCTTTGAATACTGAGGTGCAGGTATCTTTTCGCATTGGAGTTCCCTCCAGATAAATACTCAGAAGTGGGATTACTGGATCATAGGGTAAGTCTGTTTTTAGTTTTTCGAGGAATTTCCATACTGTTTTCCATAATGGCTACACCAAACTACATTCCCACCAGCAGTGTAAGAGGGTTCCCTTTTCTCCACACTCTCCAGCATTTAACTTCATGAACTTCTGAGTGATGGCCATTCTGACTGGTGTGAGGTGATACCTCATTGTAGTTTTGATTTGCATTTCTCTGATATTTAGTGATACTGAGCAATTTTACATGTGCCTGTTGGCCATTTGCAGTGTTTATTGGAGAAATGCTTGTTTAGGTCTTCTGCCCATTTTTGTCAAATATGCTGGCTCACTTTTTAATAGATTCCTGTGGCAGGCAGATATTTTCAAGCCTGTTTTATATGGACCTCTGTTGAGGAAACATTAATTGATAAAAATATTTGTGGCTGATTCTTCCAGGTGCCCCCAAGAACTACCAGTCTGGGATCATATTAAATAAATTCACAGTGTGAGGTCTCCTGCATCATGCAGGCAAAGTGAGGCTTTGATGCCCATCCCTTCATGTTCGTGAGGAAGTGCACTGAATATTTAATTTAGAGTGTTGAGGGTTGATTCAAATAACTTGGCTGAAATTTCTGTAGGAAAAATTCTCTATATTATTATTACTTCATTATTTTCCATTTTATAGTACCCAGTCCATGGGTACTATGGTCTTCTACAGGTGGGGTGAGAATCAGAGGCAGAAAGGCAAAGTTGCTGCAGAGAAAGAACAGAGTGAAAGAACAAGCGCTTTGGGGCTTCCAGAGTAGATATCACAAAGGGGGTGAATTCAACAAACCCATGCCTGCCTTTCCTTATATCGACATGTCCTCAACGTCCTTGGCAGGAAAGAGGCATGGTTGTTCCCTCCTACCTGTGATTTCGGTCCTCTGAGACTTGGTATCAATCACATCAATTTGGTGGCCAAATAAGTTGTACTATCTTTTCACTCTCTCATAAGTGGATCCCTTGACCAATATTATGAATCTTGGAGGGTGGGGATATATCTTGTCTTTCCTTTCTTATTTCCTTTATAGTCAAAAAGAGTGCTATGCTCCTGATATTGTTTGACAAAAACTCATTGCATAATGAATTGGTTTGGTTGATTTGCAGTTTCTATTAGAGCTGAATTTAGAGGTGCTCTGTGATCCAGTAATCTCACTCCTAGAAATACTCCCCCAACAAATGCTTCTTTATGTTCCCAAAGACATGAATAAGAATGTTTGTAGCAGGACTAGAAATGATTCAAATTCTCATCAATGGTAGAATGAACAAGTAAATCATGGTACAGTCATCAAGTGGAATACTGTACATCCAGGAAAATGGACAAACTATGGCTACACACAAAACATAGAGGAACCTCACAAACAAAATATGTGCACAATACATCAGCAATAAGAGACTTCACACTGTGTGGCTCAATGGAGATAAAATTTAAAAAGAGGCAAAACTACTCTGCAGTGTTGGAAGTTAGGGTCATGATTACCTCAGGCTGGTGGTAGGGAAGGAGGAAGTGAGTGGAGAGGGCCGGGGAGGGCTCTGGGTTCTCTTTCTTGGTTACATTTCTGTATCTTGTTCTGGTTTCCCTGCTAAATTGGCCTTGTGAATATCAATCAAACTGTATATTTATGATATGATTTCTTGATGTTTGTTGTATTTAAAATTTTTCAAGGTAATAAAGCAGAGTTGAATGTCATTTTCTTTTCCTAAGAAAGACCATTTCTGTTCAGCTTTTGGATCTAGAGAAGCCCTTCTCAATATGGCTTTTGGGTTCTCTCTGGGAGTTAATGCTGGGGTAACAGCGCCCAACTCTGAAAATCAGCACCAGGGCATGATAACTCTGGGGCAACTCGGAGCAACTCCAGAGATCTATGTGAGACGTGCCTCAGTGTACAGACCCACCAAGGACTCACTCGCTGCTCCACCCTCCTCAAGTGAATCTGGTCGTGTTTTATTCAGTAAAAATATGGATTTTTATCATCTGCCCTTCCTTCTCTCCGAAGGCAGTGGTTATGAGGATCTGTCACCAAAATCCAGCCTCTATCTCTTAGGGGGCTTTCTCTCCCTCCCCCATCCCCCCAGCACTTGATCCCCTGCCAGCTGCTCTCCCTTCCTCCTTAAGAGCCCAACTGTCTGGAGGAAACTAACAGGGCCAAGGGGCAGGGGCTTGTGTTTCCCACTGTTCTAGGAGTGGGTCTGGGTGGGAGGGTGATGCTAAAAGGGAGGGAAGGACATTAAAAATGCACATAGATTACCCTTTGGTTTGTTGCTCAGGACCCAGTTTCTCTCTGCACAAGCAATCTGATTTCTCTTTGGGCCTCTAAGGGCTGAGAGCAGCACACGTGTGGACCTATCGGGGTGATGTGTGCACATGCACAATGGGCACAGACAAGAGGGGTGGGGCGAGATCCCCGGGACATGGTAGGGAGGACACCTAGAGTGGGGGTGACTTTAGGAAAAATGAAGCAAGGTTTTAAAACCCAGCAACAGATTCGCATCTCAACTGAGGTGACCATCCCAGTTTTGTTGTTTCCCTTTTGCTGAGCAAATCTGTTTTCAGAAATGTCCTTAGCAGTGGGAAGGATTTGGAGAGGGAAATGGGCGGGTAGCAGATCGGGTGGTAGGAGGGGGAACCAGTGACTTGACGGCTAGTGTTCTCCCATTTGTCAGAGGAGGAAACCTTTAGAAATCCCTGAGGAGAGCGACTCCGGCTCCCCGCTTTCCACTCTGTTCTGACTCACAGACACAGCAAAGCCAGATTTTGAAGGGTTTGAAGTTGTAAAACTTGAGGGGCCCTCATTAAGAAAAATAATACAAAATTACAGTTGCAAAACTACCAGGGCCCCTCCCTGGACCTTGAAAAGGGTTCACGTGCGTGAGGGACCCAGATTTTACTTCATTAGTTTTGTAGTAATGCCTCCATTCACAGAACACTTTCTTTATAAAAGAAACACTTTTAAATAAATTTGGAACTTTGAGATTTACAAATGTTAGTCACTATATATAAAAACAGATTTTAAAAGTTTCTGCTGTGTAGCACAGGGAACTATGTTCAATATCTTATAAGAACCTTTAATGAAAAAGAACATGAAAACGAATATATGTGTATATATGCATGACTGGGACATTGTGTTGCACACCAGATATTGACACATTGTAACTGACTACTTCAATTAAAAAAAAACACTACAAGTAATTGTATATAAAATAAGTGGGTAATCTAGGATGCATTTGAAGATAGAAAGTGATGTGTAAGATAAAAGTGGTAATGTATAGAACAGGACAGAGACTAAGAACCATAACCAGCTGACTGATACCTTAAGTGCTATTGCAACAAAGCTCTCTGAAATTTCCATTTGAAAGGAAATAAGGTGAATGGGAAATATCTGATTTAAAATTGCAAGAGAAGTGACCCAAATGTCCACTGATGGATGAATAGATAGACAAACTCGGGTATATCTATTGGAATATTATTTAGCCTTAAAAGGGAGGAAATTCTGATGCTCGCTACATCGTGGGTAAACCTGGAAGACACCATACTCGATAAAATAAGCTGGTCACAAAGACACAAATACTGAGTGATTCCAGTCATATGAGGCAACTAGAACAGTCCAGTTTATAGAGACAGACAGTAGAATGGTGGTTGCCAGGGGTTGGGGGTGAGGGAGTGGGAGTTACTGTTTAAGGGAGAGAGTTTCAGTTTTGCAAGATAAAAAGAGTTCTGGAGATAGATGTGGTGATGGTTGCACAGCAGTGAATGCCACTGAACTGTATAGTTAAAAGTGATTAAAATGGTACATTTTATGTTATATATATACATATAACCACAATTTTAAAAATGGCAAGGGAGATTTGCAGCTACAATTCCTACTGCCTCTTAGCTGGGAGACATTTTCCAAAAACAATTTCTTGTAGGCTTGGAACTTTTCCAAATCAAACATCCTCAAACATGGAAAATTTCAGACATGCACTTCTATCTGGTTTCGGGACATCAAAATGTGGTTAACCTTGTTTAAATTGAAAAAAATCAAGACTTTTTCTTTCCAATGATTAAAAAGTCATGTGACCCCAGAATCTGAGTTGGTTTCCAAGGCACATGCAGGACCCTGAGCAGGGAGCTCCATTTCTGCATGAGTCATCCTCACGGGCAGGGGTGGCTTGGTGGCTCCTGGGACGCAGCTGTGCACTGCGAGATGTCAAAGGCCTGCAGGCCAGTCCATTCTTTGGTGCCAGTGGTAGCGGCACGATGGCCGCTTCTTTGTCCCCGACCCCAACTGTAACTCCTGCTCAGGGCTAAATCGCACCTTGCTCCCCCAGCGACCTCAGGGGGATTTGGAGCAGCTTAATGAAAAATGGGGTGGGGAACCCAAAAAGGTGGTTGGCAGGAAGCATGGTAAGATACGAGTCATTTTGCAGCCCCCACCAACCTGGCGCTGTAGCGGCCGCCCCTTCCCCTTCAAATCTGGCCTGTACGAAAGACCCATGGAGAGACTGGGCAGCTGCGACCCCAAAAACCAAGAATTCAAAACCTGAGTCGTGAAGGAAGTGTCTGCAGTTCTCCCAGGGTGACACGGCCTCACCTCAGGGGAGCTGCTCTTAGACCATCAACTTGTCTAATGCATTACTTCCTGGGAAGTGGGTGCAGGGTGTTTATAATGCTCAAGGCTATGATTTTTATTTGATCTGATGTACTAGATCTAGAAAACCCTAAAGGCTCCACACAAAAGCTATTACAGCTGATAAAAGAATTAGACAATGTTGAAGGATACAAGGTTGACATACAGAAATAAGTTGCATTTCTTTACACTAACAATGAAATATCAGAAAAGGCAAGTAAAGAAGCAGTTGATTTTATAATTACATCCAAAAAATACTTAGGAATAAATCTGACCAAGGAAGTGAAAGACCTATATACAGAGAACTACAAAACACTGACTAAAGAAACTAAAGATGACTTAAAGAAATGGAAAGCTATCCCATGTTCTTAGATTGGAAGAAGTCATATTGTTAAAATGGCCATACTACCCAAAGCAGTCTACAGATTTAAGTCAATCCCTATCAAATTGCACAGGGTATTTTTCACAGAACTAGAACAAATAATCCTAAAATTTATATGGAATCACAAAAGACTCCAAATTGCCAAAGCAATACTGGAAAAAAAGAATGAAGCTGGAGGAATAAGCCTTCCAGGCTTCAGACAATACTACAGAGCTACGGTAATCAAAACAGCATGGTATTGGTATAGAAAGATGTATTCCTGAGAACCATCATGTATACATACTTATGACACATATAACTTCATATATGTTTACATGCATAAAATATGATATCTAATACACATTTTTATTACAAAAATAAGAATAGCTTTGTAAATAATGTAAAAATACTGCCTCGTCCAGGTCAAGGTTGGTTTCTGGTTTGTTTCTGGTGGTCTTTTCCTTCTTCAGAATTTTTTCTGTTTCTTCTACTAGTTCACTCACCTCTATGGCTGCTGGTAAAAGAAATAAAACCTTTGTTAGTTTTCCAGCATAGAATGATTCCATGCAGGGAATTACATTTAGAATTAGAATCATAAGATTCCTTTTATTTTTTGAATCAATTGCATTTTCTTTTTTATTTAATTTACTTTTTTTTTTTTTTTTTTAATGGAGGTACTGGGGATTGAACCCAGGACCGCATGCATTAACCCAGGGCCTCATGCATGTTAAGCATGCACTCTACCACTGAGCTATAGCCACTCCCTGGATCTCTTTTATTTATTTTTATTTTTTATAAGCATAGTTTTTTAAACTTTTTTTTTCAGGGGGAGTAATTAGGTTTATTTATTTATTTATTTGATGGAAGGACTGAAGATTGAACCCAGGAACCCATGCACATGCTAAGCATGTGCTCTACCACTGAGCTCTACCCTCCCCCCCAGATCTCTTTTAGAGTTAAAGAGACTGAAGAAATCTCTCTAGTTTCCTCATCCCCATTTCAGAGATGAGAACCCTGAGACTGGAAGGAATGGAGAAGGTTGCCTACGTCACAATGCACATTTGGTTGTGGAGCAGGGATTGAAAGGGGGCTTCTGACCTGAGCCTTGTTCACCCCATTCTGTGCCCTGTTCCTTACAGTGTTCGTTAACTCAGGGGCTGACCAAACAGCTTGTCCATTATTCTGAATCTGGATTTACTTTGACCCCCACCTGAGGCCACCTTAACCCCCTTATGATCATTTCAGCACTGGAGAAGCGGCAGGAGGGAGGTAGGGGCACTACATGACAGTTTGAAAAAAGAAACATTGAAATGATCAGTAAGTGAGCCTTAGATTTTTAAGATGCCACTTGTACTCCTCCTATGTACATTAAGTAATCCAGGTCGATCACTGGAGTCTCACCTGTCTCTCTAGGATAATGACAGTTAAGCGTTTTTACTGAACATTTATTAAGTGCCAGCTCCAGGCCCTGATTGCAGTGGCTTAGCGTATAACTCACTTAGTTCTCACCCCCCCCCCCCATGGCATGGATGAAAGCCTTGCCATCATCACTCCTATTTTACAGATGAGGAAACTGAGGCCCAGAGGGTGAAGTCAGACTGTCTTTACTGCCCCACACCCTCCCAAGCACACAGACACACCACTGATAGTCATTGCTTTCTGTTTCTGTCCACGGGCCCAGTAATCAGGGATCAAGGACTAAGGTGTTCAGCACACTAAAGAAGAAAAGCTCTAGGGGTGCAGAGCGACTGAGCCCAGCTGGGGCGAGGGGGGCACGTGCACAATGACAGTCAAGATAGACCAAGAAGGCCTAAAAGCATGGACAGGGCCTCAGGGGGCCACACAGGAGGCGGTGGCTGCCTGGGAGGAGGCAGGGAAGCGGTCTTCACACAGGAAGTTCAATGTCAGCTGCGTATTAAAATGAAACAGAACTTGAACAATCAAGAGGGGCTGGGCTAGTTAAGAGGTTAAAAAGGGCATTTTGGGCAGAGAACACGCTGTATGCAAAAGTTTGGAAGCCTGAAGGAACATCCGTTTCACCCAGGCCCCCAGTACACTGCACACACATGATGGTGATTGTCACTTAAACAGTGACACAGCCGAGAGGAAAGAGGAGGGGCTGTGGGTCATCCTCTCTAACTGCACTGTGCCCCCAGCCACCCTTGGCCTCAAAGATGACAAAGAATGACTTGCAATCAAGCTGCCATGGCAAGAAAAACCTGATGGTGGAGAGCAGCTCTGCGCTGAGACGAGCCATCAAAACTGGACTGAGATGTGTCAGCTTTCAAAGTAGAAGGACCGGACAAGTGAGAATTTAAACTAAGAAAGAAGGTGGGTATTTGGGAAGACACTGAAAATTTGCAAAGCAGTAATGGAAAGAACCTTATGGTGCAGGGGCAGTGAGGGAGATGCGTAGTGTACAAGGAAGGAGGGGACCAGTTAAAAAAAGTCTGATGACAGAATTTGGGGCAGGGATATGGGATGTGGGAGGTGGTAGACAGCCAGGGCTGTCCTGGACCAGGCACTGCCAGGGCCACAGAGACAAGGGCCTGGGTTCTGACCTTGGGCTCTGGGGTCTAGAACACGGATGGCAGCTTGGCATGACCACAGGTGTAGGCAAGGCTGGGCAGTGAACAGGGCCCCAGCCCTCCCAGGTGAGCCCCAGCTGGCCACGCTGAAGACACAGGTGTGCTTACCAGGGATGGTCCAGCTCCCAGCGGGGAGCATCTCTGCTGGGGCCTCTTGGTTATCTTTTCTCTACATCTTTACCACCTCTGTGCTCTTCTTAGGGATGTACTTCATGTATCTGTGTCTATCTACAGATTTTTCCAATGTATTCACTCCAATGCTTACATGCCCATGACCTTGTTTGTTACAGGAGGCAGTTTAATCATTACACTTATTGAAACATGGATTAACCAGAGCATAGAATGGGTTGAGGTTTGTTCACGGCAGGGGAGCGTTGCGGCACCCAACTGGGAGAGGCTGGGGAGAACAGGGGGCAAGGAAATGAAGGCTTGGTTTCTCTGGAGCAGACAAGGGCCTTTAGAAGCCATGTTTCCAGCGATGTGGTGGGGACAGGAATGCTTTCAGTGACCATCCCCAGGCCCTTCAGTCAGCCTTTTCTGTGGGCAAGCGTTTCTCCGTACAGTCTTCCCCTAGAGGGTCAGATGATGCAGTGCAGCTGCTGTGTATGGTTCTGGCTGTGGCTTTGAATTTTGGTGTTTACCTCCACCTGCAAAGTGAAACCAACCAAAGATCAACTCTGCTGCTTGATTCTAGCATTTACACAGCAAAAAAACCAGGCTACAGAGTCATGGACTTAGCTGAGCTCCTCTGTCCTGGAGGAAAATGAATTGCTAGGGCAGCCATCCTTGAATGTCATGCATAGGTGGGGATGTCACATCGAGCTGTACTGCAGTCGTCACCAGTGACGCTTCAGCTCAATGCCTGGTGGACCCTGCTGACTCGCCTGGGCTCAATCTTTCAGAAAGATGTGAAGTGGCATGGCCAAGGAAGGCTGCAACCCTGCCCTGAGATTCCCTCCAGAATCTCAGAGAAACTTAGCAGAAGTGTGGCCAGGGCGCCACTCACACACACAGAGTGGAGATGCACTGTGGCTGGATGTCTCCCAAGTGCCCGTCAGAGCTGAGACGGATTTCAGCATGGTGATGCACACACACCCACATGGAGCTCATTTCTCTTTCATGGTGGCAAAAAAACAGCCAACAAAGGGCTTCTTCCTGGTTGTCCTGGACTTCCCCACTGCAGGATTTCTGCATAGTCAAAAGTGATGAAAGGGAAGGAGGAAATAAGGTGAATGAAGTTTTTCAGATGGAAAAGCAGGCTGACTTGGGATTTTCAGGAACGTTTTGGTAGGTTTGTATTTTGTCTCAGAGATGCCATCAAAAAGCCTGCCTTTCCGTATGACACATGTCTCCTCTTTTTTTTATTCTGGTGCTTTGACTTCTTGGGGGCTTTTTGATCTGGGAAGAGACTGTCCCTCTGCAGGTTGGCCAGTTTCTAGAGACCATGAACCTCTCACCTGAGAGCGCCGCTTTCACAGGCAAATCAGCCAATCCAGAGCCCCCCTTCCCCCACCTCCTCCATGGGACTCTCACTGTCCCCCTGCCCTAGTCACCAGGCCCAGGTTTCAGACCACTAGGGACAGCCCTCCACCCCAGAGCCCCGAAATGATTAAAATTAGCCAATCCTGAGCCTGATGACTCTGCCTCACCTGTTCCTTCCCCCAGAAACCCCAGTAAAGGCTCTTGCCCTTCTGCCTCTCCTCCCCCCATCACTGGCCCTGGAGCTTCCCCACGTGGTCCTCCCCCAATGGCATGGTGCCCCCTCCTCCTGGGACCTGTGGGTAACAAGCTCTTTTTTCAATGGCAGTCACCTCCTGATCTGTTGGCCTCACAGTACCTGAGTAAGAATGAAACCTACATTTGGACATGCTCTTTCCCAGCACTGCTGACATGGTGAGTGGGCACCAGGATGGAGATGTAGTGCTCCCCCAATGTGAGGCTGGCCTTCCTTGCCCCCCGCACCCACCCCTCACCCCGTCTCTTCAGCCATGTCCTGTCCCATCAATTATTTGAAAATGGTAACAAGCAGATTTTCCATACCCGCTGAGAAAACCAGATAAAAAACTAAGGGAAAATCTGTCCTCCTCCTCCCACCCCCCTGCTCTGAAGGAAATGGCATTCATCAGGGTCACTTTGTCCCCTGGGAGCCACCTGACTAGTCTGCCTAGTTTCAGGGTGGTTGGAACAGGATGGGGCAGACAGATGACGTGTGCTGTGATCCCCTCCAGAAAGCCGCTCTTCTGGGAACCTGGTTAACACTCAGACGGCTGCTCTTCCAACAGGTCGAGAAAGACAGAATCAAGGAAGTGATTGCATTAAAAATCTCTACTATTAAAAAAAATAAATCTCTTTGATTCCTTATTTTCTCCTGACCATCTTGAAATCCTTTCTTCACATGAGAACCAGTCTCCTGCAGGTGGGTTACACACACGTCTCCAACAGATGGAGGCAAGGTTAGCTGGAGCATGTGACTTATGAGCTGAGAAATAAAAGACACCAAGGATGCTGGGGAAGCCTTTAGACTGGAGGAGCCGGTCACATTCCTGTGAGGCCAGTGATGGGACACATGCCACCTGACCTGCCCTTCAAGGACGTGCCACTCAAGGACCCTTAAGGACAGCACCTGGTTAAGGGGGGGGATGGGGGGCTTCTGATGCCATGGGATTGTTTGGCCCTGGCAGGTTGACACTTCATCAGGTGCCCACTGGGTGGCTAGTGAGATGGACACTTCTCAACTCTCATCTTCAGCGAGAGTGAAGGGGTTTTTCAGCAAGGGGCAGCCCAGGGGCAGATGAGACGTGTCTGTGCTGTGCCCTCTCTCCCATCATTGCCCTGTGTCTATGGCATTTCCCCTCCTCCTGCCCATCCTCCTCATGTACCCCCTCCATCTTCATCAGATTTCTCTTTTGCCTTTTGATGAGGATACTGTTGAACTCCGGAAAACCAGATTGGAAAAGCCATCGCCTTCAGCTTAGTGGCAGAGACAGTCCTAACAGCAGCCCCACCACCAGTTGGCTCCAAACAAAATTGATAGCAAGCATTTCTGAGCTCCTGCTGCATGCCACACCTGCTCAACGCCTGGGGCCTGGGGATGGCTGAGCTGCCACTTTGGGGCATCCATGCACAGTGGGACTAGACTGTGTGCAGGCAAAAAGACAGGCCCAGGGTGTGGTCAGGGCAGCCTTGGTCCTGGGACCAGGCCTTAAGTGGAATGAATGGTCAGGAGAGTTTCTCTTGGAGGCACAATGTGACCACATTTCAAACACTGGAGGGCTGAGGAGGGTAAGAGGCACTTGCCCTTTGTTTGTTCAGGGTTGAAGACCATGGCCAAGGAAGGCAGCCTTGCAGATGCCCTTGGCTAAGAGGAGAGGCTGAAATCACCCTTCTTGGTCAGCGTGAGTTCCCTGGTCCTAGAGATGTCTGGGCGGGAAGTGGCCCCCACACTGACCCCTTAGACTGGTGGGTTGTGCTTTATCAATGAAAACTCAGAGGTGAAAATCATTGATTGGTGAAAATAGAGTCTACTTCATGAATCCAATACTGAAAGGGAACTTAAAAATGCATTTCCCTATTTTAGAAAACGAGCCTTTTTTGTGAGTACACAGTGAGTTCTGAGGATGGGCTGAAATAATTATAAGTCTGTGTGCTAATGGGATGGTTATAGTCGGAGCCTGTGATTTTATTCCTTGATGCAGTCATGGGATGTACATCAAGAAAATCAGAATTATAAGGCTTTCCATAGAGTAAATGCTCAGTAAATGATGAGTTGAAATGCATTGACTCATCCTGTCCTACAGGTCAGGAAACTGAAACAAGGCATCTGCAGCTTGAGTAGAACGGTGGGATCCTGGGCCTGGCTGTCCTGGTTCATGACCCCAGCAAACCACGCAGCTCCGTGCCTGCCGTCCTTCGCGTGACCTTGGGAGAAGACTGGGCTGCTCTGCGGGAGGATTGGTTTACAAGCTCAAAGTGCTACTATTGCTGCTTATTGCTGCTCTCATTGCCACTGTTGCTATGTATTAAATATTACAAGCATACAAGATTTTAAGCCAGAAGAACTCCTTCCTTAATAAGGGGAAAGAGGCGGCGTACGGACGTAGCTCCGAGTAACGGTGGAGCAGGAAAGAGGGAGGCGGGTATAGCCGGGCACAGGAAGGCTGTGTTGATCAGACACAGGCTTGCGTCTGTTGCCGAATGGAAGTTCGTGTGCCTGATGCAACCTGAGGCCAAGCAAACTAAAACATCAGAGTTTGGAACAGAGAAAGGTTTACTGCAGGGCCGAGCAAGGAGGACGGGGTGGCTCATGCCCAGGAAAACCCCAAATTCCTCCAAGGGTTTCAGCAAAGAATATTTAAAGGCAGCGTAGGTGATCAGCTCTGCACAGTCCTCTGGTTGATGTGGAGGGAACAGGGTGTCCACAGCATCACCCCGTGGGAGCCAGAAGGTCTGGGGACCACGTGCTCTTGATCATCAAGGGGTTAATTTCTACTCTTTGGTGGTGGGTTTTAGCGTCTGAAAAACTCAAGAAACATACATGAGATACTATTATCTGGGTGCTTCAGAGAGGGGCTGCAGCAGAGGACATAGAGGAGGGGTCTCCCCCAGGAAGGCCCCACAGGGTCCTGCTCGGTTACAAATCCTAGCTTTTTAAAAATCTGTGTGACTCTGGGTGAGTGTCAGAACTCCTTGTGGTAGATCGTGCGACTGCTGAAATACTTTCTGCCCTTCCTGCGGAGCTGTCCCTGGGGGAAGATTCTGCTGCTCTTCCCGTTGCCATTAGACTTGTCAGGGTGACTGAGTTTGGCCAGTGAGACGTAAGTGGAAGTGACATGAGCCTCCTCTGAGCAGAAGTGTGGTCCGTCCATGCCTCTTTACCCCCTGCCGTGGGAAGGGTGGCGTCTCAGACGAGGGCTGCTCCTTCAGCCTGGAGAACCCAGCTGCAGCCAGTGTGTAACACGGGTGAGAACCTTCTGTGCCAGTCAGCCACCTGGACTTGGCAGTTGTTACTGCATCATAACAAAACCAGCACTGATGGGTGTGCTATGAACCTCAACCTCTTCATCTGCAAAATGAACATAATAGAATCCATGGTGAGAAATGTGGTGATGATCACGGGGATGGTGATGAGGGTCCTCATAATAAAAGCGTCCACATGGCGAGCACTTCCGATGTGCCAGGGGCGATCCCCAATTCTGATGTGCTTTGTATCTTGTAGCTATTTGCTCCTCGCACAACAAACCCATTACAGGAATACTGTTATGATCCAGATTTACAGAGGAGGAAACGGGCACCCAGGGGCTGACGTGTGAAGGAGAACAAATCGTGGCAGGAAATTAGTAAATGTCAATCTGCCTTCCCTTTCTTTGACAGCGATGGTGGTTTGGGGGCTTTCTTCCCCACCACCACCATCCCCGACTCCCTAACCTCCTGTGTCAGAAGCATGAGGGAGACTAATGAAGCTGCTAGAGGACACGCTCCCCCTGGAAGTCCGTCAGCCATGGGACACGGGCAGATGCCACGTTCTGTAGACCTTCCCACTGCACCTTGCATGGGGGTCTGGCTAAGACCAGGTGTGCGCCTGCTACCACGGACCAGCTTCTGGGTAGTGAGGAGCTACAGTCCGTGAGCTTGTGATTAGCTTGGGCCACCACTGTCCCATCACTTCACTTGTGGCCTGATTACTCCTGCGGTTTGTTTTACCTGAATAAAATTTGCTTAGCTTAATGGCAGATTCAAACAATTTGCAAAAGACATAGCTTGGGAATTTTGAGTGAGGATCAGGTTAGGGAGGAAGTCGCCCATGACTTTTTCTTTGTAATATCCTAGGGCGGTAGTTAATTAACACAAGGGTCTTTACATCGAGCAGCTGCTTAGTGTAAATACTGCCGAAGCTCAGGGAATTTCATCAGGGTGAATTAAACAGTGAGGTCAGAAGCTGCATTTCCCTTCTCTGAAAAATAATAATCATAATTACCTGCCAATTCACAATGATTTGAAGGCTAAAAACTGCATCTCAGTGTTTTCCACTCATTTCTCCCCAGGTGCCGGGGTGGCGAGGGCTTCCCAGCCCAGCACACGTGCTCTGCACAGCGATGCCCGACAGCGGGAGCCGCACCAGGACTGTCTGATACATTCCCTGCCCCTTTGTGCTCCTTACCTCGTTTGGCTGAAAACATACAAACTCTGGAAGGTGGTTTCACTGCCATATGGGTGGTGGAAGCTGTAAATGTGATTGTAATAAATCACAGGAGGATTGGAAATGTGCCTGCAGGTTTACCTGCCTGAAACTGAGCAGGGATCTCCCCCCACAAACGTGCTCCCCCCTTCCCTTCCAGATCCTGGAAAGTGATGCCTCCTTTCACCAGTCGGAAATCTGGGGTCCCTCCTGATGTCATTTTCTTCCCCCCACATTCAGTCCACACCACATCCTAAATGCACCTCGAAGACATTTTGTCCAGCCGCCTCCCACTTTTCACTGGGTCTTGGACCTCTGCTCTTGGACACTTACTGCAACAGCTTCCTAAGGTCTCCTGGCTTCAGGTCATCCTCCAGCAGTGAGTATGATCCATAACCCCATCACAGTCTGTCCTTGTCCCTTAATTGATGACATGCCAACCCCCACAATTCTGTCGTCTGCTGTAGATGCCCAACTCTCCCCAGCTGGTGGCTCTGCACGTCTCTTCTCTAGTTCTTCCAGGCCAGCTCCTACTAGTCGTCCAAGTGTCAGCCCAAATGTCACTTCTTTAAAAAAGTCTTCCCTGATCCCACCACCCAGTCAAACCTGGTTCTCCTGGTTCTCCTGTCCCGATCTTTCACTGCCTCTGTTATTAGCTCCGCTGAGGGCAACATCACAATCTGCATGTCTGTCTTCACTGGGTGGTGATTTGTTCCCTGGGGCCCAGCCACCCTGTCCTGTGAGCAAGGCCAGTCCCAGAGCTCAGGGCTAGTTACCATTTCACAATGGAAGGACAGTTTCCAAAGAGCAGTGTGTCTGTGAGATGATTGACGGGGCCAGTGAACAGTCAGTGGGGAGGGAGATGGCATGGCAGAGGGCACCATGAACAGGCTGTTTAGGGGAGCTGGGTGGACATGATGGAGATACTTAGGCCAATCAGGAACCTGCTGTGGTTTGGGCAAGTGGGCAAGGGTGGAGGGGGGATGTGCCCAGAAAGGGGCGTGTCTCATATGCATTGAGCAAAGATGACAGTGAGATTCAAGGAAAAATGTCCCAGACACGAGAGACACGGGAAGTTAGGTGTGCAAAAAATGGACACGTAAGATTTAAAGGATTTTTAAACGTCACACTAAGCTTAAATTTTTTCATGAGTTTAGAAACATTCTCAATATCATTTGCAATTTTTCCATTACTTTGGGTTTTAAAGCAACTTTCACTTTGTAACTCATGAAATGGTGGTGACACCAGTGAAGATACGTGGGCAAGAGAAGGAACCGCGATGGCTTGACAGGTGCAGACGGCAGCTCGCCAAGGTCGGGGCAGCCCCGGGCCCTGCAGCGCTCGCTCTTCTGGCTCCGGGGCAATGTTCGCTTCTCCCTGGCTTTGTGTCCCTGAATCCCTCCTTCCCTAGGCATCCCCTCTCTGAGAAGCCTCTCTGACATTTTGGGCAAGTGGATGGCCCATCCTCGGTGCCAGAGCTCAGCAGAAGCACCTCCAGAGAAGTGCCCACCTCACGCTATTGCAAGGTCTGCTTGTCCCAGACACACCCAGGTCTGCACCCAATTTCTCTACTTACTAGCGGGGTGGTCTTAGTGAGAATTCTTCTGGTTTTCAGCCCTGCACCTGCCGGTTCAGCCTGGTCACTGCGCTAGACTCATTCATTCATTCAACCCTTCCGGCATGAGCTCCTGCTATGGGCTGGGTCCTGGGCTAAGGGCTGAGCTCAGAACTACAAACAAAACAGGCAAAGTGCCTGCTCTCATGGGGTTTATGTCTCCTGCAGAGAGACAGTGAGTATGATGAGCGTATATCGCATCAGCTCCCAGGGGAGGGCCGACCCCGCCCTCCCCCGCCCCCCACCCCAAACCTTGGCAGTGCCTCCCTGCTGGGGCCTCCAGGAAGGGGCTTTTGGAAGCAAGGGGAGGATTGTTTTCTAATCAGGGGGAAAATTCTCTAAGGCAACACACGACCATGACACTGATCTTTTTCCTGCTTAAATTCGGTGAATCTAGAAAGCTCCTCACCCTCTAGAAGTGAGGAGAAGGTCCCCAGGTGTCTCCTTCTTGACGGGAGCTGAAAGGAAGAGCAGGGGCAGCAGGGGGCTGAGGAAGACTCCTGGACAAAGACGGTGGTGACTATCGTGTTTGTCTGATCCTGCACGTGACCCGCCCAATGTGCTGGAACAGGTCAGAGGGGAAAGGCAGAAACCGAAAAGGCCCCGAGGACAAGAGGCAAGAAATGAAGACGGGGCAGGGCAGGGAGGTTTCCTACAGCCCATCTGGCTAAGAGTCCCACCGACGCCATTACGGGGGGGATTAAAAGTACTACATCTCTGTGTGCCATTTGCAGCTTTTGCATGCATAATTTATGCATAAGGTAACAGTTGAATAAACGAGGCATATTTCAGAGTGTGATTCAGCTATTCCCAATAAGCCTCCCTTGTTTATATATTATACTAAATTAAATGCAAAACACACATCGAACCAAGGACTTGGGTCTGGGAATGTATCAAGAACTCAAAGGTCAATTACAGAAGACAAATGATCCAATTTTTTCTTTTAAGTGGGCAAAAGGTTTACCAAAGAAGGTACGCAGACGCCAAAATAGCACATGAAAAGACGCTCAGCGTCATTCTCATTCGGGAAATGCAAATCAAAGTCACAATGAGAGATTGCTGAACACCAATGAGAGTAGCTAACATTTCAAAAAGGAACCATACCAGAATGCAGTCTGGTGCAGCCATTATGAAAAGCAGTAGGGAGATCCCTTAAAAACCTGAAAATAGACTTACCCTAGGATACAGCAAACCCACTCCTGGGCATGTATCTGGAGGGAACTCTAATTTGAAAAGATACATGCATCCCAGTGTTCATAGCAGCATTTACCTTTAGTTCATAGCAGCACTATTTACAATAGCCAAGACATGGAAGCAACCTAAATGTCCATCAACAGATGACTGGATAAAGAAAATGTGATGTGTGTGTATGTGTGTGTGTGTGTGTATAATGAAATACTACTCAGCCATAAAAAAAGAATAAAATAACGCCATTGGCAGCAACATGGATGGACCTGGAGATCATCATGCTGAGTGAAGTAAGTCAGAGAGAAAAATACCGTATGATTCACTTATATGTGGAACCTAAAAAAAAATGACACAAATGGACTTATTTACACAACAGTAACAGACTCACAGACATAGAAAACCAACTTATGGTTAACAGGGGGGAAAGAGGGTGGGGAGGGATAAATTGGGTTTGGGACTTGTAGATATTAACTGCTATATGTAGCACAGGGAACTATAATACCGTGTAATGACCTATAATGAAAAAGAATATAAAAAGGAATATACATGTATAAATCAATCACTGTGGTGCCCACAGCACGCTCCCCAGTATCCCTGAGTGCTCCTATCTGACATCTCACACTTGGATTTCCGTGAGCGACGCGGCTCCGACTCCCTGCCCACGCACTGAGCGAGCCGGCCTAGAGTCTTCAGCTCTCTCTTATGGATGTGTGTTCTAGTTCCATCATTGCAAAGATTTTCAGCTGACATGCAGGTTTATGAGCAGTGAGAAGTATGGGTTCAGGCAAAAGTGTGGAGGACAAGAGGCAGCAGGAATCGGACCCTTGTGGGACAGCTCCATTAATGTCCTGCGCTCACATGGTGACAAAGTGCAGAGAACAGACACCCAGAATGTTTACACCAGTGGAGGTTACTTCATAAAAGGGAACTGATGGACAGGAGGTCAACACCATCACTCTTCTGAACCTCAGTCCCTCCACCTGAAGACCGGGGCTAATATCTCACAGCATTGTCATAACGATCCAAAAGAAAATGGATATGGATATAAAATTTCTTTCTTTTAAAACATTTTAACCATTCTTTACAGACATGACAGATTTCCGAGTTTGACTGAAGGGGATCGTGTTAGCTTGCTGGGGCTGCCGTAGCTCAGTACCGCAGACTGGGGCTTAAACAGGCCGTGGTCTCACGGTTCTGGAGGCTGGAAGTCCGAGGTCGAGGTGTCATCAGCAGCGTCAGTTCCCTCCGAGGGTCTGTCTCCTTGGCTTGCGGGCGTGTCTTCACATAGTCTTCCTTCTATGCTTATCTGTGCTCTCATCTCTCACCCGGAAGTTATGAAAGAGCTGCTTAAAACTAATTAACTTTAAAAAATTAATGACAAATTATATATTACTATGTTATCTTCCAGAGCCATAAAGCTCTTAGAACATTGAATTCTGGGTTTACGTGAGTACAATTTTTGTACCTGCTGTATACTGCACTTCATTTTCTTTCGGCTTTCTCATAGATCAGCTTAGCCTTAGCAGATTCCTCCAGGGAATCCTCTGGCCCAGCCTAAGCGGCCCCCATCCCCAGCACAGCCTGTGCAGAGTGTTTTCCACAGCGCAACACCTTCTTGTTTATTAATGTGCTCGTTGGATGCATGCTGCCCACCCTGAGCCAGAATGTACGCCTCGTGGGATCTCATTCCCCGTGAGGTTATTCCTAGCCCCGAGGACGGCATCAGGCACTCAGTCAGGGACTGAGTGCAGGGACTGAGAGAATGACAGCTCCCAGAGCTGCCTCCTGTCCCCTTTCCCAGGTCTGCCAACCTGAACGCCCTCCGAGGCAGTTCGCCACCGGAGACACGGCCTCCAGCTCCAGCCCTTGGCCCTGCCGGCCTGGCCCCACTGAAGCTTTATGGCCACACTCTTCCTCTCTTTCTTCAAACCACTTAGTCCTGCACTCAGAGCTCGTCTCTGACACCTCGCCCACTAGCAAGCAGCTCCTTTTGTTTTTTGTTATAGAAACATACTCTGCTCGGGGATGGCAATCAGACCTTTTCCTGCCAGAATGTTTGGAACCTTTTGCGCCCTTGGGGGAGGAGCGGCAGCAACTTGCTCCAGCTGGTGCCGCACTTGGCTTTTGTGAAGATCATCAGTGTGGTGCAGAGAGGCAGGGGGCAGGCAGAGGCCGCGAAAGCTTCAGGTCTGCATGCCTGTTGGTGCCTTCAGGGCCGCACATGGAGCCTTGGGGGAAGGGAGAGGGGCTCAGGAACACGCTGTTTGGCTGGAAGGCCACGGATGCCTGATGGCGTAGGGTTTGCTGTCAGCTGCACCACTTGCTAGGTGTGCTGTCCTGGAAGAGCCGCCATTGGCCCAGCATGCTGGCCTGTATGTGAAGCTGTTTGGGGAGTGCGATGCTGCCTGCTCACCCCACACCTCCTCTGTCCCAGGCTCTTCCTCTGCACTGAGTTTACTTGTTCCCATTTGATCCTCACAACGACCTGGAAGCAGGCATTATTATTACCACTATACAGAGGAAGAAACAGCACTAGAGAAATGTCTGAGCACCTAAGGATGGAGATCCAGGACCAGAACCCAGATCTGTCCAACCCCAAAGCCCTCCTTCTACCTCCTCATCCTTCCCCCTGAGGGGTGGACATTTGTGACTCCCTTTCCTCTGAAGGGAGCCTCCCTGCAGCGGGTGTTCTCAGGAGCAATGAGGGCTCCAACAGGGCACACCCGCCCCAGGGGCCCCATCTTGGCCTTGGCAGAGAACTGCTGCCCGCAGCCTGGCCTCATTCAGCATGGTTTGTAGTCAAATGCCAAAGACTGAGGTCAAAGCCCCATTCAGGGCAAAGGTGAGTGATGGAGACCGGCCCTTAGCAAGTGTTCTCATCTCCCTGCTGCCCTGAAGGTGGTGCTGGCTGCAGGTTAACGCAATGAGTGACTTCACGGGCAGGACATCGCAGGGCTCAGTGGCCTGTGTTGGAAGAGAAGCTTCCAGTGAGTCAGTGACTCGGTCAATTGCTACTCAAAAATCAGTGCACAGAGCCCGTGTTGGACTAAATGCAACATGCTAGGAGTCAAGAAAGGAACCTTTTTGGAGGAGGGACTGGCCTCCAGATGGACCAATGCCATTTGTTTTCAACTCCATTTGTCTGGTTGTTAGACTGTTTTAGGATAAAGGTGACAGTGAACTTCCTCCCTGACTAGTTTGGGTAGCGTTCACACCTGTCTGGGCGAGGCTCGCATGAGTCTGGGCGATGCTCGCATGTGTTTGGTGGACACCGATCCCTTACCTACCAGTAAGGACAAGGACATGGAAATTGTGCAGAGAATTCCAACTAACACGGGGAAGCCTAATTAGAATTAATGGCTTCAAATCCTTGGGTATTACTTACTGAGCACCTTCTGCCCGGTGCTAAGTGTTTCCTGAGCATCGCTTCATAGGCTTCTCCCGTAACCCTCGTGCAATCAGAACTCTCACTACCTCATTCTCCAAGAAGAGGAAGCCGAGGCCTGGTGATATGAAGGCATTTGCTGCCAGTGGCTGAGCCAGAAGGCCAGCCCAGGGCAGACAGGCTCCAGGCCTCACGCGGTCAGTTGTCCTTTATTGAAGGGCGTGTTATTTCTGGTTGGAGTACTAGAGCTCTGTGTCTGTGGATGGTGTGGTGTGGTGTGGCCGGCTGGTCTGTGGATCTGGCTGAGGACGCCTTCCATCCCTCCTCCTACCCGGAGGCGCTGGTGAGATGCTGAAACGAGGTCCAGAGACCCAAAGGATGGAATGGAAGAGCCAAGGTGAACGCTAAGGACTGTCCCATCAAGGCGGTCGTGGCGTAATAAACTCAGGGAAGAAAAAACACTGTGCTGAACACCATCAGTTGGGCTAGGAAAATAGGTGCTGTAAGGGCAGGGAAGGTACCTGGTGGCTTTGTGTGCCTGGCAGGGATGGGAGGGTTGTAATTAGTGAGGTCCCGTGACATCCCCAGCCGGACAGTTGGGACAGAACCCCCAGGGAAGTGCTCAGGTCAGTGGCTGATGGTGTTCAGCTCACAGACAGGGTTTGGGAAGCAGGGTCAGAGCAGTCTGGATGATTTTCTTCAAAAGTGCTTGCTTTTGTTAATTGCTTCAGAGGCCTGGGCTCATTGGCACTTGTCCAAGAAGGGAAATTCACCGTGTCAGTGGTGCTGTTCCCAAGGACATGGGCACAGCTGCTTTTACGGGGACCCCAGAGCAGGAGCTTGGTTTTCAGAGAAGTCCCTTTTGTTCCACTTTAGAAATTCCTGTTTTGGAATATGGTGACAATCCATCATTTGATGACTTCAGGCTCTGCCCTAAATCCCCTGTGCCTTTCTGCAGTTCAGGTCAAGATGAAGGGAAACAGAACCTCTCTGATTTCCCAGCCGCAGTTCCCAAAGTTTGATTCTGTGCTCTTTGAGAAAGACCCCAGGACCCTGGGGAGGCAGAGCACTTGCAGCCTGTCACTTTGCGGAGCCCAGCGATTGCCCCCAGTGGGGACCCTGCCACCACCTCCCCCAGGACAGGCCATCATTTCTAATGCTGGATTATGGCAAGGGGGACTTACCATGTTAATGTGTGGTCCTTAATTATTGCTGAGATTCTGAGGGACTCCAGGCCAAACAAATAGCAAAGCCCACATACTTGGAGTGAACACCTTCAAAACCACCATGATCATGATGAATATGACACATAGAAATGAAAGGTGCCTGGAATTCCTGGTTGCCAGTTGCTTGTCTAAGGCTCATGCCTGTGGTATGAGAGGGAACTTGAGGGCAGAGGTAGGGGCAACCTAGCTGTGATCTGGAAGAAAACCTCTTGTATTGTCTGCTCTAGTGCCTGCATACAGGCCAGTCTCAACATAAATGAGATTTCAGGCATTTGTAAGAACAATCATTCCTTCAGGAAACCCAGTGATAGCTCATAGAAAATATTTGACCTGTGTTGCTGAAGGCAAGTTCATGTGCCTGCCACACCATGAGACCTAACAAACTGAAACATCAGAGTTTGGAGCAGAGAAGAGCAGAGAAAGTTGATTGCAGGGCCGAGCAAGGAGGACGGAGTGGCTCAGGCCCAAGAAAACATGGAACACCCCGAATGCTTTCAGCAAAGCTTATTTAAAGGCCAGGTGAAGGGGGAGGGGAGTGCCATCGCAGGGTGCTTGATCAGCTCGTGCACAGTCCTGATTGGTTGATGTGGAGGGAACAGGGCGTCAACACTATCACCCCCTAGGAGCCAGAAGGCCTGGGGGCCACACGCCCTTGATCATCAAGTAGTTAATTTCTTCCCTTTGGTGGTGTTTTTTAGCATCTGAAAACCTCAGGAAATATACAAGAGATACTATTATCTGGGTGCTTAAGCAAGAGGCTGCCCAGAGGACATGGGGAAGGGTCTGACCCTGGAGGGTCCTGCTTAGTTACCCTCGCTCTTGCATTTTGATACTTTTAATTGTAATAGTACCAAGTAGAGTCAGATAGTGATAATGGTCAATGCTGTATGTTAGCAAGTGTTCTGGCTCCCTGTCCCCCAGACTCCCCTCCCTTCTGAAGTTAGACCATGTGACTTGATCTGGCCCACATTTGTATGATGTGCATTGCTTCCAGATTGAAACTTATGAAAGCCAAGGTTTGCCATATCCTCCTCCTGCCCTGGCAACTGCGGAAGCACGTGTTAAGGTGGGGCTTGTGTCATCTTTGTTTCCTGAGTTGTGGCAATGAACAAAGCCACTCCTAGCTCATGTTAGAGCAAGAGTGAGATCAAACTTCCCAGGGTTAAGCCACTCAGATTTGAGGGTGGTTTGTTCCAGGAGCCCATCCTGAATGATCCAACTTCTGAAATACCGGCTCTGGGTAAGTCAGATGCATGGGACCCTCCCCAGTCCTTGCTGATTTTGCTAATTGTGGGTTGGTGGTTTAAAAATATGTCCCCAGATTCTTTTACACACATCCTTTCAAAAAGAGAGCACAATTTTCCTCCCCAGAGTGTGTGCCGGACACTTAGTGACTTGCTTCTAACAAATTAGAACAAGGCTAATGCCAGGGTAAGACCACCGAGACTATGTGATAAAAGGCTTTGGGCTTCCTCCTTGTCCTCTCTCTGGTTCTGTTACCAAGTCCAAACTGGTTCTGCTCACTGCACAACAGGCCAATAAATCAGGAGATGAGGTGTTGGCGCAAGGAATGATAGCTGTATTCAGAAAGCCAGCAAACTGAGAAGATGGCAAACTAATGCCCTGGAGAACCACCTTGCTCAAGTCAGAATTCAAGCTCCTTTTTTTTTTTTTAAATTTTTTTATTTATTTAATTTTTCAGTTGAGGGGGCAAAGGTAATAAGTTTACACATCTGTTTATTTAATGAAAGTACTGGGGATTGAACCCAGGACCTTGTGCATGCTACGCATGCACTCTACCACTGAGCTATACCCTCTACCCCCTCAAGCTCCTTTTATACTAAGGGGGTGGGGGCGTGGTTGGTTGTTGCAAACTTCTTGGTGTAGGAATTCTATGTTCTTGGAATCCTTTGTTCTTGCAACTGTCTACGTGGGTCAGGTAATGCTGTCCCTGTAAAACCTCTGACAAAACAAACATTTTTTTATTCTACAACATGTTATCTTTATATGAATGGAAAAGTGTTAATATCCTTAAAGGTTAGAGCCTTAAGAATAGACTATGCTGTATATTTCAGGCTATAGGTAACATTCTTTCACAAAAGGTGTAGAACCAAGAAGGCAAAGCCCAAGAAACAGAGCACAGGTTAAAGCCAAAGGAACAGATCTAATAGGGAGTCTGATTTGTTCTTTTCTATTACAGTTCATTTGCTCTGGAGAAAGCCATTGGCTTATAATGAAGACAGCCAAGCATCTCAGCGAGCTCCCCTGCTGAGCAACTGAGGCCTCCTGCCAACATCCGTGTAGGGGAGCCAGCTTGGAAATGGACCCCAGTCTGAATGTCACATGACTGAAGGCTTCACCAGCATCTTTACTGCAGCCTGAAGAGAGACTGTGAGCTAAGCCATTTCCCAATTCCTGGCCCAAAGATACTGTGAGCTGATAAACGCATGTTATTTAAGGACTACGTATTGGGGGAAATCTGTCACATAGCAATAGGTAACTAATACAATGGGGAAGGGATTAGACAAAACTTTAAGAATTAAAATATTTACTTCTAGCGATACTGGCATTATCTGATGTCTTGCTCATGGAGATCTTTAGACTTCTCTCCCCCATAACTTCCAATGTCTGCCAAATAAACGTGAAAAAGAAGTTTAAAAAAGCAATGGACTTGCTATGCAATCCCAGCTTGGAGATAAATTCCTTAATGTCCTTTCCCAATCCAACTGGTGCCCCTAAAACCCTCCTTGATAGTAATTCTAGAATTGGCCCAACCACTTCAAAAACTAGGGTTGCCAAATAATCAGGAGACTGTCTCGAACCTTTCCCCTTTATCTCGACAGGAAGAAGTTTCTCAGAACAGGAAGTAGATTATCTTTTGGACCAAGAAAATGGATGATTGGTTAAGCTCCAGTGAAATGCAAAATAGTGTTTCAAGCCAATGGCGAGTCTCAAAAAAGACAAACCAGCACAGGATCAGAGGTGAGGAGGCCTGGATGTGGTACAAGCCTAGTTCTCAACTACAGCTGGAGACACAAGAGACATGTGCAGTAAATGAAAAATAAAAGATGAAATTTAAATGGTGAAGACTGTCACATTGACTCAGCCTATCAGCAGAAGGGCTACATTCTAAGCTTGAGCAAGATCACCCAAGCCTGTGGTTTTATTCCCAGAGAGCTGGCTGCTTGGAAAACAGAGGCTGGGGCAGGACAGAGAAGGCAGCAGTCCCGCCTCCCTCTCAGAGCACTGTGGACTTTGGAGGAGGATGGACTAGTGACCCCTGGGGTTTATTCTCATCTAAGATTCCCCACTTCTGAGACTCATCCAGGTCTTAGGGGTTTTCTGTGCTGTTACTTCTACCAACAACTGTTATTTACTGAGCCACTTACCATGGCCAGTATACTGACTGCTCCAAATGCATAATCTTATTTAATCTTCATGGTAACTGAATAAAGGGAGACATTACTATCTCATCTTTCAAATGAGAAGCCAGAGCTCCAGAAGTTTCAGGAACTCACCCGGGTAGCAGGGCTTAGGTGAGGCAGGGCCAGGGCTGAGCCCACTCTCCACGGATGAAGTCTGCCCTCCTCCTTGTGCTAACAGATGATCTGTAGTGGATACTCACCCCACCCCCACGCTGCCCCTTTCCCTGTGACTCAGCCTGTCTCCCCTTTGTGGAAGCAGGGGAATTTTGCAGAACTCCAAGCACTTCCCATTGGGACCACTCGGAGGGAGGACCTTTGATCTCTAAGCCAGAGCCGCTCTTGGGTGCAGGTCTCAGGACCTCTGGGACCTTCCCCCTTTCTGGAAACTGGAGATCTGCTCAACTGCTGTGCCGGTGACCTTTACTGATTCTCCCCAAACACACAGTTCTCGGGGCCGGGGAAGTGCTGCTGAGTCTGAGTTGTTCCCTGGACTCCTGGACCTGATGGCCTGGGCTGGCTCAGCTTCCCGACTGTGTGCACCCTGGAGAGCAAAACTGTGCCCCTGGGGGCAGGGGAGGCTCCGTTTAGGTCCAGCTGGGCAGTGGGAACTGAGAAATCACTGCCTTCCGAGATTGGGGGAGTTCTGAGAGCTGCTTCCATGTAAGTGACAGGGCCCGGCAGAGGATGCATTTCTGGTACACTCCTCTGTGACTTCAGTGGATGTTCTGAAACATGAGGCCAAAGACTGGGCAATGAAGTGATCCCCAAGGAGAGCACAGCCTAGAATGTCTTCCTGCGTCCACAGAAGGAATCTGTGACCAAGGCTGGGGGAAGGACCAAGACCGGACCCTGGGCTGGGAAGTGCAAAGCCTCACTGTGATTCGTCAGCAATGAAGGAGCCTTTACAGCTGTGCTTGCTGGAAGCCGCCTGGTGGTAGCCCCGGTCGTCGGCAGGGAAGGGCTGGCTCCTGCTGCCTCGCCCCTCCCACCCAGAGGGGTACAATTTCTCTGGCTGTACTGAGGCCCCCTTTGCTCCTGCCCCCTCCGTCTGCACACTCTTGCCCCTCTGCCTTTGGTCTAGGAATCCCCTTCATTCTCCTCACAGAAGGAGTCTCTGGTGGACGCAGACGCTTTGAAGTCACATGCTACTTAAGCTCAAGAGACGCAGGTGGACAGAAATCAGTCCCCATATTTGGTACTGTAGTATAGATACATTTGTATCTATTGTTCTTTTCAGATTTTTTTTTAGTATCCACTAATTACAGCACACTCCTATTGGGGAACATTACAAGTGTAGGGTTGGGGCCGAGGATGGGACAGAGGTGAAAGGGACGGCAGAAGTAGGGAGAGGGTTTCTCTTGTGCAGTTTAGGGACTGAAGTAGGAAACTGAGCCCAGCAGGGTCCACTCTGAGATGCCCCCTTGCTTCGGGCAGGAGGGAGCAAACTCTCTTGTCAGAAGAACAAAAGAGAAAAAGAAAGGAAGAAAGAAAGAGAAAGGAAGGAAGGAAGAAACAAAAAGGAACAAGAAGGAAGAAGGAAAGAAAGAGAAAGGAAGGAAGGAAAGAGTGGGAGGGAGAAGTTAGCATGTAATTATCTAGAACAAGACAAAAGCAAAATATAAACAGGTTGAAACTAAAGGAATGGAAAAAACTGACAATTTTTAGTAAATAAAACATAACAAATGGGGGGAAGATACATAGAAATTGTTAAGATAGTCATTTCTTATAATAATTAAAAGTATGAAAAACATTGTCAGTAGCCTCTTTATTTCCTGTCATATGTATGTGTGTGTGTGTGTGTCAATTTTAATGAAGGTTGAAAAAACACATTCACTTTCTGCCTCAGAACCCCCATCTCTGTTCCCATCAGCTCAAAGCTCCCTCAGACCTGGCTCCTGTCCTGGCAGGAAGGTGAGAAAAGAGAGGACCCACTGTGCTGGGCACAGCAGGAGACCTGGGACGTATGCTCCAGGTGTGTAGACTCCAGAGAACTTTCTCGTAAGCCGCAGTTACATTTTTGTGTAGGTTTCCTGCAGTTTCCCACTGTTAAGTTGCACAGGGTCTCTCTTCTCGTGGGCTTCTCGGTGCCCTGTCATGTCTCATTCTCACAGGCTGAGCTTGTGTTCCAATTGCAGAGCTGAGTGGACCAGAGGACTTGGCTTGTGCGGACGGTGTGACGTATTTGTTTCTGTTCCATGGGAGAGAGAGGCTTTGTCATGACACTTCAAAAATAAGGAGCCCATCTGACATACATCTCAAAAATGTTCTCCTAGAACAGTCTACTCAAGCAATAGAAATAAAAGCAAGAATAAACAAATGGGACCTAATTAAACTTACAAGCTTCTACACAGCAAAGGAAACCAAAAGTAAAACAAAAAGACAACCTATGGAATGGGAGAAAATTTTTAGAAATGAAACCGACAAAGGTTTGATCTCCAGAATATATAAGCAGCTCATACAACTTAATAAGAAACAACCAAACAACCCAATCCCAAAATGGGCAAAAGACCTAAACAAGCAATTCTCCAAGGAAGACATACAAATGATCAACAGGCACATGAAAAAATGCTCAATATCACTAACTATCAGAGAAATGCAAATCAAAACTACAATGAGGTATCACCTCACACCAGTCAGAATGGCCATCATTCAAAAATCCACAAATGACAAATGCTGGAGAGGCTGTGGAGAAAGGGGAACCCTCCTACACTGCGGGTGGGAATGCAGTTTGTTGCAACCACTGTGGAAAACAGTATGGAGATTCCTCAAAAGACTAAAAATAGACTTACCATATAATCCAACAATCCAACTCCTGGGCATACATCCAGAAGAACCCTACTTCAGGATGACACCTGCACCCCAATGTTCATAGCAGCACTATTTACAATAGCCAAGACACGGAGACAGCCTAAATGTCCATCAACAGATGACTGGATAAAGAAGATGTGGTATATTTATACAATGGAATACTACTCAGCCATAGAAACTGACAACATAATGCCATTTGCAGCAGCATGGATGCTCCTGGAGAACATCATTCTAAGTGAAGTAAGCCAGAAAGAGAAAGAAAAATACCATATGAGATCGCTCATATGTGGAATCTGAAAAAACAAAATCAAAAACAAACAAAGCATAAATACAAAACAGAAACAGACTCATAGACATAGAATACAAACTTGTGGTTGCCAAGAGGGCGGAGGGTGGGAAGGGATAGATGGGATTTCAAAATTGTAGAATAGGTAAGATTATACTATATAACACAGGGAAATATACACAAGATCTTGTGGTAGCTCACAGAGAAAAAAATGTGACAGTGAATATATATATATATGTTCATGTATGACTGAAAAATTGTGCTCTACACTGGAATTTGACACAACATTGTAAAATTTTTATAAATCAATGGAAAATGTTAAAAAAAAAAATAAGGAGCCCTCATAAATGATTTCAGCAGATGCCCAAACCCTCCCACTTGATGGGGACACCCTTGAATTTCATGGGAGGCCACTGTCACTCTATATGTGGACACCACGTAGCTGGTCCAGTAGAGCCTGGGACTGGTAGAGGGATTGGAGACACGGGGTGGGGAGTAACCCCAAAGCATGCCGCATGGCCCTTTCCCTCACAGCAAGAAGAAAGACACCACGCTCAGCAATAAAATTACATGTATCCAGTATTTGTGATAAAGTCAAGGACTTTCACATAGACTTCTATGTCTTTTAATGCCCTGTTAGGATGCCACGAGGCTGGATGGAGTTTGGGCAGGAAAGCTTAGGGCATCAACCCATGCTCCTGATTTTGAGGACTATGTTCTTTCTGGGACATTAGGGTTTTCCAAATCCCTGGAAGTTCATAGACATATTCTTAGGGAATCTGTTTTAAAATGTATTCAGGGTTTGTTTTACTCAGGTGTGGCAAGGCAAGCAGACAGGGAAATGAGTGTCATGAAGGAGGACATTTTTACACTCACAGATCTCTAGAAGCAGGAGGCGTGCCATGCAAGGCCATGGGAAGAAGCACCAGGGTGGTCAGGAGACAGGAGAGGCAGGGAAAGGTGGGCGAGAGCCTTTGCGGTGATTTCCATGGGGAGGAACAGGCGAGGCCGGCTCAGCACACTCACGACTGGCTGGTTTGAATGATTTCAGCAGACTCGGGTGTACAGGACTGTCCCTCGTTGTCCAGTACCTGGTCCTGGGCAATTAGGGCCAAATGTGTAGGGGTTTTCCCCACACCAAGCAATTCTCTGTGACATCAGCTGGATGTCCTATAACTTTACTCAATTCTGACACAATCTACCAGGAGAGAGTGTCAGATCCCCCAGGTTAAGGGCTCAGTCCCACAAGACTGCCCCCTATTTCAGACTGTAAGTAGTAAGCCCCAGGCTACCCACAACTTCTGTCCAACCTGGTTACAAATGGAAAGTTTCCATGAACCCTTTCTCCAGTTTAATTTTCCAGAGAGGCTCAAAAAAATCAAGGGAACACTTACTTAGGTTTGCAAGGACCTGATGAAGGATACAGATGAATAACAGATGAAGAGATACATAGGGTGAGGTCTGGAAGGGTCCTGAGTGCAGGACCTCCTGTCCCCGAGGAGTTGGAGTGCATCACCCTCTGGGTATGAATGTGTTCACCAGCCTGGAAGCTCTCCAAACCTCTACTGTTGAGATTTATGAAGGCTGATTCCTGTAGGAATGAGCCATTATTAACTCCCTTCCCAGGTCCTATCCCCTCTCTGGAGGATGGGGTGGGAGTAGGGCTAAAAGTTTCAAGCTTTTAATCATGGCTACATCTTGCTGGTGGCCAGCTCCCATCCAGGAGCCAGCCAGACACCCACCCAGCATTCTCTTGTTAGAACAAAAGATACTCCTAGTGCTTTTAAGAATTTTAGGAGCTCTGTGCCAGGAACCGGGGGGCAGAGACAAATATATATATTTTCTGTTATCCTGCAGATAACTGCCTTTTGTTTATCCGTTCACCTGTCAATAGACACATGCATCATTTCCACCTTTTGGCTCTTGTGTATAATGTTTCCGTGAACACTGGTGTGCAAGTGTCTGAATTCCTGATTTCCATTCTAGTGCATATATTTCTTAGAGTGGAATTGCTGGGCCTTGTGATAATTCTACACCATTGGGGACCAGAGACCTTCCTCTTTCTGCTCTGCTACCTTCTACAGGTTAGCTTTGTACCTACAGACAACTGCCCTCTTGGTCTCAAGATGGCTGCACAGTTCCAGGCATCTCATCAAAAACAATAACAATATCCAGAAGAAAAAAGACTGCCTTTTCCTTGTGCACTTTTTAGTTGTGCAGAGTCTTTCTCAGAAGTCTCCTGTAAACTTCCTTTCACATCTCCTTGGCCAGAACTTACCCACTCTGAAACAACAAGGGGAATGGATTGCTGTGGCTGGTTTATAGACCAGAGTTTAGGATTTACCCTGAACTGAGGACAGGATCATCTTCCCAGAGGGAGAGACCTGAGCAGAGTGGGAGTTCTGTTTAACAAAGAAGATAACGGAATTCAGGATAAGGCAAGGCAATGTGCACCACACAAAGGGCTGGAATAGAGATTTCTCCAAAGAAGAATTGCAAATGGGCAACAAGCCCAGGAAAATGCCCCACGTGACCAGTCATCAAAGAAGCACAAACCAAACCACAGTGAGATGCCACTTTATACCCATTAGGATAATTATAATAAAAAAGGAAAAGAAGGAAAATAGCAAGTGTTGGTGAGGAGGCAGAGGAACTGGAGCCTTCCTTTATTGCTGGTGGGAATTCAAATGCTATGGAAAACAATTCTGTGGCCTCTCAAAAGGTGCAGTGTAGAATTATCACAAGACCCAGCAATCCTACTCTAAGAAATATATGCACTAGAATGGAAATCAGGAATTCAGACACTTGCACACCAGTGTTCACGGAAACATTATACACAAGAGCCAAAAGGTGGAAACGATGCATGTGTCTATTGTGGGTGAGACTGTCAGATTCACCTGGATAGTGCTTAAAAACAAAACTGACAAGGAAAACCCAAAGGAGCAGCTTCCTGAAGTGTCAGCCCCCTGGGGTCTGATGGAGGGGCCAGAGAGAGAGGAGAACCCATGTTCCCCGGTCAGAGTGACCAGTGTCCCCTCCTCTGTTGTGCTATACACCAAGCGATGACCCGAAAGGCTGCATCTTGTTATCCACTGTATGTAACTAAAGATCATTCCTGGGAAAGGTAGGTCTGCTTTAAGCCTCCTGATCTCCAGAGAGGCCATGGGCCTCCAAGGAAAAGCACTGAGGAGGGGGCTAGTGACCACGCCTGGGTCTGTGCCAGGACCTGGGGGAGGGGGGGTCACTGAACCTCCCATCCCCTCAACATTGAAATGGGGACAGTAATGGTCTGCTTGCCAGCTGCTATAAACAGGAAGTAAGACGGTTTCTGCAGGACTGTTGCTGGCGCCCGGGTGGTTCTGGGTAGTGGGAGGAGTACCATTGGCCTTGGCATTGACTTGTATTTTTAATGAGATCATGCACAAAGTGAATGCAGTGTGAGTGTGTGTGTGTGTGTGTGTGTGTTGGGGAGGGAAGGATGTTAAAACCTGAATTCGTTAAATGTACACCTTTAAAATACACAACAGATTTTATTTGGAGTGATGGAGACCCCAGCGCTCACCTTTTCCTTTTCAAAAATAACCTTTTGTTGACATATAACAGATACACCAAAAAATGCACCAGCATGTGTGTACAGCCCAGTGTGTTTGCACAAGGGGAACACACCCACGCCATTCCACCCAAATGAAGGCAAAGCAGCGTGACCCCGCGCCAGGCAGGACTCCTTTCCAAAAGCCATCGCTACCTCATTTCTAATACCTTGACTAACTTTTGCCTGTTTTTAACTTATAGGTAAAACTTGTACAGTGTGTGTTCCCGTTTCTGGCTTCTTTTGTTCAGCTTTACATTTATGTGATTCATTTGTATGATTGCACACAATATACTCTTGCTGTAGAAGATTCCAGTGTATGAATATATCACAATTTGTTCTATTGAGAGACATTTGGGTTGTTTCTTATTTTCACTATTATAAATAATGCTGACAGAAATATTTTCTGTTATGTATTTCAGGGAGGGGACAGACAAACCCAAGAGTAGACTTGCTGGGTGATAGGGTAACGTGACTCAGTGTCTGACAAACAGCTGTCCAGGTAGGTGAGCTAGCCGACGACACCCCTGCCAGCCTGCTGCTTCACATCCTCACCAACTTGGGGTGCCATTGTCATAGGGAAGAACAAATCTGACTCCATGTTAGATCTGCTCCTTTGGCTGTCACCCTGTGCTCTGTCTCCAGTGCTGAGTCCTGCTGGTTCTGCACCTTTTATAAAAGAATGTTGCTTAGAGCCTGAAATAGACAGGACAGCCCATTCTCCAGGCTCTGACCTTTAAGGGTACACCACTTTTCCGCTCATATAGAGATAAAAAGTTGTAGAATAGAAAATACCATTTGTCTTGTTGGAGGTTTCCCTAACCTGACCCATGGAGACAGCTGCAAGAACAAAGGATTCTGACACCAAGAAGTTTGCAACAACCAACCACACCCCCTCCCCCTTTTTAGTATAAAAGGAGCCTGAATTCTGACTTGGGGAAGATGGTTCTCCAGGACATTTGTTTGCCATTTTTTCTGGTCTGCTGACTTTCAAATAAAGTTATTATTCCTTCCTTGCCACAACACCTCATCTCCTGATTTATTGGTTTGTCATGTGGTGAGCAGAACAAGTTCGGACTCGGTCACACGGTCAGTCTTTTCATGTGAACCCTTCTGGTGGTTGTGAGGTGGTGTCTTATTACGGTTTCAATTTGAATTTCCCTTGTGGTTAACAAGATTCAGTACCTTTTCATATGTTTATCTTGGTATTTGGATAATCTCATTTGTGAAGTGCTTTTTCAGATCTTCTGCCAATTTTTCTACTGGGTTGTCTGTCCTTTTCACATTGACCCCTAGGAGTTCTTTATTTATTTTTTATATGAGCTTTTTTTCTTTTTCACATGTTACAGATACCTTCTTTTTCTCCTCGTAATGCTGTATTTTAATAAACAGAAGTCATGAATGTTAATATAGTCTAATTTATGAATGTTTTCCTTTGTGGCTCTTCTCTACTTCAGAATCATGGTGACAGTCTCCAATGTTATATTCTACATGCCTCATTACTTTATCTTTCACATTTTGTTCTGCAGTTCATTCAATATTGCTGTCTATAAAAGCCAAGATTATTATTTTTTGGATGTTCAAATGAATATCCAATTGAGCCAGCATTACGTATTTTTAAAAGACCCTTTCCCCATTGTTTTATGGGCCACCTTTGTCTTTGGTCATGTGTCCTTACCATGGGAGTCTATTTCTGGACTCCCTGCTCTGGTCCATTGGTCTGTCTGGTATGTTCTTGCTACAGAACCACACTGTCTTACTGTCATCTTATGCTAATGAAACAAGGAAGAACCTTTGTATTCTATTACAAGTTCATCACTACAGGGCTGTTGTCTATAAGCTTAAATTATGCATAATGCCCATCTCTGGGGATCCTGCCCCCCAGGTAATGAGCCTTAAGCTGAAATACCTTGGTTTAGCTCACAGGAAGCATTCTGACCAAGCCCGGCTGTGAATGGCTGCAGGAGGGAAGCAATTAACACATCCACCCTGGAGTTGGCCAGAACCAGGAAATATTTGCAACAATTTATCACCTTTTTTACTTTACCTCCTAACCTCCCCCTCTTTGTTCTATAAAAGAAACTAGTATCAAGACCATGGGCAATGGTTCTTTGGGATGCTAGTCCATCTTCTTGCTGGTTCTATTCAGAAAGAATAAAGTGGTTATTCCTTGCCCCACCAAATTGCCCCTTGATTCATTGGCCTGTCACATCGAGCAATAGGAGCTTGGACTCAGTAACAAAAGTCTTGATAGCTAGTCATATTTGCTGTCCAACTTTTTCCTTCCTTTTCAAGTTTGAGCAACCCCTAGCCCTTAACATTTTGATATAAAATAATAGAATTAGCTTGTCAGTTTCTACAACAAATGCTGCTGGGACACTGATTACAATTCCATTAAATCTATAAAAACCACTTTGGAAAGAATCAACAACTCTCTCTAACCTTTCAATCCATGAATGCTGTTCCATTTGTTTAATTTTTCAGTTTCCCTCAGGAATGTTTTACAGTTTTCTGTATAGGTTAACATATCTCTTGTTAGACTTATTGCTAGTTAAGTAACTAGCAATAAATCTAACTTCATTTAATAATCATTAACTTTTAACTTCATTTAATAATTATTTGTTGATATCATGTAGAAATATAATTGACTTTTGTGTATTAACCTTGTATCCAGAGATCTTGGTAAATTTACTAATTAATTCTAATAAATTTTCTATATGTAATACCATGCAGTTTGTGAACAATGACAATTTTATTTCTTCCATTCTAACTAATATATATTTTATTTCTACATAATCTTTATATGTTTTATGCCACTGACTGATCTCCAGTATCACATTTAATAGAAATTTAGATGATGAGCAGACTTGTGCCATTCTCAACCTCAGAGGGGAAACTTAATTTTATCATTTAATATCACGTTTACTGTATTTTTAATCAGATAAAGAAGTTTCATTCCATTGCAAGTTTGAGAGTTCTTTTTTAAAAATCACAAATTAGCATTGAATTTTATAAAATGCTTCTTCTCATTCTATTGAGATGATATGGTATTTTTCTTTACTAGTTGTTAATGTTATAAATTACCTTGATTGATTTTTAAATGTCAAACTAACCTTGAAGCTTGATCTTGATATATTATCTTTTATATATATCGCTGTGTTTCTGTTGCTAAAGTTTTGTGTTGATTCGTGAGAGAGAGTGACCTGTAATTTTTATTTCCTGCTTTTAGAACGAGGGAGAGCACTTGGATACAGAAGGACAGAGCAGATGCAAAGCTAGCTGCGGTGTTTTGAGTGCAGGCATCGCTGTCCAGCTCTGTCTGACTCCCTCGCTGCATCTTGGGCTTCAAATGAAACAGGGGCTGTTTGGCAGGCACCCCCATCTTGGCAGGTTCTGCCTCAGTTTTCGTCCCCTGTCCCATGAAAGCGCCCACAGCTCCACTGAGCTGCTTAGCTTAGCAGCCTCCTCAGCCATTACTCCCCCTTCCTTTGAATCCCAGATGCCCTCCTTCCCAGCTTCAGCTCCTCATACCCAGACCAGTGATGCCGGACTGCTGGTCTGTGCTCCTCTGCCCACCCTCTGCACCGCTGATGGGCTGATCTCTAGAAAGCACACAGTGTCCTCCTACTTAAGCGTCTGCAGTGATTTCCAAGATCTAACCTCAACCATTTCAAAAAGATGGTTCCCTTCACTGCTGCCACTTCTTGCCCTACTTCCCTTATCCCCTAAAGCTGCCCTCCATCTCTTCATTGGCTTACTCATAGTTCTCAGAACACAGAGAACGCTCCCATCTGCTTTCCTGCCTAGGACCCTCCCCCTCCTTCTGGGGGTGGCCTTCCTCCCGCCTCTCCTCTCCGGACTGATCCAGGGCCCCTTGCCCATGAAGTTGTCTTGACTCCACAGCCTGTGACACTCCCCCTCAGAGGGCATCGGGGGCCTTCCTGTTGCCTTTCAAAGGGTCAAACAGTGGCTTTGTGTTGACTTCTTGTGCCTCCCCAGCCAGCTGGATATCCCTCCAGGAAACAGCCCTTCGGTCCTTTTGTGGCTTGAAGCCTGTCACAGAGAGACACTCTCCGATGATGGGGACTGTCCGTCACGTGCCACTCCCAGCCTTTCTCAAGTGAAGTGAGGTCGTGTTACTGGCTTTGGTCTGTGAGCTGTGGGTAGAAGAGATGTGTACCTCTTCAAGGGAGAAGGTTTAGAAGCAGTGCGCATGTTGCAGGTAAATGGGGTGTGAGAGGATGGTCATGTCCCAGGTCTTGTTTGAGTCTCTGGGATGCGCCCTGCCAAGTGAGGGGCCTTGGCTTCATGCAGGAGAGAATTCAAGAGTAAGCCATAGTAAAGTGAAGGTAGATTTATTCAGAGAGATGCACTCTCCATAGACGAGTATGGGCTGTCCCCTAAGGCAAGAGAGAGAGGCCATGGGGTGTGGGGTCGTGAGTTTTTATGGGCTGGGTAACCATACAAATGGGAGGATTATTCCAGCACTTTGAGGAAGGGGCTGGGAGTCCTAGGAATTGGGGCATCACCCACTTTTTGACCTTTTATGGGCAGCCTTGAAACCATCATGGCATCTGTGGGAGTGTCACTTAGCAGCTAATGTGTTACAATGAGCTGATAGTGAAGCTGGGGTCTACTGGGAGATGAATCTTCCACCATCTTGGTTCTAGTGGCTGTGTCATTCTTTTACTGGTTGTGCCCCACCCCCTGCCCTCCTGTCTCACACAGACTGCCTCCTTCTCTGTTTCTGCAAAGCAGAAGCCCTGCCAACCCACCTTGGTCATACAGAAAGAGTGGAAAATAGGCTTTTCTTCTCATAAGCCACTGAGAGTCTGCTCATGCAATTGTGCATGGCATCACTTCTTGACTGATGTAATGGCGCCAGGATGAAGAAAGTACAAGAAGACACGATCTCACTTCCCACTATGTCCCTCAGGCACCCGTTCTCCCATAGTCCAGGAGACAAGTTTGTGCCCCTACAGGGGCGTACAAATCTGCCTAAATAAGGATGGCAGCAAAATTGAAGGTGGTCTCTCTCAAAGGCAGGAGACAACTTAAAATTGTACAATGACCCCATAAGAAGGAATAATGCACGCTACCTTCACCATCTGCTCATGTTCCCATGGCTTCTTTCTTGCACATTTGCAGCTTGGCAAGGTGGGCACCGTCTGTCCTCATTCTACAGTTAGGAGATGGAGGCTTCGAGACATGCAGTGACTTTCATGCAGCCTCTGTGGCTGGCAGTCTGTGTGAGGCTGAATGTCTGATGGCCACAGTCGCCGTGTCCGATCTGCCCTCCCTCCACCCATCCTGACACTTTCCATTTCAGCATGTGATTTCGTTTGATTCCATTTCAGTAATAAAAGTACTAGCAGAGAACGTACCCATATTCTAAGTATCTGTTGCAAAATCATAAGCAGATGAGCACATAAAAAAATTAGCTGTTAAAGTCAACACAATGAGCTGGTTACCATCTTGTCCCTGAATTAATTTACTCCTTGTTCAGTTGGTTTTGTTCTCTGCTACCTCTTAGCAGACTAGTGGCAGGAGGAATTACGGCTTCAAGAAACCTTTATGTGAGGAATGTGAAAATAGAAAATGTTCTCTCTGTTAATTTAATTTCAGTTTAATTGGGAAGAAAACTCCCTCTAGTACTTCATCCCAGCCCAGTGAGCCATCTGCTGGGAGAAGCTCTAGGTGGTCCCTCTGCCATCTGCCCTCAATCTGACCTCACACCCTCCTGTCTAGCACCAAGGGAGGACAGTTTGGTCACTGGGTGGCAGTCAGCCTTGGGCTTCCTGGAGAATGTCCACATGGATGGGCAGCTTGAATTGAGCCTTTTTTTGTGTGATGTTAAACCCTGGGGATCTATTAACTAGGTCTGGGCCGTTACCTCATTTCACAAATACTGTAATGGTCAAAGAATTTCTAAACTTCTGACCCAAGGGGAGAATTAATGACCTGGCCTCCTTCCTGCCTGGCCCTCTGCTCTCTGAATAATCTGATTTCATGCACCTATCCATTATGCCACACTCTTGTGGCAGTTTTCACCCCAGGTTTTATCAGAGAGGACATAGATATGGTGTCCTGGATAATGGGCAAATGGGCGTTCCCACTCTGTCCCTGGCTCTTACCCGCTGTCTGCCCTTGGGCAGGTGCAGTAAGCCTTTTAAGGGAGTGATAATGACCACACAGGATTATTTTGAATATTGAATGAAATAATGCCCAGTACTTAATAAACACTCAGTAGTGTTAACCATAATTTGAATACTGTAAACTCTTTCTAAAACTGTAGAGTGACAAGTTTAAAATGTTCACTTTACAATCTAAATACCCATCGACAGATGATTGGATATAGATGTTGTGTGTGTGTGTGTGTGTGTGTGTGTGTGTGTGTGTGTGTGTGTACATGTATCTGATGGAATACTACTCAACCATAAAAACAGAATAAAATAATGCCATCTGCAGCAACATGAATGGACCTGGAGATTGTCATTCTAAGTGAAGTAAGCCAGAAAGAGAAAGAAAAATACTATATGCTGCCACTCATATGTGGAATCTAAAAAAATGACAAAAATGAACTTACAAAAGAGAAACAAGCTCACCGACATAGAAAACAAACTTATGGTTACTGGGGGGAAGGGAGGGGTGGAGGGATAAATTAGGAGTTCAGGATTTGCAGATGCTAACTACTATATATAAAATAAATAATCAACAAGGTCCTACTACACAGCAAAGGGAACTGTATTTGACACCTTATAATAACCTATAATGAAAAAGAATATGAAAAGGAATATATATATGTATAACTGAATCACTATGCTGTACACCAGAACTTAACACAACATTGTAAACTGGCTATACTTCAAATTTTTAAAAAATGCTCACATTATGCTAATTGTGGATGTAACAGGGTGGATTTAAAAACCCCTCCCTCCATTCATTCAACAAGTGCCAGGGAGCGCCGTGGGCAGCACCCGAGTGCGGGCAAGGTGAGGACAGTGGGCCGTACACACCCACTGAGAGGGGACCCCAAGTAAACCATGAGGCGCTGGCCGCCGTCTGCTCGCCCGGCGGAGGCGACCTGGGCAGGCGCTGCTGGGAAATTTGAAAAACTTTCCCGGAGCCAGGCTGGCCGCAGATTCGAGGGGACGCCTCGGCCGCGCCCCACCCCCTCTCAAATCCGAATCTGCGGAGCCTCGGAGGGCTCCCAGCTTCCTTTCCAAACCGCGCCGGAACAGAGCAGGGGAAACAGCGGGCAGAAGGCGGCGGGCACGCGGGGGTCCTGCCCAGGCTTTGGGATGGGCAGTCAGAGATGCGGACGGGTTCGGGCTCACACCCTCCCCGTTCCGCCGCCCAGGACGCAGTGCCGGAACTGCACCTGTAGGCGGCCTCCGAGCAGCTCTGGGTGGCCAGAGAGGAGCCTGGAAGGGACTGTCTTACCGTCGTCGCCCGGCAGCAGAACTTGGCTTCTCTGGGGTGGCGGTGGAAACCAAAGCTATTTTCTACCTTGAACCGAGCCTCGCAATTAACAGCGACACTCTCGGTCATAACCAAGGTCAAAGGAAACCTTCGGGCTGGCGACGCCTGTGCCAACCCTTCTCTAGATGGACCTGTTGCTGTGTTTGGAGCTCCGGCTCTAAACTGCAAAAGGCCTCAGATTTGGGCTGCTTACTGGTTCCTGGCCAAGGGCAACAGTGGGTAATTTTATTCCATTCCCCTGGCGGCTTATGTCAGGAGGAGGTTACAGCCAGGGCGAGGGTCCTTTGACACCAGGACCTGCTGCTGTCCTATCCAGGCCTCAGATGGCCGGCTCGTGTCCCCCGTTCAGTATTTATCTTGTACAGCTTAATAAATAATTACCAGGAAATATGGTCAGTGATGCTGTGAGGATACAGAGGAAACATGCAAAGGAGAGATTTAGTCATGAGATGGGAGTGGGTCTCTGCCTCCTTGGCCTCCAGTGTTCATGTGTGTTTGGCCTGCGACACGTGTGCTCAGTGACGTGCGACCTGAGTGCTGAATTCCTGTGACAGGTGTGCCCCACGAACGGCCTCCCCATGGCCTTTCACCACCCAGTTAGAATCTCGTCTACTCCTGTTTCCCTCCATTTCTTCCCACCTGGGAGCCTCACTGGAACCCAGCTTTCCCTGGCACATCCCCGGGCACAGCCTGGAGTCAGCCTCTCTGTCCTGAGACAGCCCTCTAGGGTGTTTGGGCCACGTCCAGTCTACTCTTCACTGACCCGCACTTACTCATCAGGAGAGCGCACTCACTCTTTAGTGAAAGGGGCCAAAGGAGAACCAGCGGGAGCCAGGCCCGAGCCCCAGTTCTCAGTATTGTTCTGGACCTGAGTCCAGGCCCCCTGCCCTTCAGCTGATCCGAAGGCTTCATCCTCTCCTCTCCCTGGGAGGGCCTGGCAGTGGTGAGGACCCCCTCGCCACCTCATCCCTGGAGAATGTTCATTAGTCCTTGACTAACAAGGTAGCAGGAGGTCCCGAGCGAACTCTGCCTCCAGCTTGGTCTGAGGTTTTGTTCCGCTTTTCCGTTTTCTTGCTTGGCTCCAAATCCATTATCCTCCGGGCTGAGGTGGCCTCTGCCTGGTGACGGCCTCCTCGCCTTCCTCTGTCTTTGCTCTGATCCCAGGTCACTCCCCGCAGAGCCCCCGCGCCCCCGGGGCTGAGGAGCCCGTGACCTGCTGAGGTGCGGGCCCACCTGTGCGTGCTGACCAGCCTTGCGGGCCATCGGCACAGCCTGAGGGAGCCCTGGGTGGTGAGAGAGATGCTGGAGGGAAACCCTGTGGCCGTCTCGTGCTGGCCTGATGGAGGGAGATGCCAGGGGTTGGGGCTTCAGAACAAAACCTGACACTCAGGGTTCCGGGTACTGCCACCACAGGCTGCCTGGCTCCAAAATCACCATGGCAACTGCTCTGGCCTCCACGTCAGGATGAGTCCCACTTAATAAACCCTTTTATTTGAAGCTCCCATGGACTCAGGGCAGCAGAGGATGGAGGTGAAGAAAGGAGGCTCCTCACAGAGCAGGAGGCGAGGGTGCTCCGGTCTGAGAGAGGGAGAGCCCCCCCCCGGAAAGCATGGACTTTGGGGTACAATCTATCTACTCTTGTGACCTTGGGCAAGATGCTTCACCTCTCAGAGCCTCGAGTTCCCCTTCTGTACAGCAGGGAGGCCTCTTGCTTTGTGGTTAGAATTAAAAGGGAAAATGCAAGCCCCTCCAGAAGCGTGAGCCCCTCTTCCCTGGAAGAAGGAAGGATACCACCTCCACCCCCAATGGCCCTGGCAGTCTAATACGTGACCCCATGGAACAGGGAAAATCTAGAAGAAGAAAAGGGAAGGCAGGGAAAGGACCTGGTGGAGGATGAAAGGGGTCAGCACAGAGACAGTTCAGAAAACACAGAAGTCACCTCCAGGGCTCTTCTGCTGAGCGAGAGACGCCCAGAACCTCACCGGGGCCCGGTGTTCCCCTGATGTCCTGTTCTGTCCCAGGCCTGGGCTCTCCTCTCTTGCTCCCCCTTTCAGCTTCCAATGAATGCTGAAAGGCACGGAAGCTCTGACAAAAGGCTCAGCCTAGGGACCATGAGTTCTCAAGCAAGCCCCGATTTCTGCGGCTGCCGAGGCTCGGACAGATTCTGGGGTCACGTCCTACTTTGTCCCGAGTTTGCTGCTTACAGTTCCGTCCTGAGGCCCTGTTCTAGCCAGGGGGGCCAAGATGCTAGTGACCAGAATGGGGGACTCTGCGCAGGCTACCGGCTCTCCAGGGCCTGCACGCTGTCACCCAACTGGGGAGAGTCTGCCTGGGTCCTGGCAGGAGCACCTCCTCCCTCGCCTCCTGCATCCCCCACCGCTACTTTCCTCTTTTCCGTCCACTTCACACACAGCCCATCCCAAACCTAATTTTTTAAAAATATACTTTTATTGACATATAGTCAGTTTACAATGTTGCATCAATTTCTGGTGTACAGTATAATGCTTCAGTCATCCATGAACATACGTATATTCATTTTCATATTTTTTCACAATAAGTGACTATAAGATATTGAATATGGTCCCCTGTGCTGTACAATATGAACTCTCTATTTTATATATATTGGTATCTACAATCTCGAACTCCCAATTTATTCCTTCTCACACCATTCCCCCCACCCCAATAATCATAAGTTTGTTTTCTATGTCTGCGAGTCTGTTTCTGTTTTGTAAATTCATTTATGTCTTTTTTTTTAGATTTCCCATATGAGTGCTATCATATGGTATTTTTCTTTCTCTTTCTGGCTTACCTCACTTAGAATGATCATCTCCAGTTCCATCCATGTTGCTGCAAATGGTATTATTTTATTATTTTTATCACTAAGTAGTATTCCATTGTATAAATATACCACAGCTTCTTTATCCAGTCATCTGTCCATGGACATTTAGGTTGTTTCCATGTCTTGGCTATCATGTCTGCAAAACTCCTGGTACAATCGATATTGTTCACAGACTAGGTCTGCTTCCGGGTTTCATTAGTTCTTTGTCAACCTTGTAAGGAAAGAGGAGCAACACTGTTAGCGTTCTGGTCACCTACTGGGCATTTGGGAATTGTTTTCAGAAGTCAACGAGTACACTGTACACCAGGAATGAACACAGTGTTGGAAACCGACTATATTAAAAGTTAAAGAAAAAAACTTAAAAAAAATTAGTCCATGGATATATATTTGTCTCATGAGATTAAATAAAGATTTATTTCCTTCACTGTTCATGCATCCCCCCCACACCTCCTCTGTGCCTCGCCCTGTCCTGGGTCCTGGGGTCGTGACGTGCCCAGGACACTAGGAGATCATGTAGTTGCTGCCGCATCGAGGAAGCACTCAGTGTCTCAAACGGGATGTGCATGCTAACAAGGGTGATGACCACAGGCCTGCACGTGGCCTGAGACTCAAGGTCGGGGGTTCTGGCCCAGATCTGTGTGGTCCTAGAGACTCATCGGGTCCCCATCCTATCTCTGTGATTCTTCCGCCTGACAGGAGGCAGAGAGGAGATGCTTCAGGAGGAAGAATCTGAACCCACTTCTGAGTGTCACTGTCAATCTCTCACCAAGACATGGTGTTCTCTGCTCGCTGTGGGCAGCGGGGCCCCTCAGGTGGCTCTCACACATGCCTGCTTGTCCACGCTGAATCTAACGGCCTCTAGAAAGCCCACCCACAAGCTTGCAGTCAAAGACTGGGGTTTTATCTGCCCTTTTCCAGAAGGCTGCAGCTTTTCTATTTAAAATTAGGCCCCTTTCCTTTTTAACCCAACTCTCTTTAAGGGTGTGATGACAGGATCTGCTCCTTACCACTTAAGATGACTCCATTGCAATGATCAAGATCTCGGCATAGATTATTCACCTAAGTTTCTGGTTTGTGGCGCTGTCTGTTGACCGAAGGTCATCCGGGTAGGTGAGCAGAGGGGAGGGAAGTGGGGGTAGAATTTGGCCCCTCCCTTCTCCTGCTGGGCATTTCATCATCTGCTTCCTCACTGGCATCTGCACGCCTCTTGGCCCACATCTAAACAAGCTCTTGAAGAAAGGTTTGGCAAACCCAGTCATCCCTGGTTACCGTTGATGAGAATTTATGTGCAACCCCATGAAGGTTTTTTGAAAGGGGTCAAGGCCTCAATTGAAGAGAAAGTGTCTCTGATTATGGAATTTCAGGCCTGGGAATGTAATGAGAGAGGGAGAGAGAGAGTGTTGAGCAGGCAGAAGAGGGGTGGGAGATGGAGGTAGGCAGGAGGCTTTTTTCAGCCCTGGAAACTAAATTGTCTTCATTCATTCAAAGTTGATTGTGCAGTTATGTGCTGAACATTGTATAAGCACTGGGGATTTACAAATAAAGGCCGGAATCCCTAGCTTCATTTTGCAACCAATTAATGAGACCACTATGGCCCCTGGAACATTTAAGGTTTTCCTTTGTTTTTGAAAATTTACATCTTAATTGCTTTACTTCAGGAGTCATCATTATTCTGCTCTCTGGAATCCACAGACCACTTAGAAGAAGTTCTGCTTCCTAAAGATACTTTAAAAGGTCATTTGTGCAATCAGCAATCATTAATTCCATGCCAGCTGAGTGCCCAGTGCGCACTAGGCTGCACACAGCCTGCGTGCTAAGTGCAGAGGCATAGCCATTCCCGCCTCCAGGAAACCCGGAGGAGAGCCCACTGGCCAGCCCTGCTCTTTGCGTCTGTGACCAGACAGGCTGTGTTCCCCAAGCCTCCTTTCCTTTCTTGCTAAACAGCTGTCAATTTTCTGTGCCTGCTACCCCTCCTCTGAGTGAGGGGAGCTCTCACTGGTCCCTGGGGGAGCTGGCTTCCTCCAGGCATTTGGCCCCATTTGGGCTGTGGTCCCTTGACTCTGCGTGGGTTTGCTCACCCAGCCCATCTGGAGTGACTTGGGCCCAGGGCCTTGTCTCAGGCCAAATGTCTGGCACCTGCTCAGGTCCCAAAGGCTCTGGAGTTAAAGCCTGTGACAGATGGAACCAATCGGAATGGAGCGTTTTCTCAGGAAGGAAGCTTGCAGAGACTTCAGGAAGGGCAGCCACAGAGCTGGTCGAGATGCAGCCGCTTCCGGGCACCCTGCATTTTCAGCTGGATGACTGGAGTGGTTCCTTTCCCTTCCAAACTCATCACCTTGAATTGGACTGTCTCCCAGCAAAGCCTCGACTTTCCGTGAGCCCAGCAAGGTCAGACAGCTGGCAAAGGAAGAACAGAGGGGCAGGGCGGTGTGCCTGCGGCTGCACAGCATCATTACGGTGCTTCTCCTCGAACCTGCGCAGGAGGGGAGCCAGGCGGGGCTGGTCCCAGCCTAGGTAGCAGGTACCAGGCCCGGCTCGGACCCACACCATGCATGGCAGGATGTGATACAGGTCGGTCCCTGGCTCTGCAAGTGCCCAAGCACAAGCTTCAGTCCCTGCAGCATCGTCATGCCAGCAGTGTCCAAGTGTAAACACGACAGCAGGTGGAGGCCCCTCCCTGCACTTTGGGGACTGGAAGTGGTTGCAGCAAAGGATGTTGAGAAGAATAAGCAACCTCTCTGCCTGTCTATCAGTTTAACTCCTTCACTGACGTATTCATGTCAACTCCGTGAGCATTTATTGGGGCCACACACTTTCTAGGCTCTGAGGGAAACAAAGGTGGGGGAAAAGCCAGCAGCCCTCCCGCTCAGGGCTTGGGCATCATCCATAGTAGAATGTAAAAAGTACACTTCACATTGTGACCCGGTGTGCGCACGCCCCACCCCACCACAGGACAAACGAGAGTTCTGTGAAACAAGCTGCCCCGTAACTGTGTGTGATGAATCCTGACCTGATCTGTTCTGTTCTCTTTTTAATACTGGGCATGCTCACTGCATGGGTTTCTTGACTGACTAATGGACCATGAGGAGAAGTTTGCAGAACACTGCATCCCACACTTTCATCGGGATGAGAACCAAGGGAACAAACACTCAGCATCTCCAGTTCGACAGCAATGCTCTCCCGTGCTGGGCAGAGGGGGCACCTGGCTTAGCTGGAGCAGGTGGGCGGGGGCATCTGAGGACATGCCGCTGAGGAGGGGGAGCTGGGTCCAGACAGCAAGTCAGAGGTCACTGGGAAGTGATGCCATGTGAGGAGCATCTTGGACTGGGTGCAGGGGAGATGCGGCAGAAAGGCTCCTGCATCTTCACTACTGAATTCAAGGAATGCCTATTATTTGATCTCCTGGGGACCGTTTGCTATTTGGGCTGTTTAGACAGAACGAACTACTCACATAAGTATCAGTATGTTATACAATGTAACAGATACTCTGTGTCACACTACGGTGTGTGTGGCACACTGAGCTGTGTTGCATGGGGTGGTTCACACCGCCCGCTGTGTGGCGTGTGTATTATACTGCACATTGTGTGCTGAGCACATGGGCGATCGATTGCTCAAATGCAATAAGATGATATGGGAATCATACAATGTTGATTCTATTATCACATCTATGGTTATGAAAGAGGATCTTCTGAAGAAACACTGCCCAAGCCATCCTGCAGGCCAAATGATCTGACTCAATCCAGGAAGGGTAGATGGGGCCTGACAGTGGTTCTGTTTCCAAGGTGTCATCCATCTGGGATCAGGCGGGATCAGAACTGTCCTGTGGCCATTCCTTCATTCCTAGAGAAGGAGGGCTCTGCTTGTTTTGCGGATGGAGGGAGGACAGGCAGGGCAGCCTCCCTGAGCAAGGGGCCAGGAACTCACCACCTGGGCTGGAGCAAACTCGCTCAGGAACGGAATCTCAAATGAATGGCAGAGGCTAACCAAACAAAGACAGTGGGAAGGGCATCAGGTGTCGGGGGACCTGAGCAAAGGCACAGTGGCAGGTGAGATGATCACCTCAGATGCAGTGGCTTGAAACAGCAGACATGTAGGTCCTCACAGCTCTGGAGGCTCCAAATCCAAGATCAAGGTGTTGGCGGGATGGTTTCTCCTGGAGCCTCTCTCCTTGATGTGTAGATGCCGTCTTCTCCCTGTCTTCAAACCACCCTCCCTCCGTGTGAGTCTGTATCATCTCTTTTATAAAGACACCAGTCAGATGGGATGGGGGCCCACCCTGATGGCCTCATTTAACTTAATTACCTTTTTAAAGATCCTGTCTCCAGACAGTCACATTCCGAGGTAAGAGGGGTCAGGGCTTCAACACATTGATTCAGGGGGACACAACTCCTCCTGTAACCCTGGGGAAGGATAGGCAGCTGGTGCCCCCAGCGGGAGCTGAGTCTGGAGATATGGGTCAATGCCAGGACTTTGTTCTGGAGATGGCAGGGACTTTGAGGGTCACAGCGCTTGAAATCCAGCTCTCGCACTTGGCCGCTGTTTGAGCTTGGACCTGCTGCTTGACCTCTGAGCCACAGTTACCCCATTTGTAAAACTGGGACAAAACTATCTACCTAATGGGGTTTGTTTTGAAAATGGAATGTTTCTAAAGCAACCTTGCAAGGTCTGGCAAGCGAGGGGTGTACCCCATGATAATTCAGTGAAAAGGAGTGGGAATAGGGTTGCAGAGCGCAGGGGAAAGGTTGCTGAGTGCCGGGACTCAGGTGGTAGTTTACACCTGGGTCCTGCCCAGGGCGGACGGCACAGGGATGTGTGATGACACCGGGCTTGGGGACATCAGCAGGTGAAGCCGCACTGCTCAAGGTGTGGCCTGTGGATCACCCGCTTCAGACTCCCAGGCCCAGAGGCAGACCACCTCTGTCTGACTCAGAAGAGGGATCTGCACTTGAATGGGCATCCCAAAAGCTCCCGCCATCGGCCTGGAGCCCTGCAGGTACCAGGAGTGGAGAGAGGAGGGGAGGAACCCATGAAAGAGACAGAAACAATGTTGGCCTGTTGTCCATGTTTCTCACCTGGGTCCCCCAGATGCACCTATGGGGTGCAGGGGGTCCTGTCCCACCACACCGCCCCCTCTGGCATTGCTGGGAGCATAGCGGGTGAACCTGGGAGTCCTACCTGCCTGGCAGACAATCCAAATATCCACATTCTGCTTCATTGCTAAGCTGGCCACCGGCTTCCACCGGCAAAGAGGGGCCTTTGCCTGGCTGTGTCAGCTTCCCCGAGTCAGGTTTCCAGAGAAAAAGCTTAATGCAACCTGCTCACTTCTGGGATGGAGGGATCGTGAGGGACCGAGCTTGTGCCCTCTTCCAGAGATTTAATGAGCACAGTCATTAAAGCCATTAGTCAAGGTCCTCATGTCCCCAGCAGACCTGGTCTCCCCATGGTTCTTTAATTAAGCTCAAATGATGAGACCCCCAGCTGTCTCCACAGAGCGGCCACCAGATGAGCTAGTTTGCCCCTGGCCATTACCCTGGGAGGACAACTGGTTCTCTGGAAGGTGGTCTAACGTGAATCTACCCCTTGGCTGAGCTAAAGAAGGCTCTCAGCTCCTCCCAATCCGGAGCACGGCAGTCTAGAATCAGACGGGCGTTGCTAGGAGAGAGAGCAGGGAGGTGCCAAGTGAGGGACCGTCACTTCCCAGCCTAAGCAGAGCTCACCCCTCCCCCGCCTCCCACCCCCACACAAGGGAACATGTGCTCGCACGCACACACTCGGACACACACAGACACACACGGACACACGTGCACACACAGCTTCCGGAGGCCCGTGTGGCAGGCATCACCTTCTCAGGGGACCTGAATTATTGTGCTATTGCTGCATTCAAGTCCGTCTAACTGCGTTCTGCTAGAACTGAGGTCACGGGTCTGGCTGCGAGCTATGTTCAGCTGCTATCTGCCTTTGTGTTACTTATGAGGAGAGAGTTAAAAAGCTAATTCACAGGATACATGACATTAGAGCAGATTCCATTTACTGGGCTCAGACTCCCTGTTTCATGCCATCGGTGTTGGCTGCAAATTACATGTGAATTGATGTTTCATTTCACGCTCCGCCTGGTGCTTGCTTAGAAATATTTGCTAAAGCTGAGGCCAGTTATTTTCATGTGAATGGAACAGAATGACATTTCTTATGAAAAGAGCCTGCCTGTCAGACTTGCCTAACACAGCGGACCACCCCTCTGTCTCCAGTTTGTCCTGCCTGGACACTTCCCAGGGGCGGATGCCCTTGTTTCTGGATTCTGCAGACCCGGCTCTGAAGAGGCCACTCTGTGGGGAGAGGTCCTGGGGAGGGCGGCCTGGAGCTGACCTGCACAGTTAAGAGATAGCAGAAGCAGGTGTCCCCATCACCCAGTTGAGAAGGAGGTGGCTGTGGGCTTTCTGCGTGGGGCTCAGCTCAGGGAGACCCCCCTGTGCAGCCATCCCTGACCTCAGCAGGACAACAGCTGAGACCTCCTCACTTAAGCAGGACCGAAATAAATATACAATATAGACTAACTTAAAGGCAAGAAATGTGCCAGGCCCTCTAGTAATATAGAGATGAATCTAGACTGTGACCAGTGGCGGAGAGACAGACGGACTCACTGCATGGAGGCAGAGGCCTCAGAAGTAGCACAGGTGGCGTCCCAGCAGCGCGGAGGGCGCCCCTGGAAGCGCAGCGAGCAGGGAGCTTTCCCTCCAGGTGGGCGCCTCTTCCTGGAAAGGGCCAGGCAGTAAGTGTTTTAGGCTGTGTGGGCCATACCACCTTTGTCTCAGCTCTGACGCCATAGCAGAGGGCGGCACCCATGGGTGTGTGGCCATGAGCCAGAACAGCTTCATTCACAAGACAGGTGGTGGTGTAGCCAGCCGGCCTGAGCTCGGGCATGGAACATCTGGACGTGGAGCATCTGGACGTGGAGCGTCTGGACGTGGAGCGTCCGGACGTGTCTGCCTCTCTTTCCCAGAAGTTTTAAAGATAAACTGTTATTGCTAGCCTTCTGTCTCTTTTTCTGATGGTATTAACCTACTGAAATGATATAAAATAACAATTATGTTTTTCCTTTCTTAAAAAAATTATGAAAGAAATATGTGGTCATTAAAAAATGATTAGAATTTAGAGGTAAGCAAAAATCAAAAATCAAATCCCTGGGCTGCTCTGCACCTTGCCTCTTCCTTTGCTCTATTCACAAGCGCCCCTCATAGGCCACAGCCAGGAGGGCTGTTCAGGGGGCAGGAGGGGAGTTAGAACCCGGCGACATTGGGGGCCGCTCACCAGCTGCTGGTCTTTGCAGATGGAGCCTCACTGACGGGACGGGCTGGTGTGTGTCTCTCTGAGGGGGAGCTTCTAAGTCTCTCCTGAAGCCCAGTGTTGTCTGCCCCTGCAGGAGGGACATTTGAGCTGTGATGGCCCTGGGCCCTTCCCAGAATGGCAGGGATCCCTCCTGAGGCAAGGTGACTGGCAGGAGAGCTAGTCCTTCAAGTCACCCCACCTCATTCAGTCAGTAAATGTCTGTTAATGCCTGGCAAATGTCATGTGCCAGGCATCCTTCTAGGCACCAGGCCAATAAGACAGACCCGGAAGTGTTCATTCTCACAGAAAATTTAATTATAAGCAAATACCATAAACATGATTATTGAAATTTTGGATGGTGCTGGCTGCAAATAATAAACTGGGAAGTATTTGGTGGAGGGGTAAAGGTGGCAGGGAATCATCTCTGAGGAAGGGATAAAGACATGGGGAGAGAGGGTTCCAGGAAGAGCAAAGAGCAGATGGGAAAGTCCTGGGAGGGGCCAGGACTGTGGGCTCAATACAGGAAGCACCCTGAATGCAGGTGGGACAAATGACTTCGCTGCAAAACCATGAGAGCCAGGTCGGCAGACCTTTTGCTCTGTGGAGAGACACTGATTTTATGAGAGCCGTGGGAAGCCAGTGGAGGGTTGCAGGCAGGAAAGCTGTATAACTTGACCTGAATTTTCTTTTTCTTTTTTTTCCATAATGGAAACACTGGGGATTGCACAGCAAGCATGTGCTCTACCACTGAGCTATATCCCCATCCCCTGACATTTTCAAAATCTGGCTTTTGCTATTTTGGGGGAAGAGGCTGTAAGGGAAGAGAGGAGCAGGAGGGCAGCTGCAGGGCAGGTGCTGAAGGAGAGGGCTCCCAGCTCTGCAGCCCCTGGAGAGGGGCGCCTCGGGACCCACCAGCAGGTGGAGGGAGTGTGGCCCACTGGGCGGAGAGCGAGGGACAGGGTGTTCTGGACAGATAAGCTGGAGGTGCCTGTCCACATCCAAGGGGTTGAGTACGCAGCTCAGGTGAGTCAGGAGCTCCAGCAAGAGGATTTTCTGGCCAGTGTTGACTGGACACCCTCAGTGTTCCAGGATCAGGCCGACCCCGTTTGCCATCCTCGCCTGCAGTGATTGCCTGTGAGGGCCTGTGCCCTCCCAGCCTCCCTCCTAGGTGCAACCCGACTCCAGGCCACCTGCTGACCTAAGATCCTCAGGCCAGAAGTGTCACCCTTATTGCAGCCGAGGCCCCCAGCCTGGCCTGGTCAGTGCAGGCAGGATCTGAGGCATCCTCAGATGAGCAAGGGCGGGAAGGCCCAGGGGTCTCAACCCAGCATTTGGGTCCCCACATGTTCCTCATGGGCCTTGCTGTCCCTTTGGAAAGATGCCCTGGGCACTCCTGGGTGATCAGCAGTTATACTGCATGCAGTCTTACTCCAATGCATCTGCAAAATAAGCACTAAATAAGCTTTTAGTGCTTTCTGTTTTCTCTGTGTTCATGTATATGTTTTTAATCAACTCATAGCAGTTGCAAGGGCACCTAATGAGAGTTATAAACTGTAGAATGGCCTCTGCGAGAACAGCTCTCAGCTCTGACCCAAGGCTGCCCATGCGACATCCTCAGAGGGCCGCTCGGAGCCCGCCGCTTTGATGTAAGAGCTGGGCTGGGGGCGGGGCAGAGGCCCCGGGAAGGGGGCTGGTTGATGTCCTGTGTGCTTTAAACTCTGCCATAAGGGCCCAAGCTTCCCATAAAACAGAGAGGCAAAGGTGACAGTGACATAGGGGGCCTGATTGATCAGGAGCCCCCCCACACACGGCACACTGGTGGGGGAGGTGGGCCCGGGGCTTCCTGTGTTTCAGCCCCTCTGCAAGACAGAAGGAAGTCAGAGGTGGCATGTCTGTCTGTCAGCTCCTTCCTTACAGGCAGGCTTGCCTTCTCCCCAAACTGGCTCAGACCCTGGGTTTATGCGCCACATGGCAGGAAGTCCGCAATTGCCATGCTGACAGAAACCAGGAGAGAGGCCATTCTCCAGATGCACGTCCTGGATGGGCCTGACAATGGGTGGGGGGAGGGGCCCCCCTTGGGACCATGGCCACACACAGCCCTGGGACTCCCTGCTCTATGAAGACAATATCTAGCATACAGCCAAACAACTCCAGAGCTGGAAAGGACTTTAGAAATAGTGTTGTTCAGTGTCATTGTTTTACTACGAAGAAGACCCAGGAGAGTGAGGCAAATTTCTCAGAATATTGACAAAGGCAGGACTAGAACCAACTTCCTGATTCTTCAGTCCCAGGAAAAGGACACAGAGAATTTTATTCCCCTCCTGTGAGGATTCCCAGGCCTCCTGCACAGGACTTCCCAGACCTACTCAGGCCACAACACTCAGAGGAAAGAACAGATTTGCATGACCTCTGTGATAACAGAATGAGACTGCTTTGGGGAGCAGGCAACCTGCTTGGGGATTCCTGCTGCCCCAACCCTGCCAGGCTTCAGCGCATCCCCAGGGAGTTCTGAACATGCATGCATGTGCCTGTGCCCGTGTGCGCGTGCATGTCCGTGTGTATGTGTGTGTGTGTGTGTGTGTGTGTGTGTGTGTGTGTGTGTGTGTGGCTACAGAGCCCTGGTTCTGCAGCTCCCCTGCCTCAGTCTCTGAGTGGTTTCCAAGAACCCTTTATTAATTAAGAAGTCTGAAGAGAACAAAACCCATTTATCCCACCACAAGACTCGTCACATGTTGTTATCATAGAAATTAGGCCACATAGCTTTTCTTAGGTGGAAAGGAAGAAAACCATAAATAGATCAAATAATTTTCTTAGGTCATTCAGGATATTTTTGATGAGCTGGACCCACATCCCCAGACCTAGAACAAAGATAGCCAACACTATTCAAAATCAGATCAAGTAGAAAGAAAATAGAAATTAAGATCCAGGGTGTCCCTGTTGTATTTTATGAGCATGTGGCCACTCTCATCAGACAAACTGCTGAGGCACTAGTTTCAAAATGTCCCAGAATCAGGCCTGGAATTCACCTTGAAGGTTGATTTAGTCTATTCTGAGAAGTACTCACCAAGAAGTGTTAAACAAATGAAAAACAAAAGAGTTGTGCAGGAAAATTAGTTTTAAAGCCCTTGGTAAACAAAATTAAGCAGGATTCTTAAGAGAGGTGCCTTTCAGGACCTAACAAGAGAGTGCAAAAGATAGTTTCTGAATTTATTTGATCACAGAATATTCTTCACCAAAGATCTAGTTGGTCATATGTTTTTCCAAAATGCCTTTTGGAGAGAAAAATGTCTAAGCATGGCTTCCTAGTGCAGCCTAATCCTGGCACTCCCACCTAATGATGGAAGAGGACTTAAGGAACAGCATAGTGAGGGCCTCCCCAAAACACTGGGAAAATGGTCAAAATAAATTTTTTCAGGCTCTGGAAATTAACCAAAGTCTTGCAATAATCCAAGGAGAATTTATTCCAGATAAACTGATGAGCCTTGGGAAAAGCAACAGGGTTGTGGTATTTGAAGTCCCATCTTACCCTATTCAGTTTCATGTTAGCCTTGGTAACCAGCAGCTTGATGACCCCAGTAGCTGAGAAGACCACCAAGAGGAAACAGACTGGGTTTGAAACTTCTCAAAATGTTTCATCCCTACAGCATTGTCATTATTTACTTGTCTGGCAGGTTCCTAGAAAAGCCCCATAAATATGGCATTGTTGATATTTGACCTGACTCAGAGCTCATCCTGAAGGAAACACTCTGTCCCAGGGGATTTAACAATAACTATCAGCAGCAACTGTTTCTCGCTGAGGCTGCCATACCAGCGGAGATAATCAAAAGTCTGGGCAAAAATGTAAAAGGAATATCTGGGTAATGAGATGCCCACCACAGGGCTTTGAAAAGATCTGATATATTCCTGGGAATCAGGAAGGCTGTGCACATGTGCAGAGCTGTGCACATGCTCTGCAAAGACCTGAGAAAGTCTCAGTCTCTTAAGTCAGACTGACTATGAGGCTTGGCACAAGCAGAAAGTAAATATTATCACAGAGGTGTAAACTGCTTAAATGGTAAAGAGATGCCCCAGCACACACAGAAAGCCCCTTGGCAAAGGGCAGAAGAATTATTGGTTCAAGGCATTTAAGGGAATCTCTGGCCAATCATTAGCTGACCACTAAGCTGACGGAGCAGGAACTTCAGTGGCTGCGCATTGTAGGGAATACAGACTTTACAGAATTAGTCTAGGAAAGTCAGTAAACAAATTAACCAGGAACAAAACAAACCAAAACAACAAACTAGCAACGAGAAACCTGGGTTTGTGTGTGTATGCATGGCTTATTTTGAAAGTTGCCACACTACAGTAACAAAAATGCTTAGTTTTCAACAACAAAAGTATTGTGATACAGGGAAAGAAATAGAAATTTATGGCCCATACACAAAAATAAGCTTTGGATAGGCCCAAATGTTGGCCTTGTTAGCAAAGTTTTTAATTCAGCTATTATAAATATATTCAAGGAACTAAAGAAAATTATGACAGTGATGTCTTGCCAAATGGAGACTATCAATAAAGATATAAAAATTCCTCAAAAGAACCAAATACAAATTCTGGAATTTAAAAGTACATAAACTGAAATAAAAAATTCATTGAAATTGGAAATTTGAGTTATCAGAAGAAGGAATCAGTGAATTTGAAGATAAATCTAGATTACCTGGTTTGAGGAACAGAAAGAAAAAAGAATGAAGAAAAAGAGACAGAACCTCAGAGACCCATGGGACAGATACATACATAGAGGGAGTCACAGAAGGGGAAGAGAAATAGAAAGGGGCAGAAAGAATATTTGAAGAAGTAATGACTAAGAATTATCCAAATTTTATGGCCAACATTAAGCTATACATCCAAGAAGCTCAACAAACTCCCAGTGGGACCAACTCAAGGAAAGTCACACATAGATACAACATGGTCAAACTGTTGAAAGCCAACAGCAATGAGCATCTTGAAGGAAGCAAGAGAAAATGAGTCATCACATATGCAAAGGGACCTCAAGGAGATCAACAGCTGATTTCTCACTGAAATCCATGGAGGCCAGGTGGCTGTAGGGCAACATTTTAGAAATGCTGAAAGAAAGTCAACTGAGAATTCCATATCCAGTAAATCTACCTTTCAAAAACAAAGAAAAAATGAAAACATGACCAGATAAACAAAAACTAAGAGAATTTACCACTCACAGAACTGCCTTAACAAGAAATTCTAACAGGAGTCCTGCAGGTTGGAATGAAAAGGCCCTATGTTTAAATCCATATGAAGAAATAAAGAGCACTGCTAAAGTTAACCATACACTTACAAAGACAACATAGATGCATTTGTATACCTCTTTTCTCCTCCTATCTGATTTAAAAACAGCTTCTAAAGCAATAGTTATAAAAACCTTGTTGATAGATTTATATATATATAAAGATATAATTCCTATGACAAGAAAAAACAGTAAAGGCGAGAGAAACACTGGAGATATATTGGAGCAAAGTTTCTGTCTACTAAGGAAAGTAAGTTAGTGTCAACCCAAGCTAGTTTGTACTAAATTAGGCTGCAATTGTAGTTCCCAGGACAGCCACTAAGAAAATAACTCAAAAACATACATTCAAAGAATATACAAGGGGCTTAAACTGATGCCTAGAAAATATCTATTTAATACAAAGGAAGTTAATGATGTAAGAGAAGAGGCGCAAAGACAGGAAACATATAGAAAACAAATGGCAAAATGGCAGATGTAAATGCTGACTTATTAGCAGTTACAATAATTTATATGGAATAAAAATTTTAATCAAAGACTGAGATTAACAGAATGGAATAAAAATGATTTGACTATACGCTCTATACAACAGACACACTTTAAAACACACAGATAGATTAAAAGTAAAACGATGGAAAAGTGTATATCATGCAACAGTAATTAAAAGAGAGCTAAAGTAGCTCTACTAGTTTCAGATAAAAGTGACTTTAAATAGTAATCAGGACAGCATGGTACTAGCATAAGGAAAATATATTGACCAATACAAAAAGAATTGAGTGTCCAGAAAGAAACCCTTACATTTATGATTAATTGAATTTCCACAAGGAGTCCAAGACCACTGAAAAACAACAAGAATAGACTTTTCAACAAACAGTGCTGGACAAGTAGTTATCCACAAATAAAAGAAGAAAGTTGAACCCCTTACCACACATCATACCTCAAAATTAACCCAAAATGGCCATGGACATAAATGTAAGAGCTAAATCATAAAACTCTTAGAAGAAAACATAAGAGTGAATCTTTGTGGCCCAGGGTTCAGCAGTGGTTTCTTAGCTATGACACCAAAAGCATAGGAAACAGAAGAATTGGGTAAAGTGGACGTTACCAATATTACGATCATTTGTGCTGCAAGTGATACTCTCAGGAAAGGAAAAAATAATGCACAGAATGGGGGAAATGTCAGCAAATTAACCTGATAAGGGAACTGTATTCTAGATACATAAAGAATACATACAACGAAATCATAGAAGTAACCCAGTTAAAACTGGGCAAAAGATTTGAGTAGATATTTCTCCAAAGAAGATATACAAATGGCCAATCAGCACATGAAAACATGTTCAACATCACTGACCATCAAGGAAATGCAAATCAAAATCCCAACGAGATACCACTGCCCACCCACTAGAGTGGCTACAGTCAAAAACAGACAAGTGGTGACAATGACGTGGAGAAATTGGAACCCTTATACAATGTTGGTGGCATGTAAAATAATGCAGCCACTTTGGAAAACACTTTGGCAGATCCTCAAAAAGTGAAACCACACAATCCAGCTTCCTGCTTCCGGGTATGTATGCGAGAGAAATAAAAACATTTGTCCACACAAAACTTGTACATGAACATTCACAGCAGTATTATTCATCTTAGCCAAAAAGGAAAAACAACCCAAATGTCTATCAGCTGATAAACAGATAAACAAAATGTGGTGTACCCATCAATAGAATACATTGCTCCTCAATAAAAAGGAATGAAGTATTGAGTGTGAACGAACCTTGAAAACATTATCTACGTAAACGAAGCCAGACACAAAGAACCACTTTATGTCCATTTACGAGAAGAGCCGCAAATAGGCAAAGCTAGAGAGACAGAAGTAGGTTATATTACATGCGCGGAGGTTGGGGTGGGGGATGGGTGAGGATGGGGTGGGGTCTCTTTCTGGGGTGATGAAAGCATTTTAAAATTAGGTCCTGCTGTTGGATTACCTTACTTGTGTGTCTAAAACAACGCAGCCTGGGTTGTATTTTTTTTTTTAATGGTTAGATTTTACAGTACATGAATGAGATCTCAAAAAATCTATTTTAAAAAGTAATTGGAAGAGTTCAGACTAACCCAGATTTTCCTTCTGCCACGTGCACTGTATCCTCCTGTGGGAGCAGGAGACCTATTTACCCTTTCAACACATACTCTGAAATCATACTGCACTTGCTGCCAGAGAACTGAGTTGACAGTGGTCCTGGAGTCCCTGGGGAGGATCTGCAAACAAAAGTCACACCTTTTCCCGGGTGGCCCTTACACTGGCATTTTACTTTTTCCTCCCTTTCTAGCAATCCAGAGCACTCTCTCTTTTTATTTGTATTTCAAGCACATCATAACTCTATTAATTCTCGCTAAGTATTTCCAAGTGTGAGTCCCGCTGGGCTTGCTTTAATGAAAAGAATTGATTCAGTTATAATTAGCAGCATTCATTTGAAATAAATATTTCTCTCCCATCCTTTCAAACCTGACTGAAATGAGCCTTCCAGAAAAACGTCTGTTTTAATACCCTCCTGAGTAGGCAATCATAATTGTCATCATTTCTTTATTCCTCTTGACAGCAATGTTCATATGCACACCGTATTCAGTGTTAACTTGTATTTAGAGACAGGGTTCAAATCCTACATGCACACACACACACACACACACACACACACATACAAACCAGTAACAAGAAATTGTTACTGCGTCCTAATGAATGGATGTCATAGTGGCATTTTGTTTATTTTAATGCAGCAAAATTCTGTGCTCCAAACCTTTGATATATTAAGATTGCTTTGTTTTCCATAGTTACTAGTCTTTTTTTCTTTTTCTTTTTTTTTAGTAGAGGTACTGGGGATTGAACCCAGGACTTCACACATGCTAAGCATTGACACAAATCTTATTTCCCAGTCTTATTAATTCTTTATGTGTGCTAATTTACTGCTTTAGGAATGAAAGGGCTCTGTGGAGTTTCTGAAATATGGCTGTTAAATTTTTGATGCTCTTTCTGTTGACAGGTAGGGGGTCTATGACCTTCCTGAATGCAGGTGGGCTTGTGACGCTTTGCTTCATTGACTGTGGTGGAGATGCTGTGGCACTTCCAAGGCCAGGTCCTAAAAGGCCAGGTGGCTTCCACCTTGTTCTCTGGGACCCTCGCTCTTGGTGCTCTGAGCTGCATACAAGAATCGTGACTTCCTTGAGGCTGTTGTGCCATGAGGACCCCGAATCTCACAGAGAGACCACATGGACGTGCTCTGATCAACAGGCCCAGCCCAGCTCAGCCTCCGAACCACCCTAAGCCAAGTGCCGGCCCTGCTGGCTGTCAGAGGGCTCTGGCCCTGGGCCATCTTGAGTCCTCTCGGCTGAGGCCCGGAGAATAGGAATCAGAGACAAGCCAGCTCTGCTCTGGCCTGTCCAAATTTCCAAACAACAAAATTCATGGAAGATAATAAAAATGATTAGAGCACATTGGACCACTAAGTTGTAGGGTGTTTTGCTCTGCAACGAGAGACAACTGAGGGGACTTAGAAAAGATCTGTGCTGTTGGCTGACGCTGCTGCCAAGAGAGTTAATGGGTTAGTAATTCTCCTGTAGTCCCAGTAAGGCCCATTTGAAAAGCTACCTTCGTTAATGGAATTCGGGCCCATGTGCCACAAGGAACAAATCTGGGTTCCTCCTAAAATGTTTTGTAATTGGATATGACTTCTAATTTGCTAAGCATTCTTTAGTTATTTACTGATGTCTGTCCAATTTTTCCAACTAGATTTTAAGTGCCTGTTTCCTTTGTTCCCTAACCTTCTTGTGTCAAATTAAACAGAACCCAGCATTTCACAGGGGCTTGATAAGTCCCCCATCTGAGTGACCTCGCTTCCTTCTGGACTCCCTCAGGGCAACTGGCCCTAAGACTTTGGATGGCTGGGTGGGCGTCAATGCCTGCTGCTTTTAATTTGGGGGATGGGAGGGTATCGGGAAACGGGAGTGGAGAAAGCACAGGCTGGCAATCAGGAGACCTAGGGTTAAATCAGGCTCCTGGCTTGAGCTCTTCTGGGATCGCTCGTCAAGTACCAACTTCTTGGAGCCTCTGAGAAGCAGGGATAATAATTCATCCCAGGGTTGTTCTGAAGTTCAAATGAAGTGATATAGTTAAGAAGACTTTTCAAACTGAAATCACTTTGCAAATAAAAGTAAAGCAGTATTATTATCTGCTGTATGCATTTGCATAAATTACATCTTCTCTAGGCCTCCGTGAAATGGGGTTAATAACAGTTATTACTCCTTGCCAGGATTACTGCAATACCCTCCTAGCTGGTCTTCCTGTTTCTATTTTTGCACCCTTAAAAGACATTATTTACACAGCAGCTGGGCCATCTTTTTAATATGCAAATTAGGCCATATCTCTCTCCTGTTTAAAATCTTCCAATGGCTTCATATTGCACTTAAAATAAAATGTAAACTACATGTCAAAGGCTACAAGGCCCTGGGCCATCTGGCCCCTGCTCTCCACTCTGACCCTCCACCCTGAACTCCCTGTGCTCTTTTCTAGGTTCCTTAAGCTCCCCAACGTCTTCACAGCCCCAGGACATTTGCATGTGCTATTCCCTTACATGGGCTCAAGGTCTGGTCCCAGGTCGTACATCAGCCTTTTGAAAGGGGCCTTCCTTGGCCACGCATCCTAAAGTTGCCCTCAGCTCATTCTTACTCACATTACCCTTTTTGATGTATTCACAGCACTGATCACTCTCTGAAATGCTATTGTTTAATATTTACTTGTTTGTTATCTTTCTTCCACTGCTAAAATGTGAGAGCAGGGACCGTGGCTATTTTGTTCAGCATAGCGCCTGGCACATAGTAGGTTCTCAATAAATTGTTGTTGATGAAGGAATGAGTCAGTGAAAATTTCAGAGGCCTTTTCACCTGCCCTCACCTCAGTACAGAAAGTTCACATCTGCTCAGCATTCTGTGGAGGAAGGAGATGGTGATGATGATGACGATGGAACAAGGTATCATTATTTGGACCAGATGTGGGGGCTGCGAGCCTGACAGCCCATCCTCATGCTCTCATTGGCCGAGATGACCTTTATCCAGAAGCGCACCCTCAAGTACAAGTTCTTCAGGAACGCTGGAGTCTTTTGTGGTCCTTGGTTGCCATGACAAATTTTACGAGAGTGTACGAGTGAACATGAGCTGACCGAATGTTCTGGCCTCTGCTCAAGACAGAGCTTGCTCTTTTTCGAGCCCAGTGCACTCCTCAGAGTGATTCCCCACAAGATTTTTCCAGGACACTTTTACGGTGAGGACAGGGCCCTTCTTCTCAGATCGGACTTTGCTCAGACAAGCAGGAAAGGGGTCGTGAAGTGGAGCAAATGCACATGGGGGACTGGAAGATGGCAGTTTCCTGTAGTACTGGTACCTGCAAGCAACTCCTCACATTAGCATCTGAAGGGTGGAGGGTGTAGCTCCATGGTAGAGCACGGGCTTAGCATGCATGAGGTCCTGGGTCCAATCCCCAGTCCCACCATTAAAATAAATAAATAATTACTCCACCCCCCCATCCAAAAACAAAAAAAAACAAAAAAAAATTAAGGGCAAGCTTTTGGTGACAAAGGTGTCTGAAAACACATAGCCCAGAGAGTGGGTAACGCAGTTACAGGTTGCCATCCAGAGACTCAGTTGATGCAGGAAAAATGAATGTGGGGCATGAGGATGGCCATGTCCCAGGTCTCAGTCGAGCCCCTGGGAAGTGCCCCGCCAAGTGTTGGTCCTTGCCTTCATGCAGGAAAGAATTCAAGAGCGAGCCACAGTTGAGTAAAGGTAGATGTATTTAGAGAGATCATACTGCATAGGATGCAGGCTGTTTCAGAAGGAAGAGAAAGGCCACGAGGTGCGGGGTTGGGTGCTCAGGTTAAAGTAGATGTAGGTGTACACTCTGCAGAGTGCAGGCTGTCTCCAAAGATAAGGGAGTGAGAGAGGTGGCCACGAGGCACAGTGTTGCCAGTTTTTATGGGCTCAGTAGCTTCATGCCTACAAGTGGGAGGACTATTCCCACTACCCTGGGGAAGGGGCTGGGATTCCCAGGAATTGGGCCACTGCCCACTTTGACCTTTTGTGGTCAGACTTGGGACTGTCATGGGGCCTGTGGGCATGTTATTCGCCATGCTAATGTTATTATAATGAGCGTATAATGAAGCTCAAGTTCTACTAGAAGTCAAATCTCCCACCATCTTGAGCCTCAAGGCCTACTGGGAGTTGAATCTTCTGCCATTCTGGTGTTAACTGCTGCATCATTCCTTGAATGGCTGCATCCTGCCCTCTTCTCTCCTGTCTCACCTTTTTGGAGACCCTGGGTGTGGTCCTGAATCCCATGAAGCAGGGGTAGGTGACGCACAAGCATGACCTTTTAAAGACACAGCTCAGCGGCTTCGCTGCTTCACTTCTGCTCACATCTCTTTTGCCCCAACATCATCCAATGGCCGTAGCTCGTCACAAAGGGGGCTGAGAAATGTCATCTCTGAGGGCAGCTGCAAGCCCTGCTCATGCTCAGGAGACTCTGTCTGCTGGTACTCGGGAGAAAGGGGGGTGACTACTGAAGGATGACAGACAGTCCACGCCACACTCTCAGGACGCAGCTGAGCAGCACTGCAACCCCAAACCCTGAAGTCCCTGTAGCCGTTCATCCTCGCACACACAGAGGGGCCCTCCATCATGGATCAAGGAAGCAAAGGGCGACACCAGGGTCCTGCTGCGGAGCACGGGGAACTATATGCAATACCTTTAACAGCCTATAATGAAAAGGAAATGAAAAGTAATACATATACAACTGAATCACTAAGCTGTACACCAGAAATTAACACAACATTGTAAATCAACCATCTTTCAATTTAAAAACAATTAAAAATTAAACAAAAAAGAAAGCAAAGGGAAAGAGAGGGGGTGGCTTTTGAAAAACAGAGATGATCAAGGTTTCTTTTGGTGAAACTGCTCAAAAATACATACTGCTCTTAGATATATTTTTTCCCTACCATGACAAATTCATTTCTTACTACAATCCAGTACATTCACAGGATCACAACCTTTTAAAAATTTATTCTTTTTCGATTGAATGCTTCAGTTTGGGATTTTAGTCCAGAGGCAATATTTTTTTTTCAAGATGGAGAGTTTGAATAAGCTCCATTTGGCAGTTTCTAGAGCAGAAAAATACAGACTTCTCTTACGGAGCATATTTTGGGATTTCATCATATTTGGTTAATGCGTGAGTCCCTGCATTGTTGTGAATGTTTGGGAACAAGGGTGGATGTAAACGTTTGTGGCTTATGTTTGCAAATTGTGCCTACTAGGAGTTTCTGAACATAAGCCTCGGCATCAGAAACAACCGGACAGCATTTCAAACCGGATGTCTTGCTCTTTCTTTTAACACACGGGCGAGCAACATGAAATGCCAGAAGCATATGCCTGCATGACCTGCCAAGTGAAACGCTGCTTTGAGTGTGGGAACTGCAGGCTGCTGCACCACAGGGTTTTTGCCTTGGCCTTTGGAAGCCTCAGTTTCTGACTCTGTGCAATGAGGTTAGTAATACCTAGTTGGCAACTCAGGAGCATCAGCTGCTTTTGTGACCTGGCAGAACTGGTGTTTCTCCTGCAGGGAAGTAGGGGGATCACTACACCACAGGTTGTCAGATGGCATTTGGGGATCCCCAGAGTTCTGCAGTGACCCCTCAGTTCCCTCTGGTTGGTTAGGGGAGGAAGTGAGCCAGTTTCACTGGAAACAGCTCAACTCAGATCTTTAAGATCGTTTGCATTTCTGAAGTTATGAGCGTCAAGAGGGTCAGAGAAGTGAGCCTGGAAGACGATGTCTGTTGACAGCTGTGAAGAGCTCAAGGGAGAGCAGGGAAGGACGCACAGTCTGGGGGAAGGTGCCGGTGATGTGGAGATGGGGAAGGCAGTGCCCTGCAAGGAGCGGGTTGACAGGGAACCAGACCTTGTGGCCCTGGAGTGCATCTGGAAAGACACAGACCTTGACTAGAAAACCAAAGAGCCCAGCTGGTCTTCCATGAGCCAGGTGATCGCCAAGACTTGATTCCTTCCTCTATGAAAGTCAAAGTCAGGAGGTGGGGCAGGGGTGCCAGACACCCTCTAGCACCCCGTGTGTATTTCTGAAACACCCCCAAACCAAACAAGTATTTATCCACTTAGCACAAGCTCATTGGGTGACAAAAATCTGACCCGAAGAAACACGAGGTGATATATATTCTTTACTTATCTCTCTTAGTTCAAATACATATCTATATTTAGATAGCAACTTACAGACACGTGTTGTTTCATTTCCAGTGTGCCTGCATTTTTATTGGGGTGCTATCTCAGACCCACTGGGCATGTTAGGTCACACATAGCACACACATGCACAGTCTTTCTGAAATCTGAGGACTTCTGAAGTCTGTTTGAGCATCTCTCCCCAGTGGTTTGGGTAAGAGACTATGCTGGGGACACTTCTTGACCTGCCCTCCAAGTCTGTGGCGAGGATCACGTGAGCCGCCAGCCAGCAGTGCAGGCTGTGAGTGGGACACGTCCCCACTAGAAAGGGCGGCCGGGCCCAGGCCCACAGTGGTCACCATATGAGTCTGCTGAGAGGGCTCACACAACAGAAGTTTATCTCTCATAGTTCTGGAGGCTGGAAGTCCAGGGTCAAGGTGTTGGCAGGTTTGGTTTCTTCCGAGGCCTCTCTCCTGGGCTTGTCAATGGCCGTCTTCCCCCTGTGTCCTCACATGGCCCTCCCTCTTCATTTTGTTTTCTTATGAGGACTCCAGTCATATCAGATCAGGGCCCACCCTAAGGACCTCTTTTAACCTCCATCACATCTTTAAAAGCCCTGTCTCCAAACACTGTCACATTCTGAGGTATTGGGGGTTAGGGCTTCAACATAGGAATTTGGGGAGAACACAGTTCATACCATCACGGTCACCATTAGGCCATTTCAGCAGCCAGGGCTCTTCTCCTGGCTCTGTACTTACATCTGTTACTTTCTACACCTTACACACAAAAAGTTCCCTCATCCAGGCCAAGTCTGAATTAGAGAAGAGCCAGGTGGATGTGCGTAGCCTCTCCTGCCTCCCCTCACCCTGTGGGTCTGATCACCAGCAAGCCAGCCTGGGGACATTTGGAGTGTCTCCTCGCAAGAACCGAGTCAGGTGGAGAGAAGTTCTAATCAATAATAGAAGCACATCTGTTGACTCTGAAACATTAGCCCAGGCCCCCACTGGGCCAGTGTGAGCCAGGAAGCCAATCATCCAACCCCACGTGGCATCTTCCTTTGTTCTTCCTGCTTTGGGTGGGGGCAGGGAGGGAGTGGGGAGGGGGCCTCGGGTTCCTGGTGCTCGGCTGCCCATTGGTAGCCACTTACTCTGTCCTGCAGCTTCAGTAACAGCAGAGCTGGGAAGGGGATGGTCCGATGGAAGATGGGGTCGCACCCCCCTACCCTGCCAGACCATCCATCTGGGCTCACTGTCCCATGTTTTCCAATGGGGCAGGTGGAGCCTCATGGGTAGGGCTGGCCTGGCCTCCGTGGTTTCTGAAATCAGTAAGTCGGTCAGTGGAGTCTGTAAATGACAAGTACGAATGGACCTCCTGCTGCCGTAGGGCCCCAGGGCCGTGCTCTGGAGGAGACTCTCTGGCTGCAGGTGCTGTTAACTGTGACAAAGAACAAGGTGGGGGAGGCCCTCGAGGGCCCATTTCCCCTCCAACAAGGGCTCCCCAGCAACACCTCATCAGACACGGGCCTTCCTGGGGCTTCAGCCACCTCGGGCAGGAACCAGGACTAATGGGTCCCTTTACCATGTGTCCCGGGGTCTGGCACGGAGCCTGCTTTGCCACAGCTACACAAGAAATGGTTGTGCTTTTTCTACCTCTCAACCCAGCCCTCGTGGCCAGGGTGGCAGCAGGTATTTCAAACGATGCACTGTCTGTCTGGGCGCCGTGATGGACAATGGTGTGGAAGTGCCATGCTGGACTATGGCCAAAACTCTTCCTGAAACCTCAGGCATCCGCACAAGGAAGGTTTTTCCCTGTCAGGGTTTCACAGGCCCTAAAACAGCGTCATACGAGCATGCAGAGAAGGCTTTGGTGCTGTCATGGTCACATGTGTATTTTCTTCCAACGTTCCGGACCTAAGTGCTGCCCTGAGGGAAGGTCCAGGGTCCCTGTGCCTTGGCCCGGGTTGGAGCAGGGACCCCGATACCCACCGTGTGGAGTTGACAGAAGGCGTGCAGGAGGGGGGCCTGCAGGGGGTGCTCGTCCACATGTGCACCTCTGTTCGATTCTAAAGTCCCTTGAATCAAGACACTGGGAACAGGTTCCTAAAACTCCAGAGCAGCTGGCAGTGTTTTCACCTGCCCTTTGTCTGTTTCAGCTTCACATAGTCCCTCCAGACCTTCTGATGGGAGTCTGGAACGCCTCCCCGTCCATCCTCTGCACCAGCCGTTAGTCCCGGATTCTACTCTCAGAATCCACCCCAAGCATGGCGCATGTGCGGAGGGGAGGAGCAGGATCACTCTGGGAGTCTGTGTGTCTGTGTGTGTGTGACTCCATGCCCCCGTGTGCCTGACACGCACCTAGTTCTTTCATACATGTTACCTCTGGTTCATGCCAGATGTGTATTATTTATCTCATTTTACAAATGAGGAAACCGAGGGGATTCCGGGATGTTTAATCTGCCTGAGATCACACAGCAAGTAAGTAGCCGATAGCACTTGCCCAGCCTAACAGCGGGAAGCACGGACACCTAAGAACTCACCCCACCCCATGTCGGCAAAACAGCCTTCTCCTCTTTCTTGATTCCAGGAGCAGCTGTGGGGTTCAGGGTGGGTTTGGGAAGAAAGAGGAGCAGCTCTTGCCTTCCAAGAGTTTGGAAGCAGGGGTGGGAAAATCATGGCAGGTTTCAAGCCCTCTTTCAAGATGCTCAGGGGGCAGATGGTGGAGCTGGGCATCCCCACGGCAGGATGCCAGCAGCACCCTCACGTCAGCATCTCCTCTGGTCTCCTTGGTGCTGGGGGGCTGGGGGTGCAGTCCCCCTGCTGCTGGATCTTGGACAGCACAGCAACTCTCTCCACTTCATGTCACCAACTGGAAGACGTCCCATCTCCTCTTTGCTGGGACTTCCTTATCCTGGGGGATGTTACCCACTGTGCTGATGTTACCCCCAAGAGGACACTGGCCCTTCCTCTGGTTTCAAGTGAGTAGGAGTCAGCCCTGTAGATGGAGGCATATGTGGCAGGACTCCAATGGGGAAGGATGCAGACCCCGCACCAGACAACTGGGATTAAGTCAGGACTCCACAGCATCCTGGCAACATGACTTCGGGCAGATTCCTGAACTCAGAGAGCTTCCATTTCCACATCCATAGGATGGTGATTTAAAGCCATTTCCCCAGGCCTGTCTCGGGACTAAATGAGAACACACATGTGAAGCACTGGGTAAAGGCTCCAGCCCTCGGACGCCCAGGGTGTCCCTTGCTACACAGACCACTGCCTCGGTCCCTCAACCCACCAACATGCCAGCCAGCTGCTTGGGGCCACCTCGTATGGCCTGTTTCCCTACAGTGGCCCCTACCAGCCTGCCTGGCTTGAGACTTCAATCCTTGAGCTGAAAGGCCAGTGGTAAACACCAAACTAGGAACCACACACTCAGACCCTGATTCCAGAGAGCATGTGCTCATTACCTGAGCTCTGGCCAAGCTGCTGACCTCACCTGGAGAATTGTGACCACTCTTCTGAACTCAACTGAGATCACAGACGCAAAAACGCTTTTGACCATAAACCCCTGGTCAATGTAATGTCATAAAACTGAACTTAGCTCTTATTTATTTATGTAAATAACTTTATTGTGGCATAATTTCTGTACAGTAAACTACACATATTTCAGATGCATAATTTGTTGAATTTTGATAGATGTGTACACCTATGAAACCACCACCACAATCAAGATAGCTAACATTTCCATCACTCCCCAAGTGGTACAACTTTCAAACTCCCAGTTTATCCCCTCCCACCCACTTTCCCCCTGGTAACCATAAGTCTGTTCTCTATGTCTGTGAGTCTGTTTCTGTTTTGTAAGTAAGTTCATTTGTGTCTTTATTTTAGATTCCACATGTAAGTGATATCATATGGTATTTTTCTTTCTCTGTCTGACTTAACTTCACTTAGAATGACAATCTCCAGGTCTACCCATGTTGCTGCAAATGGCATTATTTTATTCTTTTTTATGGCTGAGTAGTATTCCATTGTATATATACACTGCAGCTTCTTTATCTAGTTAACCTCAGCTCTTAATGCTGTCTCCATGGCCTAACTCAAAAGTTAAGGAAAATGTGAAAACTCAGATAAATGGTAAATCTCTCAAAGGGCATAACTCAGTTAAGAAACAAAAGGTAGCCATTTCACTTGTCCTCAGGAATTTAAAACCTCAATGAGAAGATTTAAACAGAGGAAGGATTTCTAGGAATGCCTGCAAAGTCCAAGGCCACTACACGCCCAGAGCAGAAGGGGATATTTGGAAATAAGGTGGTCAGTGACCACCTGAAGGAGGTGGCATTTGAAACTGACTGAGGGGAAGGAGACCTCAGAACTTAACTTCCTTTAACTCTTTAATTTTTCCTTTAACTTTTCCTTTAACTCTTCCTTCTCATGTTCTGGTGAGTTTCACATTTTTTTAGGGATAGACTCTAATTTTTAAATAAAATCTCATACCAAAGCCCCAAAATATAAAAGCATAAATTGATATTCTATTGGCATACCCTTATGCTACTTCAATTTTATAATATGTATTCATTACAAATATAATCAACAAATATCCCAAGGCTTATTCTATTTCATAAAAAATTTGAAATACTAGTAACTGCTCTACCAACTGATTTCTTTCTATATGTTGTTTTTCTTTGCAGAGGGTTGAGAAAGGTCTGGCTTGCTCAGAATGGTTGTTAAATAATTTCCTTTGCAAACTCGGGATGCTCTTCCCTCAAAGTCATCCAGGTCAGGGGTGGACAAAATGCTTCTGTAAAGGGCCAAGGAGTGAACATTGTAGGCTGTGTGAGCCTTGCGGTCCCTGCAGCAACCACTTTTCTCTGCCTCCTCTCTCAAAAGCAGCCACAGACTGTGTATAAGCAAATAAGCCTGGCTGCGTTCCAATACAACTTCATTTACGGACGCAGAAATTGTCATTGCATGTAATTTTCACACGTCACAAAGCAGTCTTTCCTCTCTTTTCAATCATTTAAAAATGGAGAAACCACTCACAGCTAACAGGCTGTACAAAAGCAGGTGGTGAGCTGGGTTTGGCCTACAGTTTGCTGACCTCTGATGCAGATGCTTTAGACAAGTATATATTTTGCTCCAATGTTGAATCAGGAATCCAAAAAATCCCTACGTGATTGTTTCAAATCATTAATTAGTAAATATACAATTGGAAGGAAATCAAAGGCAGTTTTTCCATTTCTTGCAAAAATATTTTCCAAATATATCTTTGAACGAGTTTGACTTAAACAGCATCATTTAAAAAACAAAATCTGAGATGCCTCAATATCCATCCACCTCTGCAAAATATTTAAGCAAAGTTTTTGAACAGTCAAAGTTATTTAATTTTGCAGATTTTCATACTTTTTTCTTCACTGCTAATGATTCTTCTGCAGTTGTAATCATCATAAAGTTGTCACCCTGATGGCCTGAATTAAATTTGTTCCCTTCATTAAAAATATCAGCAAAATATGGGAACTAGAGTAACTGTGTTATATCTGGCAGTATTTAGCTGGGCAGAGTTTCTATAACAGTAAAAAATATATATTACATATAGTTGGCCCTTGAACAAAACAGAGGGTAGAGGCACCGACCCTCTGCACATTCGGAAATCTGCATATAACTTATAGTCTGTCCTCTGTAACTGCAGTTCCGTATGTGGATTCAACCAACCGTGGCTCATGTTCTATTGTAGTATTTACTACTGAAAAACCTATGTGTATAAGTGGACCAGCATGGTTCAGGCCTATGTTGTTTAAGGGTCAGCTGTACACACACACACACACAAAGACACACACACACATACATGTATATAACATATGGTGATTTTGTGTCTCAATTAATTATTCCTACCAGAATTAGATCTTCTCTGGAGATATACTTCTATAGCATTAATCAATACCAGTTGGAAAGATCTTAGGGCTTATCTATGCAAATTATCAGATTTCATCAAATCAGCTTAAGCACCACTAAGAAAGGAAAAACACTGCCAGACCAGATAAAGATTCAATGCTTTCTTATATTTTATAATTTAATTTTAAAATTTCTAGAGGCATTCTTTAAAGCTTATTTAATTTTTTTTAAATCACATAAACTTCTTTCATAAAACAAAAAATAAAAGTGGAATAAAATTGGTTAAGATGTTTATGAAACTTTACAAACAGAACATCTTCTGAGCCATCTAAGTGCGGATGATGCAGCTCCTAAAAATGCCCTTGTCTTGTCCTCTGGACATCCCTTCACACCTCCGACATGGGCTTCGTTGCACAAGGGTGGCAATGACAGTGACCAGCCAGCAGTGACCAGCATGGTGATCCCGACGTGCCAGCCCATTTCGCATACTTTAACCTTGGAAAACACACACCGCAGAGCCAATAAAATGCAAGATGTGATATCATATGGTATTTTTCTTTCTTTTTCTGGCTTATTTCACTTAGAATGACAACCTCCTCTACAAAACAGAAAGAGACTCACAGACATAAAAAACAAACTTATCGTTACTGGAGGGGAAAGAGGGTAGGAACGGATAAATTGGGAGTTCGAGATTTGCAGACACTAATTACTACATATAAAATAGATAAACAACAAATGAAAAATAATATGAAAGCAAATATACATATGTGCATGTATGACTGAAACATGATGCTGTACACCAGAAATTGACACAACATTGTAAACTGACTATACTTCAATAAAAAAATAAAATAAAAATAGAAGGGAAAAAACAAAAAACAAAAAACACAGGACAGCCATGTGGCTCCTCCTCCCAGGGCTGCCAAAACATGGCTACAAATGTTGCTGCCTGTTTTCTAATTTACTCAATGGTTTATTTCAAAACTACCTGAAAGGAACGTTTTCTTTTTAGCAGTTGAGAAGGTGTCAGATTTTACATAAGACAAATCTTGCTTCACGTCTCAACATATTTTGCAAAAGTTAGTAAAATAAAGAAACCCAGAGCGTGGGCACTCTGACCCTGCGGACCCACACGGTGCCCCTGCTCTAGGACTCTGAACTGAGCCATCGAGTCAGGGCAAAGCTCCCCGGGTCCGACTCTGGGCTCTGTTACCAGATTGTGGCGATTCCCAAAGCCTGATCATCTGATACAATTTAAGTCAGGTGTCCCCAAAATAAGGCAGGTCTTCCTCTCACAATGTATAACTTCTATTTATGTGTGATAGAGGTCATTTTTATTGCACATCTCTCTATGTGTATTTTTTGTTCTCATTTCATTTATTTTAATATTTCGGGGGTAACATTCAATTTCTACTGACATTCAGATGAAAACCCTATTTTCATGTTTCCTCTGTTTTATTTTCAAACGGTATCTTAATTTGGCAGGAAGTCACAAGCACACTGAGTGTGTGAAGTTGTCAGCCACAAGCACTGAGCCCTGACAACCGGTATTTAGGACATTGCAGTCTGGACTTGGAGGAGTTGTTTGCACCCCTTCGCCTTCTTGTCCTGCCGGGTTGTCAGAAGAGGGGGCAGGGATGAGGAGAAAGATTGATATGCAGATTGGCACGATGTCATTTGACCATCAGCCTAGCTAATCTTTTTACATATACCATAAAGTTCTTTTTAAAAATTTTCATTTTTAACAAGTTGTCAAGTTCCATTGAAATCTTTAAAATTCCCTGAAATCAGATCTATAAAATCTGTTTGACAGATACATGAATGAGTGCTGTATTATTCTCTGTACTTTCTGTCTGGTTGGAATATTTTAACAAATATTTTATAATCTAAAAGAAAGCAAATCAGATGTTTGCAGAACCTCAAATTTCACTGGGCCGGTCACACCCCCAGGAGCCCCGGCTTTAAAGAACAGATCAGACTTCCAAGTGGTTTGACTCCAAAGGGATGAAGAGGAAGGGGCTGAGGTCACCTGGGCAACCACCCCATCACCTCCTGGTGAGCCCCTCCACCTCCCTGCCTCCTGAAGTGCTCTGCCTACTGCCTCAGCACCTCCCCTACCTTCTCTCCGGGCCACATCTTGCCTGTGCTGTTCATTTCCTCTCCCCTCTGCCTCCTGCTGCAGCAGCCCTGGGTGAGTCCATGTCCGACTTGACAGCAGGCACCCATCACAAGCACTCAGCGAGCAGATCAGTCCAGGCAAACAGCCTGCTCAATCTCGGGAGCTCCTTTTGGTTCTGATGAGGCATCTTTGATTTCTCTTGACGTGCTCCTAACCACATAGCTTGGCCAAGCTTTCTTTCTTTTTTTTTTTTTTTTATTGTAGTCAGTTACAATGTGTCAATTTCTGGTGTACAGCATAATGTCCCAGTCATATATATACATATATTTGTTTTCATATCCTTTTTCATTAAAGGTTATTACAAGATACCGTATGTAGTTTCCTGTGGTATACAGAAGAAATTTGATTTTTAATCTATTTTTATATATAGTAGTTAATATTTGCAAATCTTGAACTCCCAAATTTATCCCCTCCCACCGTCTTCCCCCAGTAACCACAAGATTGTTTACTATGTCTGTGAGTCTGTTTCTGTTTTGTAGATGAGTTCATGTGTGTCTTTTTTTTTCCTTTTTTAGACTCCACATATGAGTGATGTCATATGGTATTTTTCTTTCTCTTTCTGGCTTACTTCACTTAGAATGATGATCTCCAGGCCCATCTATGTTACCGCAAATGGTATTATTTTATTATTTTTTATGGCTGAATAGTATTCCACTGTATAAATATACCACATCTTCTTTAACCAGTCAACTGATGATGGACATTTAGGTTGTATCCATGTCTTGGCTATTGTAAATAGTGCTGCTATCAACATTGAGATGCATGTATCTTTTCAAATTAGAATTCCCTCTGAATATATGCCCAGGAGTGGGATTTCTTGGTCATACAGTGTTTGTTTTTAGTTTTGTAAGGAATTTTCATTCTGTTTTTCATAATAGTTACACCAAACTACATTCTCACCAACAGTGTAGGAGGGTTCCCTTTTCTCCACAGCCTCTCCAGCATTTATCATTTGTAGATTTTTTTAATGACTGGGGGCCCAAGCAGAGGAGGCTCCCAGAGCACAAGGTGAGGTGGTGGCCTCCTGTATTTCACTTCCTTGAGGTTGACCGAGGACCTGCCAGCAGCCTAGCTGAGCACCAGGAACGTGTGAACCGATGGCAGGGAGAAGGTGGGCCTGCAGGAGGGGAGAGAAAGATATCTGGACCAAGCCAACAAAGGAGTGAGACCTTGGCCCAGGGCAGAGGTAGGCCGTGAGGTGCTTAGCAAAAAGCTTTCACTGCAGGGACAGTGGGAGCAGTGGCAGGGAATGCATGCACACCAAGAAGAAGGAAGTTACAGAGTAGGGTTAGAGAAGTGAGTGTGGCCAAGTGGTGCTCAAGGCACTGTGAGAGTAAGCCGGGGAGATGGGAGGGATGGGCGGGAGGAGGCTGGGCCCGGGAGAGAGCGGCTCTCTGTGCCAGCCTAGGAATGGTCTGTTCCAGCCGGTCCAGACTATAATACCTAAAGCATAGAGCATGTCCACGTGACCTTATATAATCCCTGCAGTGACCCAGTGGGAGACAGTTACTGTCCCCATTTTGCAGGTGGATGTGCTGAGGTCCAGAGAAGCTGAGGTACTCAGTCAGATTCACACAGGCAGGAAGTAGACAGGTCAGAAGACTGGCAGATGGATGTTTTTACTCTAAGACCATCATAGAAACTCTCCTTCACCTTGAGGTTTGAAACAACATTTGATGGGGTTGATGCGTTCAGCCCAGCTCTTTTCTGTCTCAAGAGGGAATTCACTTTTCAACTCAGGTCATGCACAGCATTGATTCAACACAGGGACAACCTGACTCGGGATTTGGTGATGTCCTCAAATCAAATACTCAGAGTTGGCATTGGCCGTCGGACAGCTGGGGGCACCAGCCAGGTCCCCATCTGGTCTGAGGCTGTAATTATGGGGTGTGGGGCTGAGTTATAGTCAATGGCTTCTGATGAAAAGCTGCACATGCCTGGCTGACAAAAGGCAGGAGTGAGCAAGGGCAGAAGTGTTGGTGCCCCCACAGTCTCCTCGGCTCCTCCCGCCCACAGCCTCATCCCTCCCTCGGGGAGCCCGGGCCCTGAGCACTAGCCTCGGGGCAGTCAGAGCCTGCAGTCAGTGAGTGGGTGAACACGAGTGCCTCCCATGCTTCCTTGGCCTCTGGCACGTTCACGATGTGGTTCTGCCTCTCTGGGGCTGCCTATGGTCGGCAGGGCTGCTGGGGATCTGTAATCTCTAGTTTGGGGGCAAGGAACCCACTGACTGGATTCAGCCTGTGCTGTAAATAGCTCCACCTCCAGGTAAGGAAGCTTGGAAGGGATCGAGCCCTCATCTCTGATCTGTGTCTGGACGATGTGGGTGCAGTCTGGAGGACCTGCCCCACCATCCACTCTGAGCCCACGGAAGCCTGGACGTCTGCACTGGGAGAAACTTACAAAGAATCAGGCCATGTTTAAGGAGAAGTAACTGGACTGGTCCATGTAGGGGTTGAAGGCGGCTGTCTTTTGCTTCCAGACTGGGGGACCCTTGAGGTGGCACCAGAGGCTGGAGAAGAAACTGGGCCAGTTGTGCAGGGCATCCAGAAGTGGATCTGTTCCTACAGCTTCTGAAGGGATAGGTTACAAAGACCCCAGAAGAGGAAGAACCTCAGAATGGGGGACATCAGTCGCACCTTGAAAATTCTGTTGTTTTTCAACCCCACAGACACTTGAAGAATTCTCTGCAGGACCCCGGTCCTTGTGAGAGCCACCGCTGAAAAGCTGGGCAGCAGAGCTGGACTCAATTTTGCTCTTGCCTTGTGATGTCATTGAGTGTCTTGCCTGTGACCTCTGGAATGTCACTGAGCAGCTCTGTTTATAGAAACTTGATCCTGGGGGGCTGCAGGGCCTCCCCCGCCTCCTCCTGCCCACCTTGGCAGAACCTTGCAGGGCTTGTGTCCCTGGGTGGGCAGGGCCCCATGCTAGTTGTTGGAAGATCAGGAAAGGAGATGGGAAAGATGCGGAGCATCACTCACCTCTAGTCCTTCAGGACTTCAAGGTTCACCCAGACATGGCTGAGTTCCCTTTCGAACAGCCATGCCACTCCTTTCCAGTCAATTTGCATCCCTGCTTCTCATTCTCACTGCCTACACCCTCCAAAATTTACCTGCCCAGACTTTAAACTCATGTGGAAACTCTAACATGTCACGACTTTAAAACCTGTCCTTCTTTACATTACGCCGCGTGGTAGGAGCGTCCCCCCAGCTACTCACAAAGGTGCTTCTGGCGATTAATAAAAATGCATATGATTTGTTTGCAAATATCATTCAATGTTTAGTTCTTAAGTCTCTCTGCACCTTTTTGGGGTTTCTTGCCCACAACCTTTCTGTTTTCATACCCAGAGTTGAATGTTTCAAGGACTTTTCCACCCTGAACTCTGAAATCCCTTTTCCTGTTTATCTGAAGTAGGATTTAGATCCTGTGTGGCTCTGGTATCCTCGAGGAAAAGAGGGGGAGGGGAGGAAGAGGGAGAAAGCGGCAGAGGAGGTCGGGGTGAATCTGCTAGCATAGAAAACATCAAAAGCGCGAGTGGCCAGGACACACGGGTGCACACAGACCTCCCTGCCAAGGGCGAGAGTCAGTGACAGATTCAGCCAAGTCAGGCTTCCTCCCACAGGAAGCTGGGCGGGGAGGGGCTTCGACCCTGGCATTCTATAGGGCCTCTCTTTGCAGCAGGTTACCTGCTAGCTTTATCTCTATACACTGTCAAGAAACCTTTTTTAAAATAAACTTAAGCTTTTAAACTCATGGTAAATGAGTGATTAGGATCTCACAAACTAATGTCTTTTTCTCATAAACACTTAATAAAGCCAAAAGAAATAAACTTTCCTCTCCCAAAGTTGTCATGCTCTGTCCTGGTTGTCCCTAGTCGGGCCACCTTTCCACATGCAGGACTCCTGGCTGGGTCTCTGGGAACTCGCTCAGGATAAGGATCCAAGGGTTTGCTTGATTCCTGCTTGGGATTGGATGGGACTTTGTTTCAGTCCTATCCAGGTTCTGGGGTGAGCTGAAAGGCCCCCTCTTCCAGGAAGCCTTCCTTCCTTGGCTCTCCACATCAGAATTCATTGCTCCCTTTGAAGGATTCCCATAGACCTTATTATCCACCTTTTTGGTTGCATCTTCTTTCTGACTGCTTGTCTTTCTTTCCCAACTCCTTGAGGGCCTGGCTCAGAATTTTTCACACAGCAGACCTAGTACACGTTCATTATATCAATAGATCTACTTTTTTGGGAGGTAAGGGGGCGGTAATTAGGTTTACTTGTTTATTTTGGAGGAGGTACTGGGGATTGAACCCAGATCCTGATCCTGTGCATACGCTCTACCAGTTGAGCTATACCCTCCACCGTCTCAATAGATCTACTTCTAATATCTTCAATATTATAAGGATCTGAGCTGAGCATTAGCAGTGGGTGAATCCTTCTGGCTACTGGGGAGAGCTCAGCACAGGGGTCACCTTCCCTCCCCCCTGCTCTCAGCCTATGACCTTCCAGCAATTATCATGTCACCAGGGCCCTGGGCTTCCAAAGTCCCTACTCTTGGTTTGATGTTCTGCCATCACCATCTTGAAATTCTTAATATTTTTTGAACAGGGGACCGACATTTTCCTTTTGCATTTCTGTCTACAAATTATGTAGGCCATTCTGATTCCTCTGTTTACAGATGAGCATGTACCGACTTCCTTAATCACACTAACAGCAGGAGAGGACACATTTCAGCATAGGAGACTTTTTTTTAAATTGGAGTACCGTCAGTTATAATGTGTCAGTTTCTGGTGTACAGCACAGTGTCCCAGTCTTGCATATACATACATCTATTTGTTTTCATATTTTTTCAGCATAGGAGACTTTTTAGAAAAGATGTGGCTATGTTCACAAAATAGAACTCTGTACTATTAAGGAAGTGATTCTAAAGAGAAATCATTAGGAAGCTGGTAAGAACAGATGAAAAAGAAGGGGTTGGTAATCACAAGAAGATAGAAGGCTTATTGAAATATTATGTTAAATATTTTATTTCTCCAATCCTGTTTGTGTTCCTAATACACACTACTTATAAACAATGGCCATTCTCATTTGTACAACTTTGCAGTTTACAAAAGTCATTTGCCCTCACTGTCTCGCTGAACCCTCCCACCTCAGTGAAGGATGTAATTCTACTATTATTGCCACTTTACAGATGAACAAATGACAGTTAGCAAACCAGTGGCCTTGCTGGGAAAATTTGATATAACTTGGAGCTGAACCCACCCTCTCTGGATCCTAAATTTGGCCACGTCACTCTTCCAAGGGGATTCACCAACATATGTGTTTGTCAAGGAACAGAAATATTAATCCAGGCCCTGTATGAATGACAGAATTTCAAATTATTTAAGTAAAAATCAATAATATTTGGCTATGGTTAACTCACAAGCTAAACAACAAATTGTCTGGGAGCACAAAGCAGCAATTTCCACCTAGTCCTCCTGCCTTGTGAAAGAAAGTGGAAAAAAAAGAAAAAAAAAAAAAGCTTGAATATTCTCAGTTGCTTTGACTTAAGTGCCTTGTTCAGTAACTTTAGAAAACCTGAAAGAGAAAACAAAGGCCTGAGCCCTCCTTTCACATGATCTCAGGCTCTCTTCCTTGCGAGGTGACACCCTGCATAAGCCAGCGCCTTCTTCAGTGATAACCACAGGGACGGATGAAAGAAGGCTTCAGAGTCCGCCTGGAGAGAGCCAGGGAAAGTGCGCGGTGTGTCTTTCCCAGGGGTGCAGGCAGAACCTTCACACCTCCTGCACGCCCTGCTCTGGGCAGGGGGCTGACGGGCACTCATCACGCTGACCCAGTCCAGGGAGAGTGTAAGACGACACCGTGTCAGGCTGAAAAGTGACAGACGCGCGACGGCCAAGTCTGGCCGGGACATTCTCAGCAGTGGCCACGGACACCTGTGAGAATTCGTGGGCATCTAAGGACAAAGCCGGGATCCTGGCCGTGGAAACACAGGGTGCTAGTCTGAGCTGCTGATGAAGAAAAAAGCCTAGGTGTCGATAGGGCATGATTCTGTTTTAGTTTATTTTATTGAACAAACACTTGCATGGTGCTTTCTACATACCAGGGACTAATCTAAGTACCGTAAGAATTTCACTTCGTTTAATCTCACCATAGCCCATTCAGGTGTGACCATTATCTCTGATCTATTTTACATTATTTACATTCATTATTTACTTTCTTTTTCTTTTGCATTATCTGTTTTACAGATGAAAAATCAAGGCCAAAGAGGTAAGTACCTGGACCCAGTGGCCGCACAGGACCTCAGCTCCAGCAGTTTGGTGTCACAGCCTCCACACCCTGTGCCCAAGGGGGCTTCCTGGGGGGCATCCCACCCCCATGTGAAGAGAGCCATGATTCTCCCTTGGGGCCAGTTCTCCCTTGGAAGTCGGAGCTGAGAAATAGCCAGGCTCCTCAGCGGGAAAATTCTTTACTTTTGCCTCTTCCTGGTTTTACACATAAAGCAGAAGAAGATGAGAACCATAAAGTTCATTTTAAGAATATCCTTCTTCGGGGGGAGGGTAGAGCTCAGTGGTAGAGCCAGTGCTCATCATGCATGAGGTCCTGGGTTCCATCCCCTGTGCCTCCATATAAAAGAAATAAATACTTAACTACCCCCCCCCCCCAAAAAAAACCTCACAAACAAAAAAAGGAATATCCTCCTCTGGCCTGTTGGGCCGTCTCTTCAATTCCACCAACAGAGATTAAGTTTAGAAGTCAGCATTTCCCAAGCCATTGTCCTGCAGAACCCTCATTCAGTGGTGGGCTGACAGGCATAAGAAAGTGAAAAAGGCTTCAGTGGGCAGCGTGCAAAAAAGATGAATGATCTGAAGTTCTGAATCATTCTTATCTATGATTTTTATACTGTAAATTTAGACTTTATCCATATGCAGTCATCAATACTCTATTCTTCAAGGCTTTCAACTTTAAACGGACAATCTCACACTTCATTCATCATTTGATAACTTGTTTTTCTCTGCAAAATTATGTTTTACAATTTACCCTTGTTCATGTGGCTCATCTGAGTTCATTTTAACCCTGCAATGTAACTAAAATTTCCCTAGTATCAACATTAAAGAAAGAGGTAACATTATTTTTAGTGACATTTAATCCAGTACAGCTCAAATGTGATCATTTCAACATTTAATCATTATAAAAATTCTCAGTGAGATCCTTCACATTCTTCTCTCTGCACCAGTCTTTGTAGCTCAGTGTGTATGTTATCCTTACTGCCTGCATGAGTTCAGGCAAGCCCTGGGGTGTTGGGGCCCCGCCCTGGACCACACAGCTACAAAGTATTCTATTGCATAAATCCACCAGAATTTGTATCCCAGGAAAAAAGGTGATGAGCTAGAGTTGAAGAGGTTGTTTATTTTTACTGCAGCACTTCCCAGAGCTTATAGCTTAAAGGGCAAAGTGAAACTCCCGAACCACGGGGAGGGGCATGGAGATTCAGCATCTCCCAAACCGACTTCACCATGGACCACTTCTTCCTGGAGCTCTTTGTAAAATACACTTTGGGAGCAGGAAGAGCCCAGGTACTAGCTCTGGCTCAGCCTAGGCTGAAGCCTGCTCTGACATTAAACACTTCCCCCCGGGGGCCTTCCTTTCCACATCTGTAAACGGGTAACAGATGCTGCCTTTCTAGCATCTTGTAAAGAATAACGCAATAACGTGTTTTAAGCACCCAGGACATAGTAGGGACTTAACAAATGTTAGGTTCCCCTCAGTTCTTCCCTCTTCCCTTGCCCCCTCCCTCCTAATGAAAGGAAATCACCTCTTAATGGGGAAAGATATGTGACTGGCCAATTCACATAACAATGAGCCATTACCAAATGAATATATAGGATATTGTATGACAACTCTATGAGGTGTTTTTTGTTTTGTTTTGTTTTGTTTTGTCTTGTTTTTTTAATGCAGATAACAAAAAACGAGGCATAGATGAAATGCCTTCTCCTTGTAGTAGGTGACTCGGAGCCCCTCTGTCATCGGCACCATGGTAGCACCAATTCCAGGCTCTGGCTGCCTGCTCTGTTCTGTTCTCCTGTGTCTTACCCTTTCACCCCTGGACACACCCTCCGCAGCAGCACTGTCTGTGGTGCCAACACTCTGGCCCCATGGGTGGGACATCACCCTGCCCCGTGGGTGGGACATCGTCCTGTGCATCGTAGGCACCCAATGAATACTGTTGAAGGAGGATGATTAAATGAACCATGTTTATGCAAATGGATGAGCATTGGAAAAACACATGACAAAATAAAAATTGCTGGATGAGTGATTTGCTCTGAAAAATATGTTATGCCAGGTATTTGTGCAAAATATGAAAACTATTTTTTAATTCATGTACCTCTGAGAAGGGCAACAAATTAATTAGTCATTAGTAATTGGTAGGAGTTACTCTGCAGGAATTTCCCAGTATCAGGTGGAGAGCCGGCCCGGGTAGGGGGCCCGGGGGCAGGGTGGAGCCTGTGGGTGCTGGTGCAGGGGAGTAGTGGTGCTCGCCCACAGCACCACCTCCAGCATCGCTTTGACTAAAGTGATCAACTGTGGGCCAAACCTAGAGGTAATCACATGTGATCCCTGGAAGGAGGAAGGAGGCTCTAGGGGGAGTTGCTTTTGGGGGGGGTTGCTTTTGGGGGGACAGGCATTTATTAGGTCTATTTTTAATGGAGGAACTGGGGATTGAACTCAGGACCTCATGCATGTTAGGCATGCGCTCTACCACTGAGCTCTACCCTCCTCCTCCCAAATGTAACTTATTTCTGCTTTCAAAAACCTATGATGCTATGGTTGAAACTAACCCTTCAGGACAAGGAACAATTAATTTGTTTCTCTTAACTTGTTTTCTTTGAAAGAAATTTCCAATCCATTGAGTGCTTTCCAAGAACTTTCACATGCAGTATCTCATTAAACTTTCCATCCACTCTCTTAAGTGGGCATTACTGTCTTTATAACATTAATGGGGATGAAGGGCCCACCCAAGACCTGGAGACTGCAGAGGGAGGAACAGGGGTCTCTGCTGGCTGGGGGCCTGGCCCGGGAGCCCACATTCTCTCCCATACACCTCCCTGCCTCCTGCTCATTCCGCCTCCCCAATCTCTGCCTGGAGAGCTCAGCAATGCGGAGGGGGCGCCACGAAAAGTGGAAATTTACAGAGTCCCTGAACTTCCTTTAAGCGAACTTCCCTAGTAATGCCAGTGCCCGCTGCTAGCTGCTTGTTTTACAGATGGTGTCTCATCCAGTCTTCACAGACACAGAAATAAAGCTTTGCCATAGGCATTACCTTCTCCCATTCTACAAATGAGGATTTTCATTTTGAATGATCTGCCCAAGGCCTCAAGCCAATAAGCAGCAGCTGGGATGCAAATCCGGGCCCTGAGCACTTGACCCAGCCCAGCAGGACCCAGGATGGTCTAGTTAATAGCCCTTGTCCCAGCTCCATGGCTGGTAGTCTTACCCCTCCCTGCCCTGCAGTCAGGGGAGTCTGAGGACCATGGAGGTAGCTCGGGGGTAAGGGCCAGAGGCAGCAAAAGGACAAGGATGGGCAAGGCCTCCTGGACACTTCACACCCAGCACACACACTACCTGCACTCTCCCTGGGACAGTGCAGTGCTCCCAGCTGCCGCCAGCTTTTCTAGTTTTCTTGGCAATTGGCTCTTGCCAGGTGGCCCCACTTTGCTGAGACTCCTGGACAATCTCCATACTTGAGCCTGTTTCATGAAGAGCTGGCCTTGCCAGCAGACTAGCAGGGCAGACAGGAGTGGCCCCACACTGCACCCTGACCTCAGTCCAACTTGTAGATTGGGGGCCATGCAGGGCCTGGGATCTGAGTCCAGGCACATTCAGGGTCCATGTCCTACCCATGATCCATTATCTCTCCCTTGCATTTTCACACCTTTTTTTCCCCTTGTGTTTCTGCATCAGCTTCTCATTATTTTGCCTAAATTCCTCCAGAAGAATGTTTGTGTCTACCCTACTTCTAAAAATACATGAATTGTAGCTAATAAGTATCGATGCTTAATTTGTGAAAATCGCCATTGTGCTGCAGATTCTTTTCCATTACTCTCCTCTTTGCCCTCAGAATATTCTAGTTCTTTCTTCCCCAGCTGCTCCATCCAGTACGGCTCCTGGCCGGGCACTGCTGGGGCAAGCCCGCCCCCTCCCCAGCCCCACTCCCACGGCCAGCCTGGATCCAGACTCCAAGTTCTCTGCCCTCTCCTCAGGCCACCTCTCAGGAATGGAGGACAGACACATCTGTCCTTGTTCTCTTTTGTTTTTTTAACGTGATATTAAAGAAACATACACAAAAGTATAGATGATGACCCAATGTAACCATTACCTGGCTTCAGCAATCATCAGCATGTTTCATCTATTTACCAGGCAAATACAGCCGATACTCACATTCACATCATTTTGAAGCAAATATCAGATATCATGTCATTGAATGTGCACATCTAACAGATAAAGCCTGTTTTAAAAAAAAATCATCATACCATTATCATCACATCCTTGAAAAAATTAACATAAATCCTTAATCTCATCAGATATCCCACCATTGTTTCTTCTTCCCCAATCATCTTATCAATTTGAAAATTTCTTTCAATTGACTTGGGATTCCAAAAAAGAGCCATATGTTGAGGTTGGCCAGTATGTCTCCAAAGTCTCTTTTAATCTGTACATCCTTCCCTCCCTCCTTTCCTTTCACTTTCTTTGCACGTTGCTCTTGTTGGAGAAGAAACCAGGTCGTTGTCCTAGAGAGTTCCCCACAGTCTGGATGTGCTGCTGGTTCTCATGGTGTCATTCAACAGGGTCCCCTGACCCCCGGCTTGTTAAAAAGTAGTGAATAGATCCAGAGCATCTAGATTACACTCGGGGTTGATTGCCTTTTTGTGGGTGTGTATTTGCATCACTACTGACCTTGACTCTTAAGACCCTTGAATAAAAACAACCATAATAACTGGGGACCCCACTTGGAGGTGGGGCACTGGACAGGAACTTCCCTTCCGACGTCTTAGAGTGGAAGTCCTGGAAGCCGGGGAGTACTGAAAGGTTCTCACTGTATTTCTGATGCTGGGCACGGTGACAACCCCAATGTCTGAGTCAGAGTAGGGCCAGTTCTGTGATGTGCTTTAGCTCAAGGACCAGAGCAGTTTCAGGATGGAAAGTCATCGTGCGTCACAGTAACAGGAGGCCAGCTTCATTCATATGACTGCCTTGCCACAGAGCTGGCTCTGTGCCAGTTGAGTAGAAGGAATACAAAACAACCTGACTTACCTGAGACCTGTTTCATGTGCCAGTGTGGTGTGTAAGATGCTGCCTCCATGAATGCTTGTCCATGCGTGGTTGTAAACATGCTGCCGTGGACAACTGTCCCTTAGAGGGACTCCCTGGAGCCTCCCCCACTTTACCATCAGATGGCTGTGGGTTCAAATCCAGCTTCTGCCACATTCTAGCTGAGTACCTTTGCACAAAACCTTCATCTCCTCATCAGAAAAATGGAGCTCCTGTTATTTACCTTTTGGGTTGCTGTGAATATTAGGGAAATTAATATGAAATGCCCAGGGCAGTGTGTGGCCCAGGGTCAGCTCTCAGTAAGTGCAGATGTGTTACCACTGTCTGCTGGGGCAGCAGGCCACGTTCTAGGAAAACAAAATGTGAATTATCTACTGGGCATTGGGGAGAGGATTATTTATAAAAATGTTGGAGCCATCTAGACACAGTGAGTGGGAAATGCAACTTGAGCTTGGGAGAGGAGAACTGTCAAGTCTGTTCAAAGGACTACAATTTTATTAATTCAAAATCCTGCTTGAGTCAGGGAAAGTAGGGTCCTGGGAGAGATGCCAGGTGTCAAGGTCAGGCCCGGGGAGTGGAGGAAATTTTTTTGTAGCCAACTGCCTCCCAGGGCCCCTGGAACAAAGTGTGCATTGTAGCCACTGCCTGGGACTCTGGGCCAGGAGGAGTGCCTGGGAGTCAGTGGACCTGTGTACTGGAAAGAGGCTGGTGGGGGCTAAGGGGAGGCTTGGATTGTTGGGAAACAGGACTTGATCCATTTGTCCTGATGAAATCTTCCCTCCTGATATGATTTCCTCAAGCAGAACAAAAGGGAAATTGAAGGCATCTTTGCCAAAGCAGCCGGAGAAAGGAAAGCTGGAGCAAAGTTAATCATTATTTTCTTCCTGGCTTTCCAGACCAGAGATACCAGTGATGGAAACAAGCACACTTGTGGCCGCCCGCTCGGTCTCCGCAGAGATAGGAGCCCTTTCCTTGCAAACAAGTAACACAGAAACTCTGTCGGCCGCCTTGCGGGAGCGTGGGGGTGTGGGGATGTGGGGGTGTGGGGGTGCGGGGAGGGTGTACCCAGAGTCCACAATGTGCTATTCTCTGCAGATCAAGAGAGGCACCTAATCTTACCCCAACTCACTGACTCATCCAAGCAGCAGCTCTCCCCTACAAAGCCCCTGCTTGCGGGAAGGCAATGTCGGAATGGGAGAATTCATTGCAAATACAGTGGCTTAGTCCAGAGAGTCCCTGGGGAGAGGCCCGCCACTCTGGTCCTGAAGGAAAGACCACACTTCATTATGAATCAGGATCGCCGAGGTGGGACTCACAGACGGCCAGTCTCTTCCGCCAGTGTGAAAGTACCCCAAGATACAAGATGACTCATACACCTGGTGCAGCACCGGCTTCAGCATTCAGCTTTGAGTTCAGAATCTGCCACTTTCAAGCTATTGGACCTTGATCAATTCCTGGACCCTCAGGGAGCCTGGTTTCTTGTGAGGTGGGAAGAATCACAGGATGGAGGTGGGCAGGGAGCAGGGGGAAGGGTCTCCTGCCACCTTCAGGGAAATTGCCAGTGGCCGTAAGTCCATGTCTCAGGTGGTCATCTGCTCTGTAGATCACCCTGGTGAGCACAGCTGTTCAGCAGCCACGGCCTCCCTGGCACGGCCTTCAGTGGAGGCAGGGACCCAGCAACCTGGCAGTGCTAAGCTGGCTGTGGACATAGACGTGTGCTCAGCCCGGGCCGTGCAAGTGCACTGATGCAGCATCCCGGCAGCCAGGTCCTCTTGGAGCACGGACAACAGGGAATTCCAGGATTCCTTTCTCTAAAGCACAGGATGTGAGCACTGGGCACATGGCTGCCACTCACACCCTGGTCACGCTATGGGCAGCCCGGGGCAGGGCAGTGTCTGCCATGTGGGGCCTGAGCCAGAGCCAGGCCTCATAATTAGGCCAAGTTCCAGAACAGCCAGACACAGAACGGAGATAGCTGCTTCATTTTGTAAAGAAATAGAAAATTGAGTAGTGCTCCTTTGGGTCCCAGCCCTGCAGATTCCTGTAGATGAGCACAGTTAAGAAATTTAGGATCAAAGATTTAGTCAGAGGTTTAAAAATCCCTAAATGTGTAAGTAAAGCGACCAATCAGAGGACATTATCATCAAGGGACAGCATCCTCGGACTAGACCTGATTCACCTTTTAGGTCGTTTTGGGCCCATAGCAACCCAGCCACGGTGAGGTCCATCACTGTATCTCCAAGGTCTGGTCACTGCAGACCCTGAGAAGCGAGTAGGGAACAGGGGAAGCCCACCTTCCAGCTTGCTGCATGTCCCAGGGCCAGTTCTCTGGCCTCCCCAGGGCTCCGTCTCCTCACCTGTAAAGTGCAAACAGGACTAGTTGCTGCCTCACTGGATGCTGTGAGTGTTGAGCGAGCCAGTGTAGGTGATGCAGTCAGAAATCTCTAGAAGGTCAGGCCCCTCAGTGTATGGAACACAGTGTACCAGCCTGCAGTGCTGGAGGCCTCAACCTCTGCCAGGCGGCTCGACCTGACCTCAGAGTTCTCTGACCAGGCCCTGCCCAACTTGTGCCACTGGGCTGACACCTTCCTGATGCTGCTTCCCCCACTCCCTGGTCCTGAGGAGCAGAGGGCTGTCTGTCAGGTCGTGGGCCAGCGGCTCTGCAGGCAGCCCTGGTGACCGCCATCAGCAGCACCTGCAGCTCCCAGGACAGAGGACTGGGGCCCTCTGGCTTCTCCTGCACCACCTCTGTCCCCTGGCCCTTCTCAGCGATGAGCCTCCCCCGACCCTGGGGCCCCTCTTCCGGCCTCCTCTGGGCACACTCCCCTCAGCTGCCTGGCACCCACACTCGCCTGCAGGCCACTCAGTGCCTCTTTTTAGTTCCCTGCTGCTCTGCCCTCCCCACCGGGCCCTGGTGGAGGGGCAGCAGTGGGGAAGTGGAGTTGCACTTGGCGCCATGGCCACAGGACACTGCCCCAGACCCCAGCCCACTCCCAGACCCTCCAGGATGACCTGTCCCTGAGGGGCTGGAGGGAGCTAGGGAGCTTGCAAGGTGGGGCTCAGTGCTGCTGGTCCTCCTAGGTTTCCAGGTCTCCTAAAACATCTCCCCGTCACCGTCCCCATCAGTCATCCCGGCCCCCTTGCCTTTCTCTTTGTAACCAGCTGTCTGGGCAAAGGCTCAGCTTCCCTGGGCCTCTCCCATCTTCTCCTAAGGGAGAGGCCAAGAGAGGCCACAGGGCATGGGCCTGGGCTGTGAGGGAAATGTCCCCTGGACTCTCTGCCTCCAGCTGGGCCACCCTGAGGTCACAAGGAGAAACCCCAAGACTGACCCAAAGGGAGCAAGTGAAGCCAGCAGAAGCTGCGGCCACTCAAAGTCCCTGGGACTCTGGAGAAGGAGGAGTGGGGCTTGTCCCCATGAAGAGAGATGACAGGCATATCATTTCTCAGCCGCTGTCCATTTCCCCATTGTTTTCTAAAATGAAAGCCTCTCTGAGGGTCATCAGGACGTCCCATCACCCCTCTATCCGAACATCATGGGTTTTCCCCTTTTCCCTAAGAAAGAGGATTTTGAAAATTTCTCCTTTGATGTGAGTGTGTTAGCCCGAAGTAAATGACACTTCCCCTGGGCCGGCCTCGGAGGCAGAGGTTACAGCCACCTGAAACAGCCATTAGCTTGCTGGCCTGTTATTCACGGGTTTCTTTGGACAGAAATAGCCTGTTCTGTGCAGTTTCCACACGGCTCTGGGAGCAGAGGGCCTGCTTTTATTTTTAAGTAAATAAAATATTAAAAATAATAATCATAAAAATAAATAATATTTTTGTATAAAATAAATATTTTCATATAAAGTCAATCTAGTTTTTATATAAAAATAAATAAAAATTTTAAAATAATAAATAAAGTAATAAAAAAAAAAGTCAGAGTTTGTCTTGGAGCTAAAGTTCTATTTCCCTGTGAGACTCTGTGGGTCCTGCCTGGCGTGAAGGGTTGTGCGGGTCCCAGACTACAGCTCACATCCTCAGAGGCACCGGGGGGTCCTTGCACCGCCACCAGGCTGGACCCCTAACACAGATCCAGACTTTGTCCTCCGAGAGGCTGAACAGCTCCTTCCATGGACCTGCATTTCATCTAGGATTTATTTCATCGTTCTGTTTGTTTTTTCTAGATGTACCCCCACTTTCTGATCTGATCTGTTAAGTCTAATGGGGGATAATATAGAAAGGGAATGAAAAGAAAAATTTCAGTGAAAAAATTGTTTTAGAAATAGAATACATAGGTTGATGTGAATTCCAAACGCTTGTCATTTGACTGACTAGTCCTTTGGCTAATGTGACACATAAAGGATGAAAGGCAAGTTAGTAAGATGCATTCCTTAAAAATCAAGACAGGAAAGTCATCTGCCAGACTTGCTGAACAGAGGGCGGCTGCCTGAGGAGGTCTGCTGAGTGTGGTCTGAAGTTGCCCTGGACCCCCCTGCCCGCTGACGCCCCTTAGCACACGAGTGTGTGGGGACAGAGACCCTCACTCTGCAGGATGGAAGCCAAGGCCACCAGGGTCGACTACTTTCATGCAGGGTTAGAACCGGAGGCTCACTGCTCTGCCCGCCTCCTTCCCCCTGCTCTCTGTCCTGTTCCACAGCCCGTCACTCCTGTGTCCAAGTCCCTGGCCCAGCCCCTCTGTCCTTCCCTGGTCCTGTCATGGAGGAAGGCTTAGCTGATGGTTACTCCACTCTGGAAATTATCCTGTCTCCAGACCCAGATACCCAGGACCTCGACTTCTAGAAGCATCTGATACATCAGAGACTGGCTTTCAAGTTTTTCTGCTCATGACCCACAGCTCAGTACACCTGCCCACACACGCACACATCTGAATCAAGATTCAAAAGCAATACTTCCCTTTACTATGTGCAATGCCTTCTGTGAGTCTTTTCTATTCTCTCCACCCCACCCCCACATCTCAGACAGACTGGTTGAAATCCACTAAAGTGATTTCCAGTCCCCTAAGGCTTATGGTCAGCAGTTTGAAAGCACTGGCTGGAGCGCTAATGAAAGGGCAGGAAGGCGTCCACAGAGCCCTCCTCTCTGCCCTTCACCCACATCCCACCTGTCACTTGTGATTAAGCCACATTTTAACATCTTTTAACCCCACTTTCACTCAAGGACTAACTCAATTAGGGCTGAACTGGTGGGAGCCGGAATCAGATTCAGCGAAGACAAAGGAAGCTGTAGGATTTATCTTTAGCTTTTATGTTTCTGGGAGCTCTGCTCTCTTTCTGGGCTTAGTCCCAGGCATCAAAGGGAAGGAAGGAAGGAAGGAGGGATGGACAGATGGAAGAAGGATGGAAGGGAGGGAGGAAGGGAGGGAGGGATGGAGGGATGGAGGGGATGGAGGGGAGGGAGGGGAGAGGAACCCCTCATTATGCACTCTCACCTGCTAAGGGCAACCAGTGCAGGGGTGGTCACTCCACCTGGCTCCAGCTCCATCTGTCCAAGATGAGCCAGGGCTGACCTCAGGAGTCACGTGGTATTCAGCAGAGGAGGTCATAGGTCAGGCTGCTCTCAGGACTTGTGGTCAGAGCTGACCCCCCCACTGTCGCAGCCCATGTGCTTCTTTGGAATGCCCATGACTGCACTAGACATCTGCAGGGTTGTGACATGTTTAGGACCCACTCCCAGGCTGGACATTCTTAGGGAGATGTCAACGGTATGACTCAGGGTACCCATGGGTGCTGCTCCCCAAGCCCCACAATGGGGCCATTCCCTCCCCAGCCTGTGGAGCATGTAACCTTGCTTCCCATCTCCAGCAGCTCAGTGCAGGCAGCTGCGGGTGTGATGAGGGAACGACCCCAGCCCGTGCCTAACACAGGCACACGGAAGGTGCTCAGTGAGTACCTGCCCAGTCAGCCGAGAAGGTCCATTCAGGCCTCTTTAAAGTCTGATTCTTTCTAGACCAGTGCCGACCGACAGAATCTCAACGTGAGCCACACGTGTCATCTTACATTCTGCAGTAGCCACACGAAAGGAGAAAGAAGCAAATGAAGTTAATTTTAGTGATGTTTTCTTTAACTCAGCATATCAAAACCATTATTTCAATGCATAATCAGTATAAAAGTAATGACTTTTTTAACCTTCTTTTTTCTTTTGGACTGAATCTTTGAAATCCAGGCTATGGTTTACACCTCAGCACATCTCCATTTGGAACTGCCACATTTAAAGTGCTCAACACATTATTTTCAATAAGCAAGACATGGAAGCAACTAAAGTGTCCATCAACAGACGAATAGATAAAAAAGATGTGGTATATATATATATATATATATATATATATATATATATATATATACACAACTGAATATTACTCAGCCATAAAAGGATGAAATAATGCCATTTGCAGCAACATGAATGGACCTAGAGATGCTCATACTAAGTGAAGTCAGACAGAGAAAGACAAATACCATATGATTATCACTTATATGTGGAATCCAAAAAAAAAAAAAGGCACAAATGAACCTACTTACAAAACAGAAACACTCACAGGCATAGAAAACGAACTTCTGGTTACCAAAGAGGAAAGGGTGGAGGAGGGATAAATTAGGACTCTGGGATTAGCAGATAGAAGCTACTATATATAAATCAGATAAACAAGATTCTACTGTATAGCACAGGGAACTACATTCAATATCTTAAACTATGAGGCAAAAGAATCTGAAAAAGAATAGATAGATAGATAGATAGATAGATAGATAGATAGATAGATAGATATAGATATATATGTAAGATGGGATCACTTTGCTGTACCCCTGAAACTAACACAAGATTGCAAATCAGCTATACTTCAATTAAAAAATAAAACAAAATAGCAAAGCACTCAATAGCCACATGTGGCTTGTAGCCACTGTCCCGGGCTAGGCTTAGAAGGAAGGCAACAAGCAGGGCCATCCTGTCCCAAGTCACAAAGCAGGCTGCTCCCCAAAGCTTTTATTCGCAGCCCCCTCCTCACTTGCCCTCCCCACCTGGCACTATATCTCATGAGGGGAGAGGGGAGGGGAGGGAATGAAAGGAACCCCGAAAGGACTTGGAGATGTGTGAGCAGCTGGCACAGGCCAGCTGGCCACCCCCGGTGAGGAGCCGACCCCACGCTGGCCTAACCCCATCACCTGTAGAGAACAGCCTGGCAGCACATCTCTGCTGGCCACGTTCGGCTCTAGGTTAGCGACAGCTGAGTCTAATTTCTGTATCCATGGTGTGGTTTCCAAAGACTTGCCGCACTCAGTCAACCTCGGCTGTCTTTTCTGGGACAGATTGGCAATTCAGTGTGAGCTCATTTTATTAGAAGCAATCAACCATATGGCACTTTGCGACAAGTCAACACGCCTTTTTTACAATCAGTGTTGTTCAGCCTGCTTGGTTATGAGCTGATCCCGGCGCTGCTCTCCCGCAGAACTCACTTCGCCAGGTGGGTGAGCCGGCCTTTGTTGGGGGGGTGACTTGGGGTGGAGCCCAGAGCTTGCCACGTGTGAGGCCACACTGCCTCAGTTCCAGAACATCAGAGCTGCCCTAGTTTTCTCCTTGTCCTGAGGTTTTAAATTTTCCTTGTAAGTACAAAGCCTTCTGTCACGTGAAGGCAACAGGGACCCTGATAGAGACGGGTGACCCTCTGTCCCTGCCTCCTCCCCAAATATCTCTGTGTCATCCAGGCCAGCTGCTCACTGTCCCCATCAGCAAAGCACAGCCCAGAGCGGTTGTGGGTGACGTGGTCACATCGTTCTGTGACAGAGGCAGAACCACACACTCAGCTTCCAAGGCCTCTATTTTAGTACCGTGTTTTCCCAGAAAGTCCTGGATCACTTTGCAAACAGGCAAGTGATCTCTTCCTTGGAAACGAGCTATGGAGGGGATGGTTAGGGTTTACGGAGAGCTGCACGTGGGGCCTCAGGAGGGGGAGTTCACATACATTGGCTTCCGTTCTCACAGCGATTTGATAATTTGACTGTTGTCTTCACTTCACAGCAGAGGGGACTGAGGATCAGCTATCCAACCCACACAAGGCCATGCAGCCAGTCTGTGATAACGATGGGGCTGGAACTCGGCCTGACCCAGACCCAAGCCTTGCTCCCATGCTGCCTCCCACAGGCCCCGGGCTCGGGCTGTGGGTCAGGTGGGGACCGCCAGGCACATTCTCACAGAAGAGGCATCATTAGCTGCAGTCAGGGTCCCTGCCAGCTCACAAAGACCAAAATGCAGTCAAAATTGTGCTAGAGTCCCAGTACAAACGTGGCCATCCCCACCCGCCCTGAGGACTGGGAGCCACTCGAAGCCCAGCCCCACACCCCCAGAGGCCCAGGCACCTGGGGCTCCTGGTTCCTGAGCCCCGAGCCCCTGGGAGGCCCTGAGTCTGCGGAGCCTGGTCCTCTGAGAAGATCAGCTGGAGAGAAGACTGGGCCCCTGCTGAGGAGAGGCTGGGGGAGGTTTCCAGGCAAAAAGGCAAGGAGGGTCCTCAGGGGGCCCTGGGAGCTCCTGAACACAGCAGAGGAGGGTTCTAGACAGGGGTGTGGATGTCAGGAAAGATGCTGCAGGGCTGGGAAGGCAGAATCCAGCAGATGGGGACAGGGCAGCTCTCATCAGTCAGGTTTACAGGTCCAGGAGGGCTTCTGGGTGTCTGGCTACAGTCTGGGGACCGTGCGTGGCAGGAGAGTAATGGTCCGTGGGCAGAGGCCTGGAGCCAGACTCTGGACGCCGTCGTGACCTCTGCTCAGAGAGATTCCTGGGGACTCGTCCACTCCCCGTCTACCTCTCGATCTGCTCAGTCTCTAACCAGCTGCCACCACTGTCCTCAAAGAGCAGAGGCTCACAGGCCAATGTCAGAGACCACAGGGGTACAGAGAGGGGCCAACAGGGAACAGCAGAAGGGACTCAGTCCCAGGGGTGAGGGGCGAGCCCCCGGGAGGCTGGCTGGCCTCATCTGTAGCCAGAGCTCAGGACTGGGCTGTCGCCTACCCTGAGGGCCCGTCGGGCAGGACGCCAAGCCAAGACAAACAGCGAGCGTGAGCTCCTTGGCCCGCACCCTCAGATGTGCTATCGGAAATGTGGACTTTGGACCAAGGTCTCAACCGGAAAAAAAATAAGCCTGAACTCTTGAAACAAAAGAAAATGTTAGCTTGAACCATTTCACTGTATCTCCCAGCTCTTCAGATTCAAACATCACTAAGGGCAAAGCCCAGATTTAAATGGGCCTCCTGGGAAAGAAGTAAAAGGGGGGCATTTCCAGAAAAGGATAAGGAGGTTAGAACCTGCTGTATGTTAAGATTTAAAAAACAAAAGATAACAAACCAGCCCCAGGGGGTCAATGTGAATTCTGACGTGAGGTTTGGAGCCCACAGCCCCTCCCCATCTGCTTCTTTGTCTCTCTTGCAGAGGACAGTTTGCAAAGTGCAGAGGATGCATTAGAGGAGAAAGGGGAGGGGAGAGGAGGCAGTGTGGAAGGAGGTGAGCATGTACCCTGTCCAAAGACTCAGACTCCAGGAGGGCAGCTCCTGGGAGCCACAGGCGAGGCCCGGACACCAGCGTCCTCATGCCTGGTCGGGGCAATGGCTCAGCCCACCTGCCTCTGCGTGTCTTTCCTTTTCTGGGGGAAGATGTTAGGTGCCTGGGCAGAGAGATGAGACCTGGATGGTGAGTGGAGGCCAGACTTCAGGAAGCCCTAAATGCTGTGAGAGGGGAGGACCTGGCTGTGTCTGCGAAGGTGTGCAATCCCTGCAGAGGTGCCTTCTCATGAGGGAGATGAGCACCCAGCCAGTGGATTCCACGGCAGGCGATCGTGATGTGCTCTGACCGCACAGAACAGGGACCAACAGGAGGAGGCCCAGATTTGGGGAGAAGAAGTGTGTTAAGACGAGGAAATGTTGAGCTTGAAGGGTCTGTCGATTGCAGGTGGCAAAGTGAAGTCAGCAGCTGAAATCTGTTCAGCCACACAGTGAGCACTGGGAACAGAACAGAGAGCCTTGGACGTGGGTGGAAGTAAGCTGTGGACAGAGACCAGATGACCCAGGAACAGAATAGGGAAATGAGAGGGTCTGGAGTGGGGCCTTCGTGTTAGCACTTAACAGCTGGATAGGGAAGGCTGAGTCAGCAAACAAAACTAAGGAAGCCTGTGGGGTCGGATGCATGAACTACTGTCTCCACAGAACCAAGCCCAGGGCTTTGCACAGAGCATGTAAATCCATCAGTGTTTATTGAATTAACGGATCGATCATCTTGGCCGTCTTTACCAGGGAGGAAACAAGGCTTGTGCTAGTCAGCTACTGCTGCAGTGGTGCTAGGTGACAAATGGCCCCAAAGCACAGTGACTCCAGGCTCCAGTCTGTTCCATGTGGCCCATTTTGGGACTGAGCCTGAGGGACAGTGGTCACCTCAGGCAGGTTCTGTCACGGCAAGCACTTCTAGAACCACTACCCACATCATGCCCACCCAAAATCCATCGGCAAGTCGTGGCCCAGCCGAAAATCAAGAGGCAGAAAGTAGATGAGAAAAAAAAGAAGTGCGTTAAGCATGAGCTGTAGAGCCCGAGGGCTCTGGGTTCAAAGCCTGACTGGACCACTAAGAAATGTATGAACTCAGCCCAGTTACTTCACCTACTTAAGCCTCATCTTCCTCACCTTTAAAGTGGGTAAAATAAGAACTACTTTCAGGAGTTCTGAGGATGGAACGTCACACACGTGGAACACCTCCTGCATTACCTGACACACGGTAGGGAGCCTTAACCAGGAGCCACTGTGGTCTGTGCACTGTCTTCAGCCTTGGCCCTGACTCTGAGGAGCTTGCGCGTCAATCTGAGTGCCGCTGTGCCTGTATCTGCCCACAGCTCAGCAGGAAAGCCCACCCTCAACGTGGTCCCCAAGATGCACCAGGGATGGGGGCAGGAGGGAGGCCGGGAAGACTGAGAAGTCTTGAGGCAGCAGCGACCAGCCCAGCTGTTGATCAGATCCCTCGCAGGTCTGCCAGTGCCAATGCTTAGTTTCTACCCCTGCAGACCCACGCTGCTGCCTAGAGACATTCTTACAAGAAATCCTCTCGCCTCCCAGGCCAGCCTTTAGTTCTGCCTGTGTCTTGAGTGAGACCAAAATATTAATGAGGAATACAGTTCTGCAGGCAAACAGCTTTTCTAAATGGTGCTTTTCCCAGATTGCATTTGAACTAGACCTTGGCCTGAAATGCAATAACCAGATGCAGTTTTAGAGCTCGTGAGGCCTCTTTCCAAGAATTCTTATGTAAAGATGAAGAATTCATAAGATCCAATGACACGTCTGGCACCAGTCCCAGGTTTATCCGTGGAGAAGGCTGTTTTCTTTTGCTCGTCTCCACTAGTTAGTAAATTACCAGCATCGCTATCAGAGAAACAGAAGATAAGAGCTGTTTTTCGCATCCTGATGTCCTAATGATCATTCAAAACGCTCGTCTCTATAACTCTTAAGAGGTATATTTCTGTAATTCAGCACTCCTCAAATCTTCAGCGACAGGTTTTATTTGACATTAAGTCATTCCTTCCACAAGTATTTTTTGAGCACCTACATGTGTCAGGCACCATGTTAGGGGCTGGGAGTTTAGCAGTAAATAAATATGCAGCCACTGCCTTTGTGGAGGGAACAGATGAGAAAGTAGAGGCCCAAAGAGTGGAAAATTTGGCCAAAGTCATAGTTTTTGAACCAAAATTGGGAGTCATATATCGTAACAGGACCAGCTATGTCATTTGCAAAGGTGATAAATGAAATCACGGGGTCCCTTGTTCAAAAATTATTACGAATTTCAAGACATCTACAGCAGAGCATGAAAACAAATGCAGAGCCCTCTGTATCACACCAATACAGCTGGCCCAGTTCTCTAGGTCATTTATTTTTTTATCAGGTTCTACTAATTGCATCATTAAATGAGTCTGAAAGAAAGAGGGAGATGCTGCCGAGGAAAGATGGGACCACCAATAATGCCTGAGACAGAGAAGACACATGAAATCCACAGACAGTATTTCCATTTGCCAGTCTATTGTCAAGGTTAAATGTTCAGTCCTGCCTTAATAGATCCTCAGCAGTGGAAAACCCAAGCTCGAATCCCAGAATGCTCCCATTGTGGATTTTTTTTTTTGAAGAAGAAGCATTTTTATTACTTTTAAGTAAAGGAGTTTGGATTTGCAAGCACACTCATCTGTGTACAGATTCCAAGGAAAGAGACCTTATGGGAACAGCCAGCCCAGCCCAGTGTGCCCCTTGGCTGGTGGTTCATGCACTGGCTTATTTGCACAGGCTGCATTTGTGGCCTTGCTGGTTTCTTTCTTTTTAAGGGAAGTATCAGCTATCAAAGGAAGGGGGCTCAGGACGACTCCGCCTTTGGTTGAGACTGTGCACCAAAGTCGTGCTGATTAAAAGGGAAGGCTTCATCCTCTTTTCTGCTGGGGCTGTGGCCTGCCTCATTCACCCTACGGGAAGGCTGAGCATGGGGTTTTAACCCCATCACTGACTTACTTGACTTCAACTAGTGTGTGCAAATATATGCAAGTATAGGGTAGATGTGCTAACCAGAGAGGTGACATGTCAGCAGCCTGGACTGTCATCTCCATGGGAATTTGCTTTGTGAGACTAGAAAAATCACTTCACCTCTCTGGGCCTCTGTTTCCCCATCTGCCAAATGAGGAAGCAGGAGTGGATCAAATCTAAGCCTCCTCCCAGCTGAAACAGTCATCTGAGTCATCCATGTCCTCCAGGCTGGAAGCTGCTTCTCTTTCTTCTAATCCTAGGAAGGGGAACGGAGCTCATCAGAGAAAGAAAACTTTCAATGCCTTTTTGCTGTTATTCCATAACTGGAAATCAGCAGGACTTGTAGCCTGGACTGGATGTCCTAGGGAAGTTTCCTTCCCAGTTTCCTGGTCCCCTGTGGGCCAGGTCCCAAAGATGCAGAGGATCTGCCAGCAGCCTTTGGGATGAATGGACCTCAGCCTCAACCTCAGCTGGAGAAGAGGCATCTGCCAGCACTGGGAACTGTCCTCCACGGGGCCAGATGTCCTCTCATCCACTCTCTCTGCATCTGTCTTTGGTTTTCAGGCCATGACACAAAATGTGACATCCAGTGCCTCTTGGGCTCACTGTCTTATGGGGCCAGGCTGATGGGAGGAGGAGCCAGACTTTTCCTCTGGCCTGGGAGTGAGGAATTCTCTGCATGACATGTCAGAGAGGAGAATTTTGGGCACCATCTTTGGCCATGGAGGGAGTTTAATTAACTTGGGCTTAGGTGGCACTGGAGCCAACAGAAAGCCCTCAGCTCTGTTCTCACTCCAGCTCTGCTACTAATTGGCTATCCAGTCCTGAGCAGAAAGCCCTTTAGCTCCAAAACCAGTGCAGGGCTGGAGTAGGGGCTGAGGGGATAGGAAGACCTTGTCACAGGAGGTTGTGAAGGGTTTTGCAAGATGTTCATCAACTTTTGAGGTCCTTGGGAGAAATAATGAGGCCAGGTTCCCTGAGTTTCTTAGGGTAGCAGGTAAAGGGGGGACCAGTTGAGGGGACAGTGAGGTGGGTACTCTCTGTAGCATGTGTGGACATACATACACATGCAGTGGGTAAAAAAAAAAATAAGAAATAATAAGAAGAAAGTAGAAGTTTCTACCAGATTGGTAAACTAGCTGCAGAGAATTTAAAATGCCCATGGGTAAGGTTTCCTAGGAAAAGTAGAGGCATGTCTTCACAGAAGTTTATCTCCAGAAGCACCCATGGGTCCCTGTACAATCCCCTTCCTTAAATTTCTCAGTGAAAACATCAGTATGAAGTGAGGTTTGGCCCTCATGCTGGATATCCTTGCAGATAGACCCAGGATGCATGGTAATTTGTCCAAGTGTTAATGTGTTTATTCCAAGCTACAACCCACAATGACTCAAAAAGGCTTTCAGCTGAAATGATAACATGTTAATATATAATTAAAGATTTTGTTGGAGGAGGGAGGTCAGCAAAATAGCAGATGTGAAAGCTTCAAACTCTCTCTCCCCACAGAAATATCACACACATAAAAACAGAAACTGTCTGAGCCAATTTCATTGGAGTTCTGAAAGACAGCCAAAGATTTACAGCAACCAAGTAAATTCCCAATCAAGAAAAAGCAGTCTTCACAATGGTAGGAGAGTTTTGTGGTGTTCTTACTCCCCTGATCCCATCCCCTCCCCAGACTACAAAACAATTCTCCATAGATTTTAAATGATTGAGATCATATAAAGTCTCTTTCCCAATCACTATAGAATGAAACTAGAAATCAATAGCAGAAGGAAAACTAGAAACTTCACAAATATGTGGAAATTAATCACCACACACTTAAATAATCAATAGATCAAAGAAGAAATCATGAAGGAAATTAGAAATACTTTGAGATAAATGATAATGAAGACACAACACACCAAAACTTATGAGATGCAGCAAAAATGGTGCTAAGAGAAAATGTATAACTCTAAATGCATACATTAAAGAAGAAAGCTCTCAAATCCACAACCTAACTTGACACCTTAAGAACCTATAAAAAGAACATACTAAATCTAAATCTAGCAGAAGGAAGATATTAAATAAATAATAAAAATTAGAGTAGATAAATAAAATAAAGAATAGAAAAACAATAGAGAAAAATTAGCAAATCGAAATGTTGGTTCTGCAAAAATCAACAAAATTGAGAAATCTTTAGCTACATTGACTGAAAAAAGAGAGACACCACAAATGACTAAGATCAGAAATAAAAGTGGAGATGTAATGCTACCACCAATTTTATAGAAATAAAAAGCTTTATAAGAGAATATGACAAACAATTGTGCACTAACAAATTGAATAATCTAGATGAAATGGAAAAATTTCTAAAAACACAAAATCTACTATAACTGACTCATGAAGAAATAAGAAATTTGAATAGACCTATAACTAGTGAGGAGATTGAATTACTGATCAAGAACTTCCTAAAAAAAGAAAAGCCCAGGACCAGGTGGCTTCACTGGTGAATTCTACTAAACATTTAAAGAAGAGTTAACACCATCCTTCTCAAACTCTTTCAAATAATTGAAAAGGAAACACCTCCTAACTCATTTTATGAAGCCAGCATTAACTTGACACCAAGGGCAAAGAAACTACAAGGGGAAAAAAAAAATATCCCTCATGAATATTGATGAAAAAATCCTCAGCAAGTACTAGTAAACCAAATTTGGCAGCATATTGAAAGGATTATACTCTATGACCACATGAGGCTTATTCTTGGAATGCAAGGATGGTTGCACATATGAAAATCAATCAATGTAATATACCACATTAATAGAATGAAAGGGATAGAAAACCACACGATCATCTGAATTAATGCAGAAAAAGCATGTAACAAAATTCAATGCCCTTTCATGATAAAAGAACTCAACAAATTAGAACTAGGAGAAAATTTCCTCAACATGATAAAGGCCATATATGAAAATCCACTAACATCACACTTAGTGGTAAAAGACTGAAAGCTTTTCCCCTACAATCCGGATCAAAACAAGGATTTTCCCTTTTGGCACTTCTATTCAACATAGCATTGGAAGTTCTAACCAGAGCAATTAGGCAAGAAAAAGAAATAAAAGGCATACAAATTGGAAAGGAAGAAGTAAAAGTATCTCTGTTCACAACCACATGATTGTGCAGAAAGCCCTAAAGATTATACACACACACACATACACACATGCACAAACCCATTAGAGCTAATAAACAAATTCAGCAAAGTTTCAGGATAAAAGATCAACACACAAAACTCAGTTGCATTTCCATATGCTAATAATGAACAATCAGAAAAGGAAATTAAGAAAACAATTGCATTTACAATAAATCGAAAAGAATAATTACCTAGAAATAAATTTAACCCAGGATGCAAAAGACTTGTACACTGGAAATTACAAAACATTGCTTAAAGTAATTAGAGAAGAAATATGTAAGTGAAAAGACATCCTATGTTCATGGATTAGAAAACTAAGTTTATTAAGATGACAATATTATCCAAAGCAATGCATAGATTTAATATAATCCCTACCAAAATCTCAATAATTTTTGCAGAAATAGAAAAACCCATCCTAAAATTTATATGAAATCTCAAGGGGCCCCACATATCCAAACAATCTGGAAAAAGAAAAACAAATTTGGTGTTCCACATTTCCTGATTTCAAGACTTACCTCAAGATACGACAGAAGCAAAACAGTGTGGTGCTGGCATAAGGCAGAAAAGCAGACCAACGGAATAGAATAGAAAGCTCAGAATCAAACCCTTGCATGTATGGTCAGCTGATTTCAACAAGATCATTCAATGGGGAACAGGCAGTCTTTTCAACAATTGTGCTGAGAAAACTGGATATCCACATGCAAAAGAAGAAAACGGAACCCTACCTTACACAATATATAAAAATTAACTCAAACTTGGCCAAGGCCTAAATGTGAAAACTGAAACTACAAAACTCTTGAGAAAAAATGTGTGGGAGAAACTTCATGACACTGGATATGGCAGTAATTTCTTGGAAATGACACACACACAAAAATGTATCAAAAGGAAAAATAAATGGGACTTTATCAAAATGTAATACTTTGGTGCATCAAAGGACATTATTGAGAGAATAAAACAAAAACCCAAAGAGTGGGAGAAAATAATTGTAGATCATATATCTAATTGAGGATTACTATCCAGAATATTTAAGTAGCTCTTAAAACTCAACAGCAAACAACCCAGTTGGAAAGTGGTAAAGGACTTGAATAGACATTTTCCAAGGTGTATGTACAAATGTCCAATAAGCATGTGAAAAGATGCTGACCATCACTAGCCATTAGGGAAATGCAAATCAAAACCACAATTAAATATTCCTTCACACCCATTAGGATGGCTTTTATTTCAAATAGAAAAAAATAACAAGTGTTGGCAAGAATGTGGAGAAATTGGACCCTTGGTTTATCAGTGATAAGAATGTAAAATGAAGCAGCCACTGTGGGAAACAGTTTGGCAGTTCTTCGCAAAGCTGAACATACAATTGCCATGTGATCCAGCAATTCCACTCCTAGGTGTATACCCCAAAGAACTGAAAGCAGGGGCTCAGACTGACACTTGTGCACTCAGGTTCACAGCAGCATTATTCACAATAGTCAAAAGTTGCGAGCAACCCAAGCGTCCATCAACCAGTAGAATGAATAAACAAAATTTGAGCTACACATTTAACAGAATATTATTCAGCCTTGAGAAGGAAGAAAGCTCTGACCCAGGCTATAACAGGGGTGAACCTTGAAGACGTGATGCTGAGTAAAAGAACCCACAGAAGGGCAAGTACTCTGTCATTCCACTTATAAGAGAACCTAGAATAGTCAACTTCTTAGAGACAGCAGGCAGAACAGAGCTTACCAGAGGCTGGGTGGAGGGGGAATGAAAAGTCATTGTTTAATGTGTACAGAAAGACACTCTGGCCTCAGTTCACCAGGTTGTAAACATTTTAAGTTAATTCCAAGAGTCACCCTCTTCCCACTCCTACTATGACCGGGCTGCTTGGCACAGCAGAGTCCACCAGGTACAGATGTGGGATGTGGTGGGACCCTCACTTTGTACTGTGTCTCGGCCCATCCACACGGCCCCTCCAGCCAGGCATCCAGGCCAAGGTTGGGCTCAGGGTCAGGACACCAGGTCTGTGCCGCAGACACTGGCCACTGTTGCTACCTGGGGTCTTTCTCCCCTGTCACGCTGTCAGGACAAAGATGTCCTCAGGAGCCTCAAAGCTCTCCCGTTCCCTCCCCATTTATCTTCTCCATCTTTCTCTTTCTCCTGCTCCTCCTCTTCCCCTCTCTGGTCCTCCTTGCCCCTCCAAGCCCCAGGGACATCTTTCCAGTGTGAGGGAGAGGCCCCAGGCTCCCTCCCTGTTTCTGTCAAAGACATTTTGTTTATATGCATCAGTTCTCTCTCTTTCTGGGGCTTAGGTTTTTGGAAAGAATAGTCAAAGGACTTCAAACCCATCTCTTCTTGCTGACTTCCAGGGCCACCCTCAGAGTACTCCCTACTGGAATCTGGGGTGAGGGGCGTGGAAACGGAGGGGGAGAAAACTTCATGCAAATCAGGGTCTGAAAATATGACCTAGGCATGATGGCCCCACTTCACAGATGGGCAGACTGAAGCCCAGAGAGGATAAATGATGCACTCAAGATTGTCAATGGCAGGGTCAGCGTGCAAAGCTGCCAGCCTCCTGACGCTGAGGCCAGGGGCCTCCCACTGCAGCTGCCGGCCTGGGGCTGAGCACAGCTTCCCTGGGCCCCACCCTGGTCCTCGTTCCTGAGTTTTAACCTGGGAAAGTGCAGAAGTCCCTCCTCTTCCTTTTGGGCCCCGTGGGCTGCTGTCTTGCAGCTGTGTGCTAATTCGACACAGCTGCCCCACCAGCATCTCTGGAGTTAGCCAGAGAATCTGTGCCAGTGACACATGTGGTTTCCCACTGTACTTAGTCAAAGTCTCTCCAGCCGCAGGCTGGGATGTGCGGCTGATCAGCACGTGATGTGTTGGGCAGATTCCTGCCTCTGGGTGCGGAGGTTCACGTTTTCTGCTTCGCATTAAAACCAAGACCAGCAGAAGGTCCCAGCAGGGCGCACAGCCCTGCTGGGTCATTTCATCTTTCCTCTACAGAGACTGAGACCAGTTAAAAACAAATGAAACAAAAACCAAACGTTTCCCCCATCACCCAAGTACAGCGTGCTCACTGCTGACCTTGGGCAAGGTAGAAGCATGTCCGGAGGCAGAGGAGATCCCCACACGCAGCCCTGGGGCCTCCAGCCGCTTCTCAGTGGGTCCCTGCCACCTCAGAGCCTGTTGCGCACGGAGCCCACTCCCATCCCACTGGCTCCACGCCTGCTCATGCCCACATGGGCCTCCAGATCTGATGGTTCTGGGCGCCCCAGGGCATGTTTCTCATGTGCTCAAGTCCAGCTGCCCCTAGTAGCATCACCGTTCATTCTGCCCACTTCCCACCCTCCTGTGCCCTCGTCACCTGGACTGGGCACTCTTGTTCCCTCCGCATCCTCACCAGGGTGCCCACTACATCTTCTGGGCATGTGCACTAAAATATGACGTAGTAATAGAAACTCAGGTGGGAGAAGGAGACCATGCCATTGAAAAGATTGTCTGTTACTCACTGTTCCCAAGAGGAGGGGACACACCACACTGCTGCATCCCGTTCAAGCCAGGCGAGGGGAGAGGAGGCTTGAAGAACCTGGCCTAGAACCTGGAGGTCTAGGCCCGCAGGGAGACCGGGCTCCACCGGACGTTCCGCCCCCTCACCTGAGGATGCGCTTGGGGACAAATCAGGAGAGAGTGGAAGAGAGAACGAAGGGCATGCAGGTAAAACAGAGGAAGGCAAAGCACACAGTCGAGGCACAGTGCTGGCTGCAGCTTCCTGCCTTCACCCACAGGCCTCTCCCCTCTGGAAGCCAGTCCCAGCTGCAGCTCCAGCAGTGAGTTCCCGCCCTCGCCCCCACCCCCACCCCAGCACCTTGGGACCCTTCTCCATCCCTGCACGATGTTTATCTTGGCAGCAGCACTACCTGGGCTCTCAGCCGGCTCAGCTTTCCGTCCCCTGTGTCTGAGGTGCTCAGCCAACACTTCAGGCGGGATTAGGAAAAGTAACTGGCAGCTAGTTGGGCATAATTCTGTGGGGCATTTGTCTAAAGACAGCCCGAGACCAGCTAGGTTACCCCGAGCTGGATGCCGCCACCTCTCCCTGCTCACCCAGCTTGGTCCTGGAAGACACAGGAAGCCCCTTTTCCCCAAACATACCACCCAGCCTGGGATCCCGCGTCCCCAGCAGAGAAGCTGAGAATATGCTTAGGGCAACGTCAGCACAGGGACCCTCCCCCTCAAAACTTTTTTAAAGATTTTGATGATTTCCATTAAAAATATTTTTTGATGTAAGCATCTTGAGAAAACTTTTGAATGTTTTGGATTTTTGTAAACACACAGTTCAGAGTTGTATTCATCTTTAGTTGCATGTGGTGGGGGGGGTGCGCCCTGGGCTCCTGGCCCAAGGCCACCAAGAGTCCAAGAGTCAAAAAGGCGCCTGCAGCTCTCCCTGCACCAGGCCCCCTCCCAGGCTCCATACTCACGCCCGGTCAGCCCACACATCAGGACAGGGAGGCCCGGAGAGGTTTTAGGGAGTTGAGTCCAAGACCCCACAAGTGGCGAGCAGCAGAGCCCGGCTTTAGGCCCCAGCATGTGTTGCTGAAGCCAGATGCAGAATACACCCACCCTACTTTCTGTGACCTGCCTCCCTTGGGGCTGCAGCTGCTCGGAGCAGCCAGTGAGAGGATGACCCCAGGGCCTGAGTGGACCCCATGCAGGACCACTCCTGGGGAAGCCCGCTGTTGGCCTTTACCTGCACGCCACTGGGAAGGGGCAGCCGGGCCCCATGACACCTGAACAACTCGCTCCCCTTCTCTGGGTCTCCATTTCCTCAGTTACAGGAAGAGATGATAAGACCACTTCGGCCATGGTCAGTTAGACTTAAATGCAGTGGAGGAGAAAACGCTGAGCACTCGCCAAATCTAGAACACTCAGGTCTCCACTGCACGGGGCCATCAGCCCGTGTGGGGCTCCGGGGACAGCGGGTCCCACCCTGGAGCAGGAGCGGGAGCAGGGAAGTGGGGACCCCCTGGACTAGCAGGCTCAGGCTCCTTGGGCAGCACCGGCTTCCAGGGGCAAGTGGGCTTCGGGCGCAGAGCCCCAGGCCCAGGCCCAGGGGCCTGGGTGGGGCCCGGGCAGTGCGGCTCATGTTCCATGGGTGCCAGGGCCTGCAAACCCCCAGAAACTATTCAGAGTAAGAGTAAGGAGCTCCGGGCAGAGGCCAGAACCTGAACACAAGGCGGAGCCCAGGACCTGAGGGCTGGCGTCTGCGGGTCGAAGCCCTGACATCATAGCACCAGCCAGCAGACTGTAGATCCATCCGTACTCCCCTCCCTCCCCAGGGCCCTCATTGTCTCACCCTCAGAGATGTCTCCAGGTACAAATGTTATCATCTGAAATGGGTGAAGGATGCGTTCTCAATTTTATGTAAACATTGTCCTGAATGAAGCATCTTTGGAAAACCACTGTGTCATTGTCAGGGGTCCAGCAAGCTTCTCCCTTCCAGGGCCAGACTGTCAGTATTTTCAGGGTTTGGCAGGCCATATGGTCTCTGTCACAACTACTTTTATCTGCCCCCAGCACAAAAGCAGCCACAAACAATCGGTAAGTGAATGGACATGGGGCTGTGTTCCAATAAAACTGTATTTACAAAGGCAGGTGATGGGCTGGATTTGGCCCACTGGTCTGAGCTGTCACCTCCATATTCTTTAATTTGGCATCGAAGTAAAACCGTTGCTTGCTCCTCAAACACAGCTGTAGCTGATGATTCTAGCACCTTCCCCCCACCTCCCAACCAGATTCCTGCCTCTAAGCCCCTTCTGTGTGAAAACACTGGAGCTCCCCTGGTCCTGGATAACCTTTTCCTGATACCAGCCAAGGCCTCTGTCCATGGCACCCACCCAGGGTGCCTGCCTGGCCAGGGGGCGGAAGGAACCAGTGAGTCTGAGTTAGTGCCGAAGACAGTCAGTGAGCTGAGAGGGCTCATGATCTCTGCTGTTCAGATAGGAAATCATTTTTCTGGTCTTTCTCCAAAGAACTGCACTGATAACAAACAGATCGATGCCAATTAAAACAAGAAGGGAGAGCTGGCCCTGTCCCCAGTAGAGGAGCTGGTGGCAAGCATGCCCCTACTGGAAAGCATCCTGCTTTCTTCTTCGGGCCAGCACCGAGTGGGGAGGTGGGAACTGGGGCCACCTGGACCCAGGCGGACAGGCCCGAGGGACTCAGGTGTGCCCAGAAGGACACAGGGCTGAAAACACAATTGGAAGGATTTAGTCTAGGGGCACTGGATTTCTGGAAAAGGCCTGGACGGTCTCATTTCCTTGAGGTTTCTAAGAAAAGGGAAGGTTTTCACTGCTTAGAAGGAGTGGAGATAAGATTTCCTAAAGGCAAAGAAGGCAAGACTTCTAGTTTCTCTGTGGTGATAATCATCGTGGTGTGGATGAAAGTTACTTTCAAATTTATGAAGAGTTTCCTCAGTGCCAGGCCCCGAGCTAAATATGTAAGCTCCATTTGACAGAGAAGGAAGCAAAGATTGGGGATAGCTGTGCCTAACACCTCCCAGCTGGGGTTGGAACCCAGGTCTCCAAATCTCATTTGCTAACACAGTGCGCTACACTGTCACTACACAGAGTGCGGGCTTGTAGTAGTCAGGGCTCCCTGGAGAAGCAGGAAGCTAAACCAGTATTGCAGGGGGTGGTCTCCAAGAGAGAGATTGATTTATTTTAAGGAATTGGCTCACAGGATTGTGGAAGTGTGGTAAGTCCAAAGTTTGCAGGGCAGGCCAGCATCAGGAGAGCCAGGAGAGTCACAGTTCACATGCGAAGGCCCTCGCGTGGGCTGACAGAATTCCTTCTCCTTCCTGGAATCTCAGTCTTTGGTCTCTGATTGTCTTCAACTGATTGGGTGAGGCCCACCACATTATGGAGGATCATCTGCTTTGCTTGATGAGTACGCATTTCAATATTAATCTCATCTAAAAAATACCTTCACAGAAACATCTAGAATAGCATTTGACCACATATCTGGGTATTGTGGCCCAGCCGAGTTGACACATAAAATTAACCATCACAGGTCCCTTCAGCACCTGCATCACCTGGGAGACAGTTAGAAACCCCAAATCAGCCTGACCAGACCTACTGAGTCAGTGTCTGCGTGGAGAGTGTGGGAAATGCTGCCCAAGGCGACTGCACTCTGCTGCTTCTAAGACTTACTACCTGCCTCCCACCAACACCTACAACAACTCAGTGATTTCTCCGATCGCTCCGATTCCACAGTGAGGGGAGGTGAAATCTGGATGTTCTGTGATGGGCTGAGCAGGGATTGCTAGTCTCCACTGTAGAGATCACTGCTTCAATCCCTCCACTCCTCCTGAACCCTCCACGCCTCCTGAATCCCTCCAGGTCTGATGCCCTGGGGTCCCAGAACACACCCCCTTCCTGGTCCACAAGGCATGGAGATGCCCACCATCTTCTGTCCCCCACACTGGGAAGATGGCCTTGTGGGAGGGGAGGACCCCAGGCTGTGAGTCAGGAGAACTGGGTTCTGCGTGGATTTCTGACTCCGTGTGACGACAGCCCATCACTAGCTACCTTGTCTGGTCCATCATTGTCTTAGGTGTAAAAATGAAGACTTTGTCCCACATCAGCAGCTTTCAAGCCACTGTCTCACTGCCAGTGGGATCCTTTTGGGTAACTGAAATATTACATACAACCCCAGAATGCACAACAGGTGAGACTGGAGAGTGATAAATAAAGGAGAGGAGAGTAGACAACCTTGACCGAGCTCTACCCAGGCTCCCTCTACCCTCCCTCATGCCTGCAGGCCACTCCTGAATGTGAGTTTGCAGGGAGCAGCCTGAACCCCACTGCCAGGTCCCAGGAGGTGGAGGCCTCTTCTAGCCTCTAAATTCCTCTGCTGAGTCTGAGAGGCCAGGCCCTCCTGAGGCAGCAGGGCGGGTGGGGAAGCGTGGGCTTTACCACCAAGCAGTCGGGATTCACAGCCCCAGCCTCATGCCTACTCAGCCTTGTTAGTCCCCTCGGGTTGCAATGACAAAGTACACAGGCTGGGAGGCTCCAACAACAGACAGTATTGTCTCTGGATGTCCAAGATCAAGGTGTCGGCAGGGGTGGTCCCTTCTGAAGTCCTTCTCCTTGGTGTGTAAATGACCGTCTTATCCCTGTGTCCTCACACAGTCCTCCCTCCGCGTGGGTCTGTGTCCTAACCTCCTCTTCTTATAAGGACACAGTCAGATTGGATTAGAGATCACACTCATGAGCTCATTTTAGTTTAATCCCCTTTTAAGGACCCCATCTCCCAATACAGTCCCACTCTGAGGTACAGGGGGTTAGGACTTCAACATAGGAATTTGGGGGACACAGAACACATCATAGCCCCTCTGGCACTGATTTCCTGTGCAGACACCGCTGCAGGGTTCGGGGCTCACCCCAGGCCACTGTCTCAGACACTCCTTCCCCTACTGCCCTCCCCCAGCCTCTCTAGTTGCCCTCCCACCTGTGCCTACCTGCGGAGGGCCATGGGGACAAGGACTGGGCCTGACTCACAGAGTGGACAGTGAGACATGGGCAGGGCTTCTGCGGCCTCAGCCATTCGAGCTGCTGAAGCAGGGCCTGTGCAGGGGCTCGGCTGCTGGTCCTCGAGGCTCAGGCAGGTGGCTGGCCGTTGGGAGTAGGGTCCACAGCTCTGCTAAGTCACCCAGAACAGAAACCAAAGTAGCAGGCCAGCCTCCCAATCAGGACGTGGTAGGGAGGGGACTGACTCAGGCTCAGAGACTGAGATGCAGGAGCACTGGGGACAGTGCAGGAGCCCAGGACTCGGTGTTCTGGGCTGTGTCCAGTCAACCCAGGCGGAAGGGTGTGCCAAAGACTCCCCACTCATCTTTATATATAGGGGTTTTAGCATGTGCATCGCTCCCCAGCCCGAGGCTAGATTTCCTAATCTCCCCAGAGGCCATGCGTGGCATCAGCTATGGGGTCGAAGTAGGAGCACCAGGTCTTATAAAGAAATCTGGGGCTTCTCTTCCCTAACTGTGCCCCCAGGCTAAGGTGCAGACGAGACCCCAGGCAGACGACAGCAGGGCAGCCATCGTGAAGGATGTCATGGAGCCAGCCACCTGCTGGACCCTGCCTCTGGAGGCTGCTTCCCACTCCCTTTCTAGTCTGGGAACAGGAGCTGGAAAATGACTCCAGCTGGGATGGCAGGGGACAGGGAGTGAGGCTGGGAGGACCACTCCTACTGGCCAGCAACCTGGCATATCCTTAAGACACCCAGGAGCCTCTGGGAGCCTGCAGTCTGCTCACCTGAGGCCCGCTCCCCATCCGCCTGTCCCACTCCCTCCTGCTTCCCTCTGCACTAGCTTTCCCAACCTCAGACTTCAAAGGCGCCAAGGTGTCAGCTGTCTGATTTGATCAGTTACTCTGTGCCAGTGACAAAGAGCACAGGGAACGAAGCTCCTTCTGATTTCAAGTTTTCTAATAATTATTTAGGACCCATTGATGTGGAATGTTGTCATTTTTTTCTGCGTGTAAGAAAATGATGTATTTTATACTTCCATCTATTAATATAATAAACTATATAAATTAGGTTTTGTTAATATTGTATTCACTTTGTTTTTCTTGGTCTCAAGGTATCTTTAGAAAGGAGGAGAAAAGGGAAAGTTCAAGGTTGGAGCTCAGATCTGGAAGCCTGGGCGGTGACATGTGCACGCTCTGACCACACAAAACGTGAAATCTAAGGTTGTCAGCATTTTAAGAATACATTTTTATACAATTTAGACAAGTAAATAATTTTTAAGAACAGATCACCAGGATCAAATGGGCGATTTCCAGGAGGGCAAGAAAAGTCTTCTCTAGTAAGATTCCATGTTATTCCCTTTGTAAGGAAATTTACTCTCACACAGGGGCTTTGGCGAACTAGCAAAATATCATTGTCTTGGAGATACAAGAGATTGTTCAGTTTACCAACAAAAAGTCAAGGTCTTGGATTTTTTTTCTGGACAACAGGGCACTATAAAATACCCAGAGACCTGTGTCCCCAGAATATGCTGGTGAATGTGTTCCAAACACCCCAGTGATGACCGCATCAGGACAAGAATCCTGCTGGGCAAGAGTGGTGCATCAATTTGTGCCTCCCTTGATCCAGGGGTCTATCTGAGGGCTCCGTGGAAGCCTGGCAATGGTGGCCCATGACGTCTGGTTTCATGTGTAAGGAAAGGGATGGCTTGGCAGTGCTTCTTGGGGAGTTTGGTGTGGCGCATGTCACCCCTTCCCTTGGAGAAGAGGGCAGGAGTGAGGAAGGGTCCTTCCCCTCCCCTGGTGCCACTGCCCGGCCCGGTGAGTCAGCGAGGGCGGGCGGCAGCAGAGCAAGTGCCGAGAGGCCTGGGGTGAGCCGGGGAGGGAAGCAGGGAGAAGGGTGAAGTCAGGAATCAGGTCACCATCAGGGAGGCATGGCCCCTCTGAAAACCTATTCTGGATGGGCTGTGGGGGGCGGGAGAATAAACAGAACCTTCTGGGGCTCAGCTCTGCCTTTTTTGGTGCCACTTAAGCTGAGCAGCATATGGAAGAGATTTTATTTCTTCTCAAATGTTGATGCTAATTTTGAAATCATCTATTCGAACAAGACATCAAACTATATCATAGGAGAACACACAGATTGTGACCCAAGTGACAGCTCTCCGAAGACAAGCCCACATGCTCTGTTCACTTGTTCCAGACCCTGGGCCACCTCATCAGGGCCCCCACCCACCCCTGATGCTGAGATGGGAGGCGGGCGGCTCCACATGCCCTGCCCCCAGGATTGCCACACCCTTCATACTTGTTCCCAGACATTTTGTGGGGTTGAATGTCATTCCAGACTAGGGAACAACACCCACCAGTGGCACCTCCTGAGAAGCAGGACCCTAGCAAGGCTGTTTCCTGGAAGACACAGCTTCCAAATTTTTACCCACTAAAAGGACTTTCCTCCTTCAGTTACAGGGTAGCTGCCTCGCTGGTTCAAAAAAGTCCCCCCGACACTGCTCTCAGCCACAGATGGTGGGCAATGCGTGGCCCTGCCTTGTCCAGGTGGGGAGGGACCATGGATAGGGCCGGCACCCTCCCTGCAGCCAGCCCGCCAGCCCCACCCCGCCCTTTCCCATCCACCCTTCCTGCCGGCGCTTCACCCGCATTCATGGCCCTCCTGTCCTGCTACTGGGCATGGCCCACTTGACTGCAGCAAACATTTTCAAGATAATCATCCTGGAAAAATAGTCTTTGAATCGGACAGGACACAAACATCTGGACTCCAGAGGCTGATCTAGAAAGGAAACGTGCTCCAGCCCCCATCTGCCCCTCGGAGTGACAGACCCTCCTCTCAGACTGCAGTAAGGGGTAGGGCGGCGTGCTTCCCAGCTTCGGCCGGGTGAAGGGTCTCTCAGTCTTGAGGGCAGCCAGTGGGTTCTTTATCCTGACCTAGGTCTTGTGTGGGGAACGATGCACACCCTTCCAGCTTCCGTTGATTGCCTGTGCAGCCTGTGAAAGAGTAATGATGGTCACCAGAACTCAGATATGTCAGTCACCTGCTACATGCCCCACCCTGTCCTAAGCCTTTTATGTGGCTTATCTGATTTGAACGCTCATCACCACTATGCAATGATTATTGCTGTCCCCATCTTACAGAGAAGGAACTGAACCTCAAGGACTTAATAACTTCTGAGATGTCACAGCCCATGGACAGAAAGCTTTTCAAAGCCAAATCCCTGAATTGTCACATAATCCAGTCTCCCCGAACCCACACCAACAACCACCTGCTAACAGAGAAGCAGCGAGCCTCCTGACTTCCAGGACTCTTGGCCTCTGGGACACGCTCCTGGCCTTCCCAGTGATGCTCTAGGCCACAGGGTGGGCCTTGGGTGAAAAGTGTGGCAGAAGCTCTTCCTTCAACCAGGCAGCCTTCCTTCTGTAGCTGGTTTGCTTTCCTGCCTGGGGCTCTGCTCTCGGCCCGTTCTGCCGCCTGAGTGCCTCCCCAATCAGCTGTGCGGACGCCTCTTCTATGCACCCCAACTCAGCATGCTTCCTCCCTGCTCTCGACTCCGAGGCTTTGAGTGTGGTTCCTTCGGGTCCTCCAGGCTCAGCCTCAGGACAGCAGTGGCCCCTCGCTGGCCCCGCCTCTGCCCTGGGCCGGGCTGGCCGCGGATACACCAGCAAAGCCGCGGCACCGTGCTGCCACCAGCTCCCGGCAGCTAACCCCGACTTGCTGACACTTGGAAGGGGCTTTATAAGCTTCCACGCACACTCATTCATATTCATGGCCAGTGTCCTTTCCTCCTCCTGACAGTCCTGGGAAACCAGCATTATGATTCTCATTTTATGGTAAAGAAATGAATGCTCAGAGACACTGAGTAACATGTCCTGGGTCCTATAGCCCCTATAGGGCCCAGTTTGTCCTTGAGCCCAGGTCCACTGATCCAGTAGTACCGGGCTTTCTCCAGTGTTTATTTGCTTCAGCCCTGGCCTCTTCACTGGCCAGCAGGGTGAGGCAGGTGGAAGGAGGCACCAAGGCAGATTCAGACAGGTGGCCCCTCAGACACTGCTGAATGCTCTAGGGTCCAGGGGGTCCAGCAGAGAAGCTCCCAGAGAGGTAAGTTGTAAGCCTGATGCAGAGAGAGCTAAGGGATGTGGGGTGGGGGACACACATCCCAGAAGGAGGAAGTTGTGCGGGTGAGGAGATGCATTGTCCTGACCCAGCAAGGGCAGCATCCTGGCCAAGGTGGACCACCCCTCGGGCTAGGGAAGGAGCTGAGTCAGAGGGGACCTGGGGATCAAAGAGGGGTGGGCAGTCAGTTGTGTGACCAGCGCTGTAGCAGAGGAAAGTCTGGGGACGGGAGGGCAGGAAGGGGTTCAATATTCCAACCTCCGTGCACACCAAACCTTCGGCCCAGTAGGGAAACACCAAATCTTCCCCCTAGTCTACCACGTGGCTTCGCCAACCCAAAAGGCTGGGCCATAGCTGGGGCTTGAGCAGCCAACCCCGCCCTGCACTGCCCCCAAGGCCAGGGGGCGTGGCCGTCTCAGCTGTGGGGCCGGCAGAGACCTTCACCTGCAGCAGTCTTTCAGCCTCTGCCAGCTGCCGGAAGGAGCTGGGAGCCTTTGCTTCTCTGAGCATGACCCACATATCCTGACATCACAGGAAATGGAAAGTTTTCAAAGTGTGGGTTTCTAGGCCCAGCTCTCCAGTGCGGCTGAATCAGTCTCTTTTGATTGGGTGAGTGGATCTCAGTGATCTGGACTTTTTTTTTTTTTAAATAGACTTTATCTCTCTAGAGCAATTTTAGGTTCATAGCAAACTTGTGTGGAGAGCACAGATTCCCCATAAACCCCCTTTTCCTGTACACATGCACAGCTTCTCCCACTGTTAACATCCCCCACCAGACTGGCAGGTTTGTTACAGTGGATGAACTTGCATTAATGCATCATTATCACCCAAAGCCCAGAGTTTACCTTAGGGTTCACTCTTGGTGTTGTACACTCTGTGGGTCTGGACCAATGACACTGAATGATGTGTATCCACCAGTACAGGATCATACAAAGTCATTTCACTGCCCTGGAAATCCTCTGTGCCCCACCTGTTCAAGACTCCCTCCCCCAACCTCTGACAATCAATCTTTTTACTGTCTCCCTGACTCTGCCTTTTCCAGAATGTCATATAGTTGGAATCATATAGCATGTAGCCTTTTCAGACTGGCTTCTTTGCATTGAACATTAACGTGTGTCTTTTCGTGGCTTGGTAGCTCATTTCGTTTTAGCACTCACTAATATTCCATTGGATGTACCACAGTTTATCCATTCACCAGGAAGGACATCTTGCTTATTTGCAAGTTTTGGCAGTTATGTATAAGGTTGCTATTGACATTTGTGCACAGGTTTTCGTGTAGACACACGTCTTCAGCTCCTTTGGGCGAACACAAAGAAGCATATGGTAAAAGTAGATTTAGTTTTGGAAGAGATCGCCAAACTGCCTTCCAAGGTGGCTGTGCCAGCAGAGAGTGAGAGTTCCTCTTGCTCCACGTCCTCGCCAGCATTTGGTGTGGTCAGTGTTCTGGGTTTACACCACTCTCATCACCATCTGTAATCTGAACTTTTAACAAGAAGACTGAGAGCCACTCTCTGGAGGTGCGTCCCCTGTCTGAGACATCGGGAGCAGCAAACTGTGTTGCAGGTACTGGGGGAATTTGAGAAAAGCAGCCCCAGGACCTCTGGAACGCCAGCTGGGGTCCCAAGTGTGGGTCCACATTTAGTGTAGCTGCACTGGATTAACAGCCATTGGGTGATGCCTTAGCCTGGGGGTTTCAGAACTCCTAGAACCTACTAGAAGTTTTGTGAAGAATCCTCAGGTGATGGTGGAAGTTTGCTTTATTTAGCTTTTTTTTGTTGTTTTTTTTTTTTTAAGGGGCCAAATTCAAGCCTCCAAATGTGTATTCCAACCCACGCTGGCTAAAGCAGGCCTGTTTGGCCTTGGTCCCGGTTAGTTATTGCTGAAACACAGAGCAGCAGTCACACTTGGCAAGCTTGCCAGGGCCAGGATCCCCGACCACCCCCGAGGGCCCTGTGACACAGGAGGCTCTGTCAGCAGTTTCCAGCGCTGAAGAGGCATTGGCCTTGAGCCAGCCCAGACACGTAGGGGTGGGCTGCCTGCACACACCGCCTCCCAGCCCCAGGCCTATGCCAGGGCTTCCTGGCCATCAGGACCAGTCTCATTAAACTTGCAGAGCGAGCCTGGTGGGTGTTCAGCTTGCTCAGAGAGCCTTCCAGAATCTTCCAGCAGAGCCTGGCCCACTTCTGGATGTAAGCCACAGGAGCTCAGCAGCCCCGGATCTCAGCACTGCTGTCCGAGGCTGTGGCCCTTTCTCGCCCCAGTCCTGCCCAGTGTGGGTGTGAAGGAGAGAGGGATGTGCCCCTGCTGGGAGGGAGAGAGCCATCTGAGGCGGGGTGATGGGATCTGATCTCGCTCTTTGGGTGGGATCTGACTCCGTTCATTCAGTGCATTTAGGAAATGGGACTGAAGCACCTTCATCCTCTTCCCTCTGGGGCACTGATTCCCTGATGCTCTCCCCATGCCCTCCAGAGAGCAAGGTCAAACCAGTCCCTCTCCGTGGGCCCAGCTTCACATTCCTGGGGACTCAGCACACCTCTGTGGATTTGTAAGGTCACCTCCACAACAGAGCCCGGCTCAGCAGATTTAATCCAAAACAAGCTCCATCAGGCACCCCATTGGAGAGACTCCATCAGACAGACTTACCCTGGGGAGAGCGATTTGAAGGAGAGGCAACTAAAATGCCCCTGGGGCCTGGGGAGGAGAGTCGCCTTTTCCCCCAGATTCTGTCTCTCACAGTGGAGAAGACTCATAGCCTCAGACACCGCCCAGATGTGAGCCCCCCAGGCGAGGCCAGGGCCCCGCTGACGGCAGGGCACGCCTTAGTCTCTCCATCAGCTTCAACTGCTCCTTCTACTTCCTCCAGAGAATCATCCTGCTGCCAAAATCTAACCCCAGGACGATGGTGACATCAGTGACACTCTCGGGAACTGTGTCAGCAGGACACCCGGAAAGCCGGGCCCTTGGCTGCTGTCACGAGGGGTCTTCAGTGTTTGTCTTGACTCCTCCTGCAAATCCACCACCAGGGGTGGCTCTGCCTGGGCCTGGGGAGAGTCCCCTGTGGACAAGGAGAGTTTTTCTGGTGATGTGAGCTCCATGAGTGACCACAGTTCAGCTACTAATGCACCCCCTGTGAATGCCTTTCAAAGTGAAAACTAGGGCCTGGGGCCGGCAGGACGCCTGCAGAAAGAACAGAGACCAGGTGGATCCGCCTGCTGGGGCCGGAACGGGGAGCCCCAGCCCTGGCAGCTTAAACCACAGATGCCTGTTTTCTGCCAGTTCTGGAGGCTGGAAGCCCCAGGTCACAGTGTCAGCAAGGCTGGTTTCTCCTGAGGCCTCTCTCCTTGGCTTGTGGATGGTCACCATCTCCCTGTGTCCCAAAGGACCAGTCACATTGGACCAGGCCCAACCTGATGACCTCGTATAACTTAATCATCTCTTTTAAGTCCCTGTCCCCCAACACTGTCACATTCTGAGGTTCTGGGGGCTAGAAATTCAACACAGTGGGGAGGAGGAGGGAACACAATTCAACTGATAACACCTGGGAGCCTCTTCTGTCCCCACCAGCGTTTCCCCCGCCACCCCTCCCTGGCCTTGGCCTCCCTAGGACTAGAGCCGGGGCAGGCAGAGCCTTCGTGGGAGGGAAGGGTTCTCTCTGTCTGGCTTTGGAGCCCTGTGGCCACAGCCCACGTGGAAAACTGGCCTTTCTCTTGGGAGTGTCTGCTTGGTTCCTTTGGGGGCCCTCTCCTGGGGTTCCCAGGGCCCTTTAACCTCCAGTTCTCCTGACAAGGGCGATGCTCTGCCCAGCTGGCCACAGCAGCTCACTTTCAGTCCCTGGCTTTTGGAGGTTCATCTGCACACAGGAGGTGGGGGCATCCTCTTTTGGGGTGTCGAGGACAGAGGCCCCAGGCCTGATCTCTCAGGAGAGACCCGTTCCCCTTCTGGTGCAGTCCTTGGCAGGCTGACAACCTCCCGCCCACAGCCAATGTCTCACCTCCTCCAGCCGCCTCACCAGTCCCTCACCCTTAGACTCTCGGGCCAGTGTCAGACCTGTGTCCCCCTGTCAGCACCTCAGTGTGTCTGCTTAAAGCCCCCTGCCCTAAACTGGAGGTGTGGGGACAGGCCCCCACTCCTTCCCCACAGAAGGGGAAGGACTCACTGCACACCCACAGTATTATGAATCCTCTCTTGAACCACTCACCTCTCTCCATCTCTTTTATTGGCAGCCAGACACTGCCCAGAGACCTGTGACAGGTCAGCCGGGGGGCTGGGGACCATCCTCGGAATGCGGGACTACTGGCCACTTACTGACTGGAGCCTCGAGTGAAAATCAGGCAGAGGCCCGTCTAATCACCCCTTACAAAGTGCAGCGTCAACCAAGGGTGGACACTGGGGGTTGTGGATGGGATGGCGGGAGCGACACTCACCACCAGCTGAAAGTGGGCCGGGTGGCGCGCAGCCAGAAGCAGCCTTTTCCTCCTCATCTCGGGCTGTGGGTTCAGACAAACCAGCACCTCCAGCTTTGGGCTTTGGGCTTTGGGGTCTGAATTAACTCCTTCCAGAGGCACCTTTAACTGAGCGGTGGTGCTTTTCTAGCAATGTGCTCGCCCTGTTCAAAGACAGACCAGTTAAGACAGCAAAATGTCATGGTAATCTTAGCATATTTTTTTTAAATATGATGCAATTTAGATAAAGTTCAAAGAAACCCAAACAGGCCTGGAGGGGAGAGAGAGCAAGTGTGGAAAAGAAAGTGAGGAGATGGGTAAGGACCCAGCCTGGGCCAGCGGAGGCCTTGGTCTGGGATTTCGCTTGGTATGAAGGGTTTCTGTCAGCAATGCCAGGGTGTGAGCCAGAAATACTTGCACTAACAGGGATAAATCCCAAAGACAGGTAAGTTCAAAAAGCAAGTTGCATGCCCCACATATAAAAACTAATTCAAAATGAACTACAGATTGAAACATAAGACCTGAAACTACAAAAGTCCCAGAAGAAAACAGGGGGAAAGCTTCATGACACTGGATTTGTCAAGGATTTCTTGGATATGACACTGAAAAAAAACAAAGGCAACAAAAGCAAAAATAAACAAATGGGACCACATCAAACTTAAAAATATTTGCAAACCATATATCTAATAAGGGGTTAATATATAGATTATAAAAAGAACTCCTACAACTCAATAACAGCAAAAAAAAAAACCCCAAAAAACCCAATTTAAAAATGGACAAAGGACTTGAATAGACATTTCTCCAAAGAAGACATACACATGAAAATATGCTCAACGTCACTGATCATAGGGGTAATGCAAACCAAAGCCACAATGAGATATCACCTCGCTCCCATCCAGATGGCCACTGTTAGACAAAAATAAAAATAAAAAATAAAAATAAAAAAAATCCTCATCGGTGAGGATGAGGAGAAATTGTAACCCTTGTGCCCTGTTGGTGGGAACATAAAATGCTCCAGCCACTATGGAAAACAGTAAAGAGTTTCCTTAAAAAATTAAAAAATAGAATTATCATATGATCCAACAACCCCTTTTGGGTATACACCCAAAAGAATTGAAATAACATGCACACCTCACAGCAGCATTATTTACAACAGCCAAGATGTGGAGGCAACCTAAATGTCTATCGATGGATGAAAGGATGAACAAAATGTGGTCTACCCATGCAATGGGATATGAAGTTTGGTGCAGCCATGATGGAAAACAGTACGGAGACTCCTCAAAAAACTAAAAATAGACTTACTATATGATCCAGAAATCCCACTCCTGTGCATATATCTGGAGGGAACTCTAATTAAAAAAGACACATGCACTCCAATGTTCATAACAGCATTATATACAATAGCCAAGACATGGAAGCAACTTAAATGTCCATCAACAGATGACTGGATAAAGAAGTTGTGGTATATTTATAGAATGGAATATTACTCATACGTAAAGAATAATAAAATAATGCCTTTTGCAGCAACATGGATGGACCTAGAGATGATCATTCTAAGTAAAGAAGCCAGAAGGAGAAAGAAAAATACCATATATCACTTATATGTGGAATATTAAAAAGAAAGACAAATGAACTGATTTATGAAACAGAAACAGACTCACAAACATGGTAAACAATCTTGTGGTTACTGAGGGGAAAGGGGGTGGGAAGGGATAAATTGGGGCATTTGAGATTTGCAAATGTTAACCACGATATATAAAAATAGATTAAAAAACAAATTTCCTTTGCATAGTGCAGGGAACTATATTCAATATCTTGTAATAACCTTTAATGAAAAAGAATATGAAAATGAATATATGTATATATCTATATGTATGACTGAAACATTATGCTATACACCAGAAGTGGACACATTGTAACTGACTGTACTTCAATTTTAAAAAAAGAAAAAAAAGAAGGAGATTCTGACATGTTCTACAACACGGATGAACCTTGAGGACATCATGCTCAGTGAAATAAGTCAGTAACAAAAGGACAAGTAGTCGATGGTTCCACTGATGTATCTATTCATAGAATGTTGAAAAGTGGCTGCCAGGGGTTGGAAGAGGAGGAGGTGGGGAGTTGCTGGGTGGGTATAGAGTTTCAGTCATTCAGGATGAGGGGATTCTGGGGATCTGTTACCCAATGATGTGCATGTGGTTGATAATATTGTACTGTATTCTTGGCAATTGTTGGGAGGATAAATTTTGTGTTGTGTTTTTTGGCCACAGTTATTCTTAAAAAGCAAGTTGCAGAATCCCATGTACAGTAGAAAATCACCTAAGGAAATTGTAGAAGTGCAAAAGAATATCATATACAGTTGTTTTTATAGATGCACACACATGTCATAAAGATATTAAAGCAAGCATGGAAAAGATAAACATAAACTGATGGTAGCAATGAGCTCTGGGAAGAGAATTATAGCCTATGGTTTCTAGTGAAGCAAGAGCATTTTATTTCTGTTTCTTAAGATTGGAAGTGAACTGAGCAAAATTAGTTGAGTTGTTTTTAAAATTGCTCTATCTTTTGTTTGAGAAAATTGACAAATTTAAATTAAAATCTAGCCCCTCCTTCCAGTTCTTTTTCTCCAGAATTGCTGGTCTGGAGCCCTGACAATCCTTCCAGCTTCCCCACCATGAGTGGTGGCCTTTCTGGGCAAGCTGGGCTGGTTTCCTTCTGCCCCTGTCAGTGTGATTGCCAGCTGGCATGCACTTATGATTATTGGAGCTGGTTTCTGGGTTTTCTTATGTCATGGGCAAAAACAATTATTCCTTCTTGAGAAACACATCACGGCTCTGGAATGTCTTGGGGAGAGCATGTCTTGGGAAGAGCGAGACGGAGAATGAGCCTCTTGGGAGCCAAGACCGAGCACACAGGGCCCTGCTCACCTGGGCAGCCCCTGGACACCAGCCTTCACCAGCGGAAGATGAACCAAGGAATACTCCATCCCTGGGGCACACCTCTTCCTGGAGAGCCAAGTCAGAGCTGGACAACCCTTTGTCAGAGTCCAAATAAATCCCAAATACACATCCAACCTGTCCATCTCTGTTTCCCCCAAAGACCCCTTGGTTGTTAGTTGAGGTTACTCCAGGGCAAGCCCAGGATCAGGATATCACTGAGGAAGAGTCGCCTCCAGTGCCAGGACCAGCCCCTGACATTCCGCTCTCCTCAGCGCTCCTCCTCTGATGACTTAATCACTCACGCCCACGTGAACGTGGTGAGGCCTCCATGAGAACCCCAAAGGACGGGGTTTCTGCAAATTAATCAAATTTGAGGAGTGGTTCGTTGGAACCTCCAATCGGTAGCCCATTGGTCTGAAGCCCGGGTGACAACCTGGAGTTGTGATTGGTGTCTGAAGAGAGTGGGTGTGATCTTCTAAGACTGAGCCCTCAGCCTGTGGGATCTGACACCACCTCCGTAGACAGTGTCAGAGCCGAGGTGACCTGGAGGGCACCCAGCTGGTGTGGGAGAACTGCTGGGGATGTGGGCAAACTCCTGCAACACACACTGAAACTGGGTGCAGAAACGATGCCACTCAGGCAAACTTTAAAAACAAACATTGTGCTACACTGTTTATATGTTGTAATTCCCATAAATAATATACTGAAAATGTTAAAAACAGAGGATAAAGTGACACAAATTCATAGCAAGTTGCCTTTTGGGAAAGGGAAGAGGGGAGGAATACAATGAAGGAATTAATTAAAGATTTAGCAGGGCCTTGAGCTTTGTGTGCACGGATTTACCCCGGAGGGATAGGAAGCAAATAGAACAGATCCTTAACATCAGTTACTCTGAGGGGTGAGTACCTCAGTATTTGTCATTTATTCTTTTTATGGTCATTTGTCTTTAATTTTATTTTCCAAATGGCAGATTGGGGAGAATGCCTCCCACTGCAGATGATTTGGTTCCCCAAACACTTCCTTACACACCCTTATGCTCCTCAGGCAGGACGGGCAGGACACCATCCTTTGTGTCTCACAGGTGAGGGAGAGGGCTCGCAGAAGCGGATGACTCAGCCAAGTCTGGGGCAGGTAAACTTAAGATGACTGGAGCTGGCCTCCCTGACTCCAGGTTCAGAGCTCCTGGCTCCGCCTCACTTGTCCCTGAGGCCCAGGGGTCACCTTGGCCTCCTGGAGGAAGATGCTGCAGGTTTTAGGGGGGGGCCAGACAGAGGCACACCCACATCTCCCATGGGCTTTCATGCCCAGCAGGGAAGGATCCCAGAGCCGGGCCATCCATGGGCTTTTGATGAATCCACTCACTCACTCAAAAATCATCTAGCAAACTTGCATTGTGATCCAATCCCCTGCTAGGCACTAGAGATATAACCCATAAGCCAAACAGATGGACAGAATCCCCTTACATTCCAGGGGTAAACGTGGGATGCTCTCACGCTCCCCTGGGGGGGAAGACAGAGACTCTTCCCTGGTGGGGGGTCCTCACCCCTCTCTAGAGCATGATTCCTCCTTGGTTCTTGGACCAGGCCCTCCCACAGAGCATGCCTGGGCAGCTCAAGCCAGGTCCCACGCAGTGGGGAGGCACCGAACACTCCAGAGGGTCCGCGCTGACGCATCTTCTTGGTATCTTCTCCTGGGCATCTGGGCGGGGCTTCCTCCTGTCACCGCTGCAGTTTTAGTCTCTCCATTTACTCTGCTCCCCATTTGTAAGATTTGCTTTAAAAGCTTGCATAATTAATATCCAAAATCAATTCCTGATGTTCCCCAGCATCCCGTGCCCTGAACTGCTTCACCTTCCCTTCTCCCTCTTGGTAAAGGTGACTGTGCAGCCACCCTGCACTCCGGTCTGTTCTACGGCCGCACCCATCCTTCCTTAAGTGCCATCGGCTCTCCCTTGTGTTGTCATCCTGACCACACCTTTTCCACGTCAGTCGCGCCCCACCAACTCCAGATCCTCCTCATCTTGCTCTGTTTTCATCCAAAACACAGTGCTTTCTAATGCAACACTTGCTGATTACGTTTGCTTTTTGTCTGCCCCCCCTCCCACCTCAAAGTAAGCTCCATGGAGCCAGAGTTGTATCTGTTTTGCTCCAAGTGTGTGGCCATAGAGGTCTGGGCAGCAGGTGGATGGTGCCAGGACAGACACTCCCAGGTGTGTAGAAATGAAGGGCTCCCCGAGAGCCTCACATGTCCTTTAAGCGAGTTGGACCAAGATGCAGAGAACAGCCCCCCACGGGGTAAGGTGTCTGCTGGGGAAAACAGCACCTGCAGAGGAAGAGCCAGGCTTGACCCTAACACCAAGGCTGACCCTGCCAGGCTCTCAGGTCTCAGGCTGACGGTGCTATTCCCGCAGCGCTGAGGACAATTCGGGCCCATTTATCTCAAGGGAGGAAGGTAGCAGGTGATGAAACAGATGCAAGTAAGGCTTTTAGGATGAAAACTTCCTCTTTTAAAAAACCTCACTCCACAGCTCACGCAGAATGCAGGGTATACACAGGGAGAAATCCGAGCACAGTCTCTGGGGGTGGGGGTCACTGAAGAAACCAGTTCTTAAGTGCAATTCAATACCAGTATTTATGGTGCACCCACTGTGTACAAGGCTGTCTTTGGGGCTGTGGGCAGGAGTCAGTACACGTCACAAGGGCACTGACAGCCCTTCAAGAGGGGAGGGGGAAAGAGGCCTCAATCCATTTAACATGCAAATAGGATCAGTACTCCTCTCCAGGCAAAACTCCATGGCTTGCGTTTTGTTATAGAGTCTTCTTTCCAGGGAATGGAGCATCCCAAGAGAAAAACCCATTTTCTGTCTGCACTGTTGATTTTTCACGGTCTCCCCACCCCCACCAGCTCCTTCTTTGTGAGACTCAGTTTTTTTTACATTGAAGTCTAGTCGATTTACAATGTTGTGTTAATTTCTGGTATAACGCACAGTGATTCATTTATATATGTGTGTGTGTGTGTGTGTATGTGTATATATATAATTCCTTTTCATATTCTTTTTCATTATAGGCCATTACAAGGTATTGAATATAGTTCCCTGCGCTGCAGGACTCAATTGTCATAGCTGGTTCCCACCCCCACTCCAGTCCCGTCCACAGGATTTCACACAATTCACCTCCAAGCCTCATTTCATCTTATAGTCACTGTTTTCTGTCTTTTCTATCAGCAGATGTGGCCGAAGCAGCAGTTTCTCAGGTCGGGTTACCCAGGAAGGATCTTTGACATCCAAAGAGCTATTTGTTTTCTTCAACACTGCACATGTGGGGTTCACACTAAGCCCTTGTATTTTATTCATTAAGTTTAGACTTAAAAATTCTGATGTCAGCTCAGGCAGTAGGTCTGACACCATATGACTCTCTTATTTCCCACCTGGGAATTGGCACTCCACATGCCGTCACCAGGTGAGGATCTGCGTCTTCTCCATAAGCCATCTCTCTGTGTGCTGCACTGACACCCTTAGCATATGGGGATGGTAAGAACAGGTGGTCCTTCTGGGGAAGTCACAAGGGGGTTTCTGGTGTCCTGTCCTGAGTCATAAATGCTGAGTTACATGTGGGTCATGGAGTAGCCTTACCCTTAGCTGAGCCATCCTGACTCCTTAATTCCTGGCTGGCTGGGCACCATCCAAGTCCAGTCTCTGGCCCTCCTGGAGGGGCTTCCAACTCCCTAGGACAATGCAGGAATTCCTCCTGACTTAATGGGACAGACAGATGGGGCTGTTTGGACAGAGGGGAAAAGTCTTTCAATTTCAGAGTCAAATCATTTAATAATTGTTCTTAAAAGCAATGGACAATATTTTCATTTGAAAAGGACCCTGCAGAAGACCTAAATAGCCATCTTTCCAAAAAAGGTATCCAGATGGTCAACAGGTACATGAAAAGATGCTCAGCTTCACTAATTATTAGAGAAATGCAAATCAAAACTACAATGAGGTATCACCTCACACCTGTCAGAATGGCCACCATTAAAAAGTCTACAAAAAAAATGCTGGAAAAGGTGTAGAGAAAATGGAACCCTTCTACACTGTTGGTGGGAATGTAAATTTGTGCAGCCACTGTGGAGGAGATTATGGAGGTTCCTTTAAAAACTAAAAATAGACTTACCATATGATTTAGCAATCCCACTCCTGGGTGTATATCTGGAAAACACTAATTTGAAAAGACACATACACCCTAGTGTTCACAGCAGCACTACTTACAATAACCAAGACATGGAAACAACCTAAATGTCCATTGACAGATGACTGGATAAAGAAGATGTAGTGTATATATACAAAGGAATATTACTCAGCCATATAAAAGAATGAAATAATGCCATTTGCAGCAACATGGATGGATCTGGAGATCGTCATTCTAACTGAAGCAAGCCAGAAAGAGAAAGAAAAATACCATATATCACTTATACATGGAATATTAAAAAGAAAGACAAATGAACTCATTTATGAAACAGAAAGACTCACAGACATAGAAAACAAACTTATGGTTACCAAGGGGTAAAAGGGGTGGGAAGGGATAAACTGGGAGATTGAGATTTACAGATACTAACTACCATCTATAAAATAGATAAACAACAAGTTTATACTGTTTATGCAGGGATCTATATTCAATATCTTGTAGTAACCTATAATGAAAAAGAATATGAAAAGGAATATATGTATGACTGAAAGATTATGCTGTACACCAGAAACTGACACAACATTGTAAACTGACTATATCCCAGTTTAAAAAAGGTTAAAAAAATAAAAATAAAAGGGACACTGCAAAAATTGGCAGTGTCTTTTGCCAGTTTGAGATTTTTGGTTTCAGCCTGGATATTATTTGAAAATATCTAATGCATCATTTATTATAGTTAGATCTTAAAAAAGAAAGAAAGAAAGAAAGAAACTTTGCACATAAAACTAAAAGAAAGCATCCAGGTAGGAATATGTGAAGGAGTAGTTGTGAGAGTAAATCACCTCTGACCTGCCTCCCCTTTTAAAGTACATCATATCACTTAAAAAACAAAACTAAGCAAGACAGTGGCTCATTTGTAGGGCTCTGGAACTGCCCAGCCCAGCGTCCCTGGTCTTTGCTCACACAGAAACAGACCTCCCATCAGGGTGGGTGCAGCCATGGACGCCTGCTGGACGCTGCGGGGCTGGAGGCAGGAAGCCCTGAGCAGCACTGCTCAGACCCACGGGAACCTGAGCTAAGACCTGCCATCCAGCCCACCCATGCCTTCTGGCTCCCCTACAGCTCCTTCTCTAGGCCTTACCTCCCCACCACCTCCCTGCCTTGGCCCTGCAAACAGAGGTGCGGGTCCCCTTCAAATGAACGTCACTTCCCTGCATCTCCACCCACATCCCAAGACATGCAACCATGCGGACAGATGCAGCTGGGGGCTCATCATGCACGTGGGACGCGCGTCAGGTGTGGGGTCACAGGCCTGGGCTGAGCCTGCCAATGTCTGACCTGCTGTGTTTAAGAGTGAGGGTGCCAGAGGTGGGGGAGGGGAGGCTTCTCTCCCTTCAAGGAGCTCCGGTGTCCCGATGACCCAGGACTTTGGGAACAGAGATGGTGGGCAGCAGGTGTGGGCGTGAAGAAAGTTAACAATCTGCTTCACAGAAATGTTCAAGGGGATTTACATAAACAGCTAATCTGCTGCATTTTCAGCACACTTCAATCTACTGAAACTTCATTTATACACAACTTCTCTGGGACACATCTTCTAATAGGAGGTGTTACTGTATATATATGTAAATAATTCCTAAATGAAAGCAATTAATCATGGGCTTTGTGATACTTACAAGGAATCTGTAGGCTTGATTTTGCAGAGAATGTGGGAATTCTGGTGGCCAGAACCACTGAGAGAATGGGGCTTTTGCAAGAACCTTGCTCCCTGGGGGCCTTACAGGAAGCCCGGCCTGTCATTCAGTGACCTCACCAGTCAGGTGAGTGAGCACATCTAAGTCCCCTGAACCTCTTTCTAAGAACATTTTAAAATTATGTTTTGTCAAAGTAATACGTATTCATTGATTCATTGATAACTGGAAAATGGAGAAAAACTCAAGAAGAAAAGTAATTCCATTATTCTGAGGTAACCACGAGTAATTTATTTTATATATATATATTTAATATATATAATATTTATTTAATGTATTAAGTAATATATTTAATTAATTAGCTGATATATTCAATTAATATTAATATATCTAATATACATATTTAAAGACATGCACTGTTGCCCCTCAGTATCCAGGGAAGACTGGTTCTAGGATCCGCCTTGGATACCAAAATCCACAGACACTCAAGTCCCACAGGCAGCCCTCTTTACCCTCAGCTGCAAATTCACAAATTCAACCAACATTGATTCACATAGCACTGTATGTATTTATTGAAAAAAACTGTGTGTAAGTTGACCCATGTTGCTCAAGAATCAACTGTATATACATATCCTAAGGTTATTTTTTATCTAATAATATAGTACAATTCTTATTGGATGTCGCTGATTATTTTTCTATAATGACAGCTTTAACGTTTATGGCACCTTCACTCCGTCACTTAAGAGCTATAGCACTGTATGCATTGAATTCCTAGGGCTGCTGTAACAGACTACTACAAACTGGGTGTCTTAAAACACAGAAATGTATTCTCTCAGTCATGGAAATCGGGTTCAAGGTGCCAGCAGGGCTGCACTCCCTCCGCGGGCTCTAGGGGAGGGTACTTCCTTGCTTCTTCTGGCTTCTGTGGCTCCAGGCACTCCTAGGCTCCTGGCTGCATCACTCCAAACTCTGTCTCCATCTTTCCCTTCTCTTCCTCTGTCTATCATAAGGAAAATTGTCATGGGATTTAGGGCTCACCCTGGTAATCCAGGATAATCTCATCTCAAAATCCTTAAATATATCGGAAAAGACTCTATTCCAAATAATGTCTCATTCACAGGTCCCAAGAATTTAGATATATCTTTTGGGGGCCACCATTCAACCCACTACAATGATTTTGGGGGAAAAAATCTAACCTAAATCTCAGTTTTCTCATCCATAAAATGGGAGATTAGTAATCGCTCTCCCAAACAGCTGTGAGGATTGAATGAGTTACTCCAGCAGAAGTACTCGCCTGGTATATGCCAAACACTCAGTGATGGTTAACTAGTTGTTATTTTATTCTTCTTCCAGTTTTATTGAGGCATAATTGACCTATAGCACTGTATATGTTTCAGGTGTACAGAGAAATGATTTGACTTACATACATCATGAAATGACTATCACAATAAGTTGAGTGAACAGCCATCATCTCATAGAGATACAAAATTAAAGAAATAGAAGAAAATTGTTTTCCTTATGATGAGAGCTCTTAGGATTTACTCTATACAATTTTCATATGTAGCACACAGCCTTGTTAATTATATTTATGATGCTGTACATTACATCCCCAGGACTTACTTCTCTTGTAACTGGACCTTTGCACCTTTTAATCACCTTCATCCAACTCCCTCTCCCCTCGAGTCCCACTTCTGGTGATCACAAATCTGATCTCTTTTTCTATGAGCTTGTTTTGTTTCTGAAGTATAATTGACCAACAACACCGTCTTGGTCCCTAGTACACAACATAGTGATTAGATATTACAAAGTGATCATGACGATAAATCTGGTTACCATCTGTCACCATACACAAATATTACACAATTATTGACTATATTCCCCATGCTGTACATGTCTTACCTGTGACTCATTTATTCTGTAACTGGAAGTTTGTACCTATTAATCTCCCTCACCTATTTCTCTCCTCCCTCCACTACCCTCCCCTCTGGAAACCACCTGTTTGTTCTCTGTATCTATGAGTCTGTTGCTGTTTTGTTATGTTTGTTCCTTTGTTTTGTTTTTTAGATTCCATATATAAGGAAAATCTTACAATATTTGTCTTTCTCTGTCTGATTTACTTCATTTAACATAATACCCTCTAGGCGCATCCATATTATCACAAATGGCAAGATTTCATCCTTTTTATGGCAGGTAATATTCCATTGTGTGCGTGTATTGCACATCTTTATCCACTCATCAGTCGGTAGACATTTAGGTTGATTCCATGTCTTGGCTATTGTAAGTAATGTTGCAGTGACCATAAGGGTACATATATTTTTTTGAATGAGTTTTTTTCATTTTCTTTGGATAAATACACAGGAATGGAATTTCTGAATCATATGTAGTTCTATTTTTAACTTTCTCAGTGAACTCCATCCTGTTTTCCATGGTGGCTGTACCAGTTTACATTCCCACCAACAAGGGTTTCCTTTTCTCTACACCCTCAGCGACACTTGTTATCTGTTGTCTTTTTGACATTCACCATTTTGACAGGCGTGAGGTAGTATCTCATGTGGCTTGATGTGCATTTCCCTGGGAATTAGTGCTGTTAAGCAACTTTTCTGTCTGTCGGCCATCTGTATGTCTTCTTTGGCAAAATGTCTGTTAAGGTTGTCTGCCGATTTTTTAGTCAGATTGTTTTTTGATGTTGAGTTGTATGAGTTCTTTGTACATTTTAGATATTAATATAGGTAATAAAATACATTTTGTATATTTTAGATTATCCCCTTATCTGATACGTCATTTGCGAGTATCTTCTCCCATTTATTAGGTGGCCTTTTTGTTGTGTTGATAGTTTCATTCACTGTTCAAAGCTTTTTAGTTTGTTTACTTTTGCTTTTATTTCCCTTGCCTAAGGAAACATATCCAAAAAATCACCACGAAGACTGATGTCAAAGAGTGTGCTGCCTATGTTTTCTTCTAGGAGGTTTACGGTTTCAGGTATTACATTCAAGTCTTTAATTCATTTTGAGTTAATTTTTGTGCATGGTGTAAGACAGCGATTCAGCTTCATTCTTTTGCGTGCAGCTGTCCAGTTTTCCCAACACCATTTATTGAAGAGATTGGTCTTTCCCTATTGCACGCTCCTGGCTCCTTTGTCATAAATTAACTGACCATATATGAATGGATTTATTTCTGGGCTCTTGACTCTGTTCCACTGATCTATGTGTCTGTTTTTATGCCAATATCATATGGTTTTGATTATTCAGCTTTCATTCTTCATGACAGTGCTGTGAGTAGGGAGAGATAGAAATCTTGAGGGAAAAAAAATCACTGGGTACCAGTCCTTAATATACCTCCAGACGTGGGATCTAGTCTGAGCTTAAGTCTCCAAATGTCCACAGGTTCCTGAAAATTACAAAAAAAGCCATGTGCTCAAGATTTCTAAAGGTTTCCCCACTCTGTCCTGCGAACTCAGCTTGAGAAGAGAGAAGGAGGGGGTGGCCGGGGGAGACCAGCCAATTTCCCAGCCTATGTATTTGTTCTACTTTTTTCCTGCAAACTTTTGAAAACCCACCCCAGGGAGCAATAGCATGTGCATTCCACAGCTCAAGAGTTTTGATCAGGGAAACTGTTGCCTCCAACTGAAAAACAGCCAAACTTTGGAAATGAATCTCAGAGCCAGAGTGGGGGAGAGAATGTCAGACCTGCCAGAGTGGGGAGCAGGAAGGGGTCCCAAGCCCCGCAGTCCATCCCCGGGTCAGTGACCTGCAGGGCGCCTCCCTGTTCCTTCATTTCTTTATGAAGATGACTTCACATTGGCTCTTTTCAGAGGCCATTGCAGGCCCAGTTCCATCTCGCAAGGGGAGGAATCACAAACTTGCTGTAGGAGAGTTTGAACCTCCCAGCCTTCCTCCCAGCTTCAACAACGTGTGACTTTTGGCGAAGCTCAGACTGCCTTCCGTCCACTTTGGCCCTGCTCTGAATCCCACCCCCACCCCCACCCCCACGTTCAGCTGGGAGGAAATGCAATCCATGTGTCTGGGACAGCATCCTCCTGACTCATCACAGTGTGTCTTTCTCACCGGAGGGTTGAGTTGGCTTCTCCTTGCATCCCCTCAGACTCGGGAAGTGCGGGGCCAGCCTTGGGCTCAGAGGAATTGAGGAACCCGTGGGCTCTGACCTTGCAGAAGCCCTAGCTTGGGGTCCACCAGCTTCTTGGCTCTACCCTGGTCTTCACTCATCTCCCCTCCCCAGCTACTTGGCCCTCAGCCCCCGAAATCTCTAATGACTCCCTTATGCCAGTGGTTTAAATGCTAAGCACAATTTGCATACATGTCAAGATGACCCACGTGCTGCAAACTGACCAGAAGGTGCGAGTAGCAGCTTCCCTACTCATCAACTGCGAATGTCACAGTGATCACAACATGAACAAGACAGTTGTCAGCAGGTATGAAAACAGCCACTGCCCCCAGCCCTAGCAACTTGGCGAAGTCCTGCTCTGTGTCCTTTCAGGCTCCTCTACAAGCATCTTGCCTGCAAGGTCCGCTGTGAGCCCAACCCTGTGAGCGCCTCCGCATCAAGCCTTCTGCTCAGTCAGGTGAGAGCGTCCCCTGCAGGGAGGGGTGGGGCTGAGGACCCAGCAGAGGCCACACTGAAAGCTCGGCTGGAGGGGAGGGCTTCTGAGACCCCCCTCCTCACACCTCATCGTGTAGGTGCTCATGCAGTCTTTCTAGCAACCACGTGTCCTAAAGACCACTTATTCCACCAATGAAAAATTATTTCTAATACCTCACAGGCTAACAGGCTCTCTGTGCAGATTTATACAATGACGTCTGAAGCACTTGCTAAAGTTGCCTGTCGATTGTTAAGTTCGTGATTGCTTATTAACCACTCTTATGGTGTGAAGTTAACATCTCACTTTTCTAAACACGTCACAGGGTCACACAGCAGTATTTTGAAATCTATGGCAAACAGTATTATAGAGTGATCTGGCCCTAACCAACTTCTTCCAGCTTCTCTCTGATTACTTCTCTATACAGACCCCCAAACTCTAGTTAGACTGTCCATTGTCACAAGAATAGAAGAGGTTATTTTTTCTCTGAATTCATTTATTTAAAGATAGAACACAGCCATTCAACATCACGGAACACAGTATCAACACACGGAATAAATCTGGAGAATTAAATTGAATTGGTGTATTTCATTTACATTAGTAAATATCTTAAAAGAAACCAATGGAGATTTTAAGGTTCGTTAAGCCATGAATGACACAAGTAACTAAGAGTTTCTCCCTAAGTTAACAGTGGAACCACCCGATGTTCAGGTTGAAAGATTCCCCATCCAGGTAACTTGAATTTTTGGCCCAACCCACATCTCTGGTGGATTGGGGATGCCTAGTGCCTTCCCAGGACTGCCCGGTACCAAGTGCCTGTCTCCCCACTCCCACCTCAAACTCCTGCTCTTACCTTAACTGTCAGCCCCTCCCCCCTCATCCCTGCAGTTGCACAGCTCCCCCTCCCCTCAACCTCCCTTCCCCCTACCCTCCATCACCCCCCTCCCCGGACCCCGGTTTTCTACTCCTTCCTCCAGAGCGCACGCAGCCTCTTCCTTCTCCAAGCACAGCTCACAGCATGCTATTGGATCCAACCATCTGTGCCCGATGTTTTGGGATTAGGAAGAGCTGAGCCCAAATGTTGGATTCATTAATTCATCAGTTCCTTCCTCTCCTGGGCACAGGAAACCCTGCCTCTTCTCCTGGGTGCCAGCCTGTGGCCGTATTGCTGGGACTCATTCCCACCATCTGCAGGGAAGCTGTTCCCCTTCCCCATTCACTGACCCCAAGGTCAAACCCTCTGTCCCTCCAGGACCACAAAGGAATGTCTGCCTTAACCTCTCCCACTCAGGTTAATATTTATATAACCAAAGAGCCACTGAGGTGTTCCACAGACCCAGGAGACTTTTCCTTCCTTAGAGGAATTTTGCTAGACCAAATTGTCCTACAATTTGGGATTGGATTAGACCAAAATGCCTCCATTTCCCCATTGCTGAGGCTCTGTGGGTGCATGCTCACAGGGGTGCTGGGTAAATACAATTTCTTAATTATATTATTTTCACTGCAATAATCTAGAAATTCAAACTAAACATATTCCAGATCACCTGGGTGATCTAGGGGATTTTAGTAGCCCCACTGATATTTCATGGTTATATTTATTTATGATCAGGTTGGCACGAGTGATTGCCTAAGTCCCTTAACTAATCATACAGAGTTTTGCACAGATGACCTCAAACTCTGAAGCTTGAAGGACTAGTTCCACGATCTGAAACAGTTTTCTTTAAAAGGACAACACAGTACTTAATGGTAGAATATATATATATTATAGTGAATCTATAGGGACTACATATATGCTATAAATAATGACTAAATATATATATGCGATATGCTACATATTTCGTGTGTGTGTGTGTGTGTATAAAATACTATAATATATATAATAACTAATTTCCAGATCCTGAAGCTGGTCACTATGGGGGAGGTGTGGTTTTATATATAAATATTATTCCATTTGGCATATATATATATAGGCATCATACATAAGTGGCCGGCTTCAGGGTGTGGGACCATAGACCCCTCCCCCTCTCTACCATTGCCCATGTCTCTCTGCCAAGTCATCTCACTTGCTTCCCTTCCCTCCGCTTAGCCACAACGCAGATCATCTTGGATAAGCTGATCAGGTGACTGTTCCCAGTGTGAAGTCCGTGGCCCTCATGCAGGCTGCAGCAGCCTCTCCATCCTCTGGTCACAGGCTGCTCTCACTCCCTGCACCAGGACCAGCACAGCCAGCCCCTGAGGACACTGCTCCAAAGGGGGAGAAAACAGAGCTCATCCGGATGCCTTAAATTGCCCCCCAGACAGCCTCATTTTCTCATTACAGTGGCCTCACTGTAGAACTTATTTTTATGTATTACTTATTTGTCATTTGATTTACTCATTCATTAAAGGAAATGTGTTTCCCTGGCAAAGACTGATGAAAACCTACTCCTAGGGTATGAACTTGACTCTTTCTGGACAGATTAAAAAAAGCAGTCTTCTTCTTACTTACATTTTGGGCATTTTCACTCACTCCAGGCAAAGGGAACAGCGTGTTGAAAGGCACGTGGGTGGGAGACAGTGCGTCTGCTTTATGCCATGGGGCTGGATGAGAAGCCGGATGGTAGGTCAGGATACAGGGAGAGGAAAGAGACTGGCGGCAGCTGGACCAACTTTATTAAAGGTTTATTTACAGGCAAAGTTCTCTGACCTCGGAGCCTGTGAGCAATTGTAAGCGGGGACTGGTGGGACTGATGAGATGTCTTCTTTGGTGCCAGTAGGAGGAGGGTTGGGAAGTGCACAGGAGGCAGGCACCTGCAGCAGAGAGGGACCCTGGTTCCTGGCTGGCCTGGACCTGGCTGATTTTAACACCTATGAGGTTGACTCACTTTCCTGAGTGTTTCTGGCTCATCTCCTGGCCGATGTCCAAGCTCCTTGAGGACAAGCATTGCCCCTGCACTGCTCCTGGCTATAATGAGTCCCTCCCTGTGTCCCATAGCAGGTGTTCAAAAATGCTTTGGTCATTTCACTTACTTTTCTTTTTAGGGGTGGAGGTAATTAGGCTTATTTGCTTATTTATTGAATTGATTAATGGAGGGACTGAGAATTGAATCCAGGACCTCGTGCATGCTAAGCACAAGCTCTACCACTGAGCTATACCCTCCCCTCACTTACTATTTTTGCTTTTTAAAAAATCACAAATCTGCTGAAAATACCATTGACAAAGGTGTTGATGGTTATCTTTGATTTTGACTCTCAGTCTCGGCATTTCCACCCAAACAGGACCACAGGTTATGACCCCAGACGAGCATGGGTATGCTAAGTGAGCTTGGAAAAGCACTGATTTCTCTAGGTCACCGTTTCCTCCCTAAAGGATGAGACTGTACCCCCACCTCCCTCCCGCATTGTGGAGACAGATGGACAGAAAGGCGTGTTAGAAGGATGCGGCAATCAGTGTTGAAACCGGACCATTGACTCTTCTCCCAGGAGATGTGTTTTTCTCACCCCACTACCACCACCCAGGCCCCCAGGGGCAGGCCAGAGCACCTGGCCCCTCCCCACCGCATCCCAAACCTCACCAGCCAAATGAGGCAGGTCGGAGGTTGTCATTCATTTCACAGGAATGTGTGTCAGTTGCGCATCATACGACTCCCCTCTCTCTGATCCCAGATCCTTGCACGTTGCCCATCTGGGCTCAGTGGGCTTCCGAACACCTGCCTGATGGCAACTTCTTCAAGCTGACCTGCAGCAAGGCTGCAAGGGTAGGGGCATTGCCCATCAGAGCTCCCATCTCTGCAAAGAGCAGTGGATTCATCATGAGGACACAGCTAGGGGGGACAGCCCAGAATCCCAAAGAGCCCAGGGTCAGGCTCTGAGGAAGAGCACCCTGTCCCGCTGGGTTTCCACGTGGACCCAGGATTCTTGCCTAATGCCCAGGGCCTGGTGATAAACAGGGGTAGGGGCCCCACCGCACACTCTTTCACCTCCTCCCAGCAGCCGCCAGGCCTCCCCCAACTGCCAAGCACCCACACGCCCTGTCACCCACAAGTGACTGCTCATCTGATTTTTTCTCCCTCTTAACGCTCAGTGCTGAGCTCACCCACTAGGCTGAGCTTTGAGAGAGAACTAGCAATAAATTCCAAATGCGCTTCACATAAATGAGAGAAGCAAACGTGAGTTGTCCATTGAAAGAGCTAGCTTTCTATAACCACATCAGTGTTTTACTAGCAACGAAGGGTTTTACTTGGGACTGGAGTGACATGAAAATCACTGTTGTCCAGAGATTTCTCCATTTTCATTGTCAGTCTTCCACTGTTTACGTCTGAACTGCTACCTAAGCCTAATAGTATTTTTTTAATTTTGGGGGGAAATTCCATGCTGTTTCCCATAGTAGCTGCACCAATTTACATTCCCATCAACAGCACACAGGCTTCCCTTTTCTCCACATCCTCACCAACACTTACCTGTTGTCTTTCCAGTAATGGCCATTCTGACAGTTGTGCAATGCTATGTCACAGTGGTTTTAATTTGCATTTCCCTGATGATTAGCAATGTTGAGCATCTTTTCATGTGTCTGTTGGTCATTTATATGTCTTCTTTGGAAAAACGTCTGTTCAGGTCCTCTGATCATTTTGTAATCGGGTTGTTTGTGGTTTGTCTTTGGTTTTGTTTCTGATGTTGAGTTGTAGGACTTGTATGACTTGTCATACAACTTGTATGACATCTTTGTATATGTTGGATATTAGCCCCTTATGAGAGATATCATTTGCAAATATCTTCTTTCATTCAGTAGATGGCCTTTTCATTTTGTTAATTGTTTTCCTTTGCTTACAAAAGCTTTTTAGTTTAATGTAGTCCCATTTGTTTATTTCTGTCTTTGCTTCCCTTACCCGAGAAGAAATGTTTTAAAAATATTGCTAAGACCAATGTCAAAGAGCATATTGTTCTTCTAGAAGTTTAAAAGTTTCAGGTCTTACATTTAAGTCTTTAATCCATTTGAGTTTATCTTTGTATATAGTGTGAGAAAACAGTCCAGTCTGATTCTTTTGCCTGTAACTGTCCATTTTTCTGAATACCATCTATTGAAGAGACTGTCTTTCCCCCATTGTATATTCTTGCCCCTTTTGTGGTGGATGGATTAGCCATTTAAATGTGGGTTCATTTCTGCTCCATTGATCTATGTGTCTGTTTTTGTGCCAGTATCATGGTTTGATTGCTATAGCTTTGAAGTGTAGTTTGAACTCATGGAGTGTGATGCCTTCAGCTTTGTTCTTTCTCAAGATTGTTTTGGCTATTTGGGGTCTTTTGTATTTCCATATAAGTTTTAAAATTATTTGTCTTAGTTCTATAAAAAATGTCATTGGCATTTTGGTAGGGATTGCATTGAATGAGTAGTTTGCCTTGGGTAATATGGTCATTTTAACAATATTAATTCTTCCAGTCCACGAGCACAGCATATCTTCCTTGTGTCTGTGTCATTTTCAGTTTGTTTCATCTATGTCTCGTAGTTTTCTGAGAACAGGTCTTTTACCTCCTGGGTTAGATTTATTCCTTGATATTTTATTCTTTATAATGTAATTATAAATGGAATTACTTTCTTAATTTCTCTTTCTGATAGTTGTTAGCGAAGAGAGGTGTAACAGATTTCTGTATATTAATTTTGAATTGTGAATTCATTTATCAGTTCCAATAGATTTTTGGTGGCATATTAGGATTTTCTCTGTTTTGTGTCATTTGTCTGCAGACAGTGACAATTATACTTCTTCCTTTCCAATTTGGATTCTTTTTATTTCTTTTTCTTGAAATAGAAAGTGGCTAGGACTTCCAATACTAAGTAATAAAAGTGGTGAGAGTGGGCTTCCTTGTCTTGTTTCTGATCTTAGAGAAAATGCTTTCAGTTTTTCACCTTTGTGTATGATGTTGGCTGTAGGTTTGTCTATATGGCCTTTGCTTTGTTAAGGTATGTTCTCTCCCTCCCTAATTTGTTGAGTTTTATCCAACAATGGATGTTGAATTTTTTCAAAAGCTTTTTCTACTTCTATTGAGATGATTATATGATTTTTAGTCTTCAATTTGTTAATGTGGTATATCACACTGATAGATTTGTGAATGTTGAACCATCCTTGCATTTCGGGAATATACCCCCTTGATGATGCTCTATAATCATTTCAATGCATTTTGCAATTTAGTTTACTAGTATTTATATTGAGTTGAAGTTTTTTTTGCATCTATGTTCATCAGGAATTGTTGGTGTAAGTTTTCTTTTTTGTAGTGTCTTTATCTGGCTTTGGTATCGAAGAATGTGGTTGGATGCACTCTTTCCTCAATTTTTTTCTTTTCTTTTCTTTTTTGAGGATAGATGTTAAACCTTCTTTAAATGTTTGGTAGAATTCACCTGTGAAGCTGTCTCATCCTGAACTTTTGTTTCTTTGAAGTTTCTCTTATTATTGATTCAATTTCATACTGGTAATCAGCTAATTTATATTATCATTTTCTTCCTGATTCAATGTGGGAGATTGTACACTTCGAGGAAGAAATGCTCCAGTCATCACTTTCATTCTGTGTGTGTCTTGAAATCTGTAGTGAGTCCTTTATAGGCAGCATGTCTATGGGTCTTATTTTTTTTTTTAATCAACTCAGCTGCTCTATGTCTTTTGATTGGAGCATTTCTTCCATTCGCATTTAAAGTAATTATTGATAAGTATGTACTTATTGCCATTTTGTTAATTAGTTTTCAGTTGTTTTGTGGTTCTTTTGTTTTGTTTTGTTCCTTTCTTCTTCTTTGGCTCTTTTCCCATGTGATTTGATGTTTTTAACTACCTTTGGTGTTGTTTTTGGATTCCTTTTTCGTGTGTGTGTGTGTGTGTGTGTGTGTTGACAACACCAAACCCTAATCACTTATTTCTTCTCATTTTCCCTAGGAATTCAGATTCATTATTCATGTAATACACATTGACTGACTGCCTTCTGTGTGCTTTGCTCCATACATCTGGTGCCCTCAAGAGAAGACCCAGTGAAGAATCGTGGTCCTCTGAGATAGATGCCCACAGAGGGATGTCCCAATGCACCATGGGAGTGTGTCAGCCAGGCACCTCCCCAGCCATGAAAGGGGTGGGGAAGGCTTCCTGGGGCTGTCCTCTGCCACCTGGGTGCTGGAGGGGAGAAAGGAGTTAGTGCTGAGAGCTCAGCAGGGGCCTGAGCATGGGAGGCCCTGGGAGCCATGGGAGGAGATTTGGGTTTTATACTGAGGTTAACGAAGAGCCATTGTCTGAGCTGGGGAAATTGATCAGGTTTGCAGTTAAGAAGCCCTACCGGGCCAAGGGCAAGGGCACTCAGGTGAAAGGTTTTCTCAGTATTTGCAGCAGGAGAGGAGCTGGTTTCCGTGTGAAGGTTGCTGGTACACAGGGCCAGCCAGGGAAGGGAGAGCCACAGGGACCATTCATTCAGTCCCCACCCGCTGCTCAGTGAACAATCCAGCAGGACAGAGCTGATTGGAGATGAGGGGCTTTTTCTGCGGTAACTGGTTTTCCCTCATTGTTCCACTTGTGAGTGACTCATAGAATGACAGAGCTGGATCCAAGCTTAAAGCCCCCAGTTTTACAGATGAGGACACAGATGAGAGCAGGGATGCAGCCAAAGCTTGACCATGACCGCGGGGACAGGCACAGGGAAGCAGAGAGAAGAAAACTCACGAGAGCCTGTCACCACCAGCTCCTCCCACCAGACCTGCTAAGAGGAACCTAACCGGGTTGTCGAAGCTTTCTACAGGAGAAGTCCTCCAGCTTGGCCCCCCGGCCCCTGCCCCCAGCCCTCCGCACCTTGCAGGCGGGCTGCGTGCTATTAGAACAAGACTTTCTGCTCACACCTCCTGGCGTTTGCATCTGCCCTCCTCTCACAGGGATGTCTCTTCCTTCTTCCCTGGTCACCCCCAAGGTTCCTTCACGGACTGGCTCCAATGCCACGCCACCCAGGGCCCCACTGCCCGGCCCCTTCTCATGTGGACAGATGCAGACTGGAGGCTTCCAGCACAGAGCTGATCCAGCTGCTTTTCTGCCGGGAACACCCTCGTGCCCATCGCCTCTCCAGTTTCCAAGACTGGCTCCCCCTTGGCCTCTGGTCCTGGCTCAGATGTCTTCTTCAAGTGCTTCCCTGTCTGTCTCCCACCACGTTCTCTCTCCCAGTGAACCTGCTTGTTGTTTTCTCAGCACTCATTGCCGACCAGCATTTTATATTTGGTTTTGATGTATTTAATTTATTGAAAAAGATGTATTGCCCTCCTACTACATTTCAGGCATGTGTGGATAGATCTAGATTAGTCGAAGGCAATTCTTGTGGGAAAACTCACCCGACCAGTGGCCAGTGTGGGCCAGCAGGTGGTTTAGATGTGGACGTGTGGCCCAGCTCTGCTCAGTGTGATGGAGGGGATGATGGGGAAGCTCCCTTTGCCCTAAAAGTTAAAAATAGAAAAAGTGCACAGCAAATAATCATTGCCTCCTCCCCCGGGAAGTTTGTGTAGAGTCAGTGACCCTGAGGCTGCGTGTCCACCCTGCGGCCACGCGGTGGGCCTGGGTCAGAGGGGCACAATGGACATGAGCTCCACCATGGCATGGCGCTTCCAAGCCTGTCAGCCCACCAGCCATGTCCATCCTGTTGCTGGAGATCGTGAGCTCTTTGGGGTTACTTTTTCTGCTACTGAATCAGGCAAGATGTATTTGACTAAAAGTAATTTTAAAATTTTTTTTAAAAACCCAACTAGCTAATGACTTAAATCAGGAGTCAGCAAACATTTTCTTCAAAGGGCTGGATAGCAAATATTTGAGGCTTTGTGGCCACGCAGTCCCTGTCACCACAGCTAAAAAGTGCCGCCACCACCACGTCAGCAGCTGAGCCTGGTCGTGTGCCAGGAAAACTCAGTCACAAAATCAGGCAGCAGGCTGGACGCGGCCAAATGGTTGAAACCATAAAAGCATCCGTCACTGACCTGATGGCAAGACTGAGGAAGGTTCTGGGGCTGGTTCCAAAACTGTCACGTGGCATCTCTGTGGTTCCCTGTCTTCCCACCCAAGGCTCCAAGTCGGCTTCCCCAGACCTGAGCTTTACATGGTGCCACCCACAGGGGACAGCAGGGATGAGGGAGGGACCTCAGCATCCCCACACTGCCTGCGCACTGGCCCCTCCGTTCCCCCAGGCCATGCTCAGCAAAGTGAGGAAATCTTTTGAGACTAAGACTGTCATGATGAGCTGTCAATGAGACAGAAGGTACAGTGACTCAGAGCAAGGGAGCCCTGGAGGAGGAGCAAGATGGGCCAGCCTCCCGGGGCTGGGACAGCAGCTGCGCGGCACATCTTCTGACATATTAAATGCTAATATTAATATTTAATTAAAATTAATTTGAAATTAAAATCTTAAAAAGATAATTGCAGATGTAAGAAGACCACCAAGGAAATTATTAGAAGACAACGCCAAAGGGGGGCACATTTCTAACCTCATGTGTGTAATACTTTGCAAAATGCGTTTACATGCATTTTCATTTCATGCTCTTGACAAGCTTGTGCAGAGGTTTGGGGCCGAGGTTGCAGGTTAACCCGGCAGAGTTGGGGTTCAGATTTGGGTCTTCTAGGCCCTGAGTCCTGGTCTGCTCTCTCTACCACCCCCTGTGAAGACAAGGCGCAGATACTGTGGAAGAGCGGGGCTCATGAGCGCGGGCTGAGGGCCCAGGTGTCCGATCTGGGAAAGCAGGGGCAGGAGGGGCTGCAGAGGACCGAGACTGGCTCAGAAGATGCTCCGCCTGTTGTCTTTGTCTCTATGACAGTACAGAGCTCAGCTCAAGCTAACTAACCTAACAGGCAGAACCCCTCCCTCCAGGGGGCCAGGCTGCCGGGGAGATGGGCATCAGACGTGCTAAGGAAGGGCCCTTGGGAGAAGCCGGTGGCCCCAGTCCAATAACCCTAAGCCCCGCCAGCCATTTCCACCTGGGATTTGAGGAGTGTGGACTAAGGAGCATCGAGGAGGTTGGGGGCAGGGCGAGGAGCCACTAAAGGGGGCCAGCAGGGCCTGCGGGTCAGACTGAGCTTGGGGTCCAGGCACAGGGGGGGCGGGGAACAGTCCCCGCAGTCAGAGAGGCCATGGGAACTGCTCCGTCACCTCTGAGACTTCAGGCGGCCTGGGCAGAAGGGGATGACACCTACTGTTTTGGGTTTTTTTTTCCTTTTTCTTTTCTTTTTAAATTTTTTATTGAAGTGTAGTTGATTTACAATGTTAGTTTCAGGTGTGCAGCAAAGTGATTCAGTTATACATACACATACATAGATATATTTTTTTCTTTTCAGATTCTTTTCCATTAAAGGTTATTACAAGAAATTAAATATAAGTTCCCTGTGTTACACAGTAGGTCCTTGTTGTTTACCTATTTTATATACAGTAGTGTGTGTCTGCTAATCCCAAACTCCTAATTTATTGCTCCCTGTCCTTTCCCCCTTGGTAACCATAGCTTGTTTTCTATGTCCATGAGTCTGTTTTTGGCTTGTAAATAGAATTTGTATTTTTTTTTTTTGGATTCCACATAGAAGTGATATCATATGATACTTGTCTTTCCTCGTTTTACTTACTTCACTTAATACTATAATCTCCAAGTCCATCCATGTCACTGCAAATGGCATTGTTTCATTCTTTTTTATTGCTGAGTAATATTCCACAGTGTATATCTATAGATCACATCTTCTTTCTCCAGTCATCTGTTGGTGCTGCCTACTGTTCTATCTTCTTACACCTTTGGTTGTAGAAGAACTCAGACCTGCCCGTACTCTGCCCTGCAGAAGTTTCAGGGCTGAATGGAGCCTCATAAATGGTTCTTACACACACCTCCACACCCCCATACACAGCCACACACACGTGTGCAAGTCCATCAATTTTGGATATTTCACAGATAAGAAAACTGCAGCTGAGTGGTGCTCACAGTCACATGATGCGTATGGACATTGACCAGGTCCAGATCTGAGGGCTCAACACAGTCCACCTTCCTCCCTCTCCACCCTCAGCTGTCCCTGTCTCTGATCTGATGGGGGAGGAGAGGGGACAGGATGGCCCCGTGGCCCAAGGACCCCACTGCCTACAACCGGCTGCCTTGGGATGGGCCAGATTATTAGGACTCTGCCTGGTGCAGCGGGAACTCTCTGAGGGGTGTACGTCTAGACAGAAAAGAGAAGAGGAGGGATGGGGACGGGGGCTCAGGTCCAGCCCATCACCTGGGCAGCATCCCCCAGGAAGAATTGTTGAGGGTTATTGAGTGAAACCTAGTCAGAGAGAACAGCACCCCACGGCATGGGCAGACTTGGTCTGTGGCTGTGGGCTAAAGGTCGGCTGCCTCCCGGTCAGGGCACCTCGGGCTGGAGAAAGAGGCCTGCATGAACCTGGTCTTGGCAAGGAGGGGACCAATGCCTCTGAGCCTAGAGACTGTGTGTCATCTGGGATGCGTGTCTCCTGCTGTTAGCTGTCACCTCTGGTCCCCTGGCTTTGTCTCCAGGTTGGGAGGCCTTCCTGGGGATCGAGCACATCCCCCCCTGCCTGTGGGCCTGGGATGCACTTCTGCAAGGGAAATCGAGGCCTCAGGGCCTCCCACACCATCTGTGCCTCGTCTGGGCCAGAGGACCCCTCTGCGATGGAAGAAGGGACAGCAGGCAGACCACCCACATCCTGCTGAGAAAAGTGAAATCTTTTTGAAGCGAGCGAAGGTGGAGAACCCAAAGAAACCTAACAGGATGAATAAACGTTTCCAGATTTAGAAAGAGACCCTCTCTCTGCCTGGAGTGGGTTTCTACAGGGGAGCACAGCGCTGGCTGGTGAGTGCTGGGCAGGTCGGCCTCACAGACGTGAGGTCCAGGTGCGGCCCAGACGTGTCCGGAGAGCTCTTTAGTCCCTGCCAATCTCCCCTCCCACTTGGGGATGTGGTCGGGCCACTGAGGAAAGAGGGACCAGTCTTTCTGGAGGTGAAGAAACAGCTTGTTTTTAATTCCCACGTACTGCAAACCAGCTACATTTTGCAGAGGCATTTAGAGAAAGGATTCCTAAAGTTGAACCAAACCGGTAACAGGGCCTCCAGATGAGAAAACCTTCCCATTTCATAGAAATCACATGTGAATTCTTTCCTTCTGATGGTGCCGACCCCAGCCCACGCCTCAAAGCTGCACGTTCTTCCCAGGCCTGGAGCTCAGATGCCGGGGGCCGTCCTTGGCATCCGAGGGAACATCACGGCTGAGTCGGCAACAGGAGTTCTCAGGTGGCCCCAGCCGAGCTGCCACTCGTGGTCCTACCCCAGCGAGCTGGCCCTAGACCCAGGCCTCCCCGAGGCAGAGTCCCGAGTCCGGACCTCCCCAAGTCCCTGTCTTCTGTTCCCACCCGTCAAGCCCCTGCTTTGTGTGAGTCTAACCAAATGTCCCTGTAAGATTTTACTCCTTACTTCCCTCAGATAACTCCAAACAGAATATTTCCCACTTTTCAACTGATTTCCATACACGTGAGTCATGGCCTACTCTGTGCCCAGCACCCCGGGGCTGGTAAGACAAAGTTTCTTTCCTGGAAGATGAGCCAGTGAATTCCGCCTGGACCACATTAAGGAAGGTCTGCGGATGGGGAGGGGCTGATGGCTACTGAGCACGACCTCAGCGCCAGGCTCCGGGGAAGTGGGAGGGGGACTGCCTCTGAGCTGGAGGTGGAAGGGAGGTAAGTCTTCCACTAAAATAGGAGAATGCAGACTGGAACAAAGATGGAGACGTCCCAGTGGAGTGGGTGGAGCCAGCCCTGTCTTTAAAACAGCATTTAAAGCAGGAAGGAGGTGGGAGGCTTCTGGGGGAGGGCAGGTGGGCCATAGGAAAGCACAGGGTGAGCCCAAGGGATGCCCCTTCCTCTGTTTCTACTGCAGCATCCAGTCCTGCCTCTATACATGTCCGGGCCTCAGTACTAAAAGTCCGGGGGTTCCTTGACAGTCACCTCCCTAGCTGCAACCCCAGGCCTCAGTGAATGTCAGATAAGTGAATGAGTAGATGTCTTATGTCTCATAAAGTCCATCAAAAGGAACCGCAGGGGAATGGCTTGGTGGGATGGGATTTTAAGGAAGTACCTCTAGCAGCGAGGAGGGAGGGGGGATTCAGAGGCAGGATGTGGGTCAGGCATCTATTATGATACTCCCTTGAGCCGGGCCCCCCTGAACCCCTCCAGGGCATCAGTGCTGCCCACCCTCAGCCCCCCAAGCCTGGAGACCTGACCCCAAGCCCTGTCTCAGTGTCCCGGCCACAGCACCCCCAAGGCCAGCCTGGACCTTCCTGGCTCTTTTGGCCAGTGCCTCGGATCTGGTCCTCAGGCCCAGCCATCACCTGCTCAGCCCACATGGATTCTGAGCACCACTGTGTGCCAGGTGGCCTGTCACTCACCAAGCCCTGAGAGGACATTTCCTTTGTGCTTCTGGTTGTCACGCCTGGTGACAGAAGTGCCTGGCCACCTGTCAGCTGTGTCCTGGGGGCGTGTCCTGCTCCCTCACTCCCTGCAGGGTGAGACTCACAGTGAAAGTACCAGGCCACCTTAGACAGCAAGCCTGAGCAGGTAAGGGGCATGGGAGCCTTGATGTCGACCTTTAAGCCTAGTTATGGGGTCCAGGTCTTTCTATCTGGGCAGCAGGACATGCAGGTAGGCCAGGGCTGGGCTCCTGCCCCTTCTGCGGGCTCTGACCTCGACCCCCCTTCTCCTCGGTGCCCCCTGTGCTGCTAGGGTGTGCTTCTGCCCAGGCCAGAGGCAGCCTCCCAGGCAGTGCCTGGAGCAGCAGGAGTGGTACCCCACTCTTCCCAAGAGATCCACCCAAGCATCTTCTCTTCTTTCCTCTCTTGTGTTCCTCCCTCAGCGTCCCCCTCCCTGTTTGCTTCCCCTTCCCCACTGCGCAGGCCCCAGGTCCCCTGACAGTGCTGCCTGGCCTCCGGTGGCCTAGTCCACGGAGCTTGCCCAGGCCTGCAAAGGGAAGCTCCTCTTTGCTCATCCAAACCCGCAGGTGAGCGAAAGCACATGTCCACCCACATGGTTTGCAAGCTGACAAAAAGAGGAGGTGCGTAAACCCCTGTATTAAAAACTCCAACCTTTAAAAATCACCTCCATTTAGAAGCACAAAAAGGAACCATTAAAGGGTCTTCACTGCTCCCTGACACACATCACCGTCTCCCCTCATTGCTTGAGAAGAGCCATCACATCAGTAAAGGGTTCCAAGCAAATGTCATGCTGCGGCCCTGACGGGCACCTGTCAGGAGGCCTGGATTCCACCCATGGGTGGGCTGGACCGCCAGCCAGAAGCGTGGCCAGGAAACCAGAGAGGCAGACGACAGCTTGTGAGCAGCCCCCACCCTCTGTACCCATCTGCTCAGGCTTCTGTAACAAATACCACAAACTGGGGGACTGCTTAACCCATTGGGATTCACTTCTCCCAGTTCTGGAAACTTAGAAGTCCAAGACCAAGGTGTGGGCCCATTCAGTTCCTGGTGAGGCCAGTTCCTGGCTTGCAAATGGCCACCTTGTTTCCATGTCCTCACTGGCAGAGAAAGCGAGTGAGCTCTGGTGTCCTCCCTCTTCTCAAAGACACTCATCCCATCACAGGCGCCCCACCCTCATGACCTCATCAGAACCTAATGACCTCCCGAAGGCCATCTCCAAATACCATCTCACTAGGGGTTAAGGCGTCAACATCTGAATTTGCAGGGGATGGGGCTCAACTCAGCCCACAGCACCCTCCTCATCTCAGGGGCATCTCTCTGAGCAGATGACCACTCCAGGGCAGGGGCTTGCAGTCTGCATTTTAGCCATCTTCCCATGGGACAGGGCCAACTGGATGACATTCAGAATCCCACCAACCTGCTGGTTGGAAAGGGCAGACCGCCCCGCGGGAACCTCAGGGAAAGTCGACCTTCCTGGACTAAAACTGCTCTTCTGTGCCCATTCCCAGGGCGTCCAGGGGCCCCTACAGCTGTCTGAGTGGGAATGACTAATTCAGAAAGAGAGAAATGACAGTAAAATGGTTGTTTCCATGTGATGACAGCCTTGATGCAAGAACAGGAGCTGAATGCCGACCCCACTGACCCCCCAGAGTTGTCCTCCCACGAGCACGTGTGAAGATGGATGGGGTCTGGCTAATTCTGAACCACTTTGAGGATTAGAGGGTTGGTTCCTTAATAATGAGTTGCTGTCCAACTTGCAATTTCAAGATAACATTTTTTAGGCCAGCTTCCTTTCTATTTCCACTAAGAAACTGTGAATAATGATGACTTAGTGAGACATTTTTAATAATTTCTTAATGAAATGTAGAGAAAGCTGACCTAAAACAAGTTGTCCTAAGCGACAGAATTGTGACTCAGTTACAGAAATAATCATTTTTTGTTGTTAACTAAAACACGTATGATCATACAATAGACACGTGGCTAATACGATTTTGAATCACACGGCTAAGATTTTTTAAAATGCTTCATCATTGCCTCCCCACATTCCTCAACTCCCCCAAACGTATGCTGGTAAAATTAACCTTTCCTACTTTGTTTCCTTAGGCCTCGAACATAGATTTTGCTTCCTTTCCGGCCTTAGAAGGATGTGAGCTGGCCCTTTTCCAAGCCCTCGTTGTCTCTCAAAGAATCTCTGTCTTGGTGATTATATTATTTCTGGAATACAATTATGTTCCAGGCTCTCACTCAATCGTTATTTCCTGAGGGTCACAAAGACTCAGGTAATGTTATGGTTTATCCACAATCCACTATAAATGTGTGTGAAATGCCTTAAAGAAAAATATGACAGAAAACTGGCCCACAGAGAAGCGTCACATAGCACCCGAGACCTGAGCATTACATCCCCAAAGTGGAATCTTCATTTTACATCTCATTCCCCTGAAGAAGCTAGGTTTTCCATCCATCACTGTGCGCCCCTAGTGGTGGGAACCCACATTCTTCTTCCCGAACCCAAAATCAGGGTCTAGAATTGAAGCTCCTGTACCCAACAATGGCTTATCCTTTAAGCCATGGGAACCTCCCTGATCTGCAGCTGGCCCATCAGAAATGAGAGCAGTCTTGTTGGAGACCATGCCCTTTAGTGTATGGGGTCCACTCGGAATCCAGGTGGGTGGTGCTAGGAGTGAATTGCAGAAAAACAGTTGGTGTCAGAATCCATAGGAAAATTGGTAAAACAGTGCATCAAGCTGGGAGATCCAGCAGGAGTGAAGCCCCCTGATGATGAGGTGTGGATGGAGATGATGAGCCTCTGGAGGGGCAAGAGTGTCTCACTGAAACCCAAGCTAAGTCAGCTTCTTAAATCGCTCACAGTCCCATCTCCTTGCAGCCAGAGGAGACCATATTTTTGCCCAGAGACTGGGTTCAGCCTGGCTTCAGTGGCTCTAACAGGGAAAGCCACTGAACATCTCACCTCCCAGAGACTGTGGTGCACCTCAGGGATGGAGACACCAGCGCTTCCCTCGCCCCAGTCCACTCTGTTCTACACACTTTCTTATTCGGTGCTCCTCGAGGGCCAAGTCACAAGCCACAGTTCCCAGGGACAGCAGGTCCCTCAAGTCTCCTCCTAACTTACCTTCTAGGAATCACTAAAAGCTCATTTGAACATCAAGCAAAAGCTCATTTGAACATCAGGCAGGGGAAATAAGCATGCCCCCTAGGACAGTCCAGTTCTCTTCTGTAAGCTTCAAAAACTGTCTGCCCAAAAAGGTGGCCCAGACTGAAAGTGTATCACTTCAAAAACAGAGCCAGGTGAGAGCACAGACACCACTCATAATCCCAGGCCAGTGTGTGGTGAGCACGGGACCTCAAGCCTGGCCAAGGTCTAGAAAAGGGGGAGCAGGGTTGATGGAAGCAGCACAGCACGGCCCTTGGCCCCCAGACCTTGACGTGTAGGCACTACAGGGAAGTGGGTGCCTTGAGATTCTGAAGTCCGACGGGACGTCCACGTATTTTGTTACTATTAACCACCTAGAGGTGAGCATGGCTCCTGGGAGATTCCTGGCATTTGTTTCATCTCTGAATTCTCTTCGTGCCCCATAACCTGTACCCTCTCAGTCTGTCCTGGCACCTGAGACAGTTGACACAAGCCCTTGGGCTCTCTCCGGAAAGGCTGGTTAATTTCTCCTGCGTTCCTGTGGTTTGAGCTGCAAGCATGTGGGGCGCTGACCTCTGGGGCTGCAGCCCGGAGCTCTGCTCAGCTGGGCCTCCCAGGGCCATGTGCACAGCTGGCTAACTTAGCCTCCCTCCCAAGACTCAAGTCCTCGAAGCAAACTGACTAAAATCACCTAGCGTCCTTTTTCTCACTGTCCCTGAAGAGTGGACAGCTCCACACCTTTCTGAGCTGCTTATTGAAGCCAAAATTTCAGTGCCAGTGACCCTAAGTCACAAGTGCCTTTTCTAGGAGGAAGCTTTCATGCTGCATGCATTTAGTGAGGAGGGAGGGTCTGGGGTCGCAAAATGTCCTTAGAGGAGGGCTTCAAGGCCAGCATCCTCAAGACCATCAGAGGTGCTGGTGCACAGACCTTCTGCCTCTCAGGCCACACGGGACCAGGGCAGACCCGGTAGGGCAGTGGACCTTGCCTGGTCCTCCCCTGGCTCTGTTTGGCTCACTCAGCTGGAACTCTGCTCCTTCCAACTCCTCCAGTGCGCAGGGCACCTCGAGGACCAGCCTGCACCTGTTACTCATCTTTTCCTTCATCCGTTTGCCCCCGAGCACCTGCCTGCGTGCCGGGTGGCAGCCTGTGAGCGGGACACTCTGATGCCTGCTCACGTGTGGGTGAGGGCTGGAGGGCTCCGTCCTTGACGCCTGTGCTGAGGGCGGCTTCTCCATCCTGTGGTGACACTTTACGCTCAGTGTTCTGAGGATGCATCTAGAGAGAAACTGCTGGGAGCAGGTGGTGCTGTGGAGGGCAGGCTGACTGTAGCCATTCGGATCTCTTCCAGGGGATGCAGAATGGCACCCCCCAGACTGCTTCACAGTGGACATCCCAGAGATCCCGTAGGACCACTGATTAGATGCTTTGGAGAGGCTCTGCATCTGAGCTGAGTCAAACAGGGAGGGAGGCAGCGTCTGTGCCCTGTGCCTTGAGAGCTGGCGACTGCACCCGTGGCCTCTCTGTGATCAGGAGTGCAGGGACCGTGCCAGGGGCAGCTCCTTGTCATTCCAGCCCAGGGTCTATTAGTTCAGCTATAAACCATTTACTGTCCCTGAGAAACCCCGCGGCGTGAGCTCGCTGTGGGAGATGTCATGCTTACCGTGCGGCCTGTCAGGGCCCTGTCAGAGGACGCTGACACAGACGTGCGCAGTGGTTCACTGGTCATTTCACTGTCTTGCAAGGGAACAGACGAGTAGAAAAGTGCTGAGGGCCTGGCATAGACAGGCAGGGAGACAGGGTGTGGGGAGGGTCAGGACAGACGGAAGGTGACTGACAGCCCGGAGCCCCATGTGCCCTTGTGGGCTGTGCAAACACCTACTGCTCTGCATGGCTGTGAGTCCCTGCAGGCAGAGGGGGGCATCTGATCTGTTATTTAGAAACAAAATGAAAAAGAACGTCACCAGTTCTTGAAAGCCCCACCTCTGGCCACACTACCTCCTCTCTGACGTAACTGACTTCTCCGATGGCCAGTCCACTTAATGGGGTCATGGGTTCTCGAGAAGTTTAACTGCATCTAATACACTTCCTCCATATTAGTACCCCCAGAAAGAGTGCAGATGGAAGACCCTTCCCCCTCCTCACCCAGCCCTGTCTCCTTTCTGCATCCAAGGGCCTTATGTGCATGGGGCAGACACCCCAATATCATGTCCCTTCACATGTCCATGCAAGCCTGGGAGTTCACACACTTGCAGTCTTCTGTCTTTGAGAAGATGAGCCCAGAGAATAGGCCTTTGTGACCCTCAGAGCCGCCCCAGGCTTGGTAGCCAGGAGCTCCCGGGCCCAGACAAGGGAGTGTACCAGGTCCCAGACACACAGACTCCTCATCCCACAGGGAGGGGAGTGGCTAGACAGGAGCTGAGAGCAAGGCCCTCTTAAGCGGGGGGCACAGGGGCTGGGGTGGCTCAGGTCTAAGGCGGGTGCTGTGACCCTACCCTGTAGTCCAGAAAGACATACCCCCTCAACTAGCTTAGGGAAAGGGGCACTTATTTGCCTCCCTTACTTGGGAGAAACAGAAGCGGAGCGGCCTTGGGCAAGGTGGGCTCTGAGGACTCAGGAGCGTGGTCAGGGCCGGCCTCTCCCCCTGCACCTCCCCCCTCCCTGGGGTGCCAGTGGGTGGACTCATGGAGACAGGCCTCTTCCGTGTGTGGCGGAAAGATGCACAGATCACGTCCGTATAACAGCTGCAGAACTGAGGACAGACTCTACCATGCACATTGCAAATACCAGGTCACATGCCCATCCTCGGGCAGATCGTGGCATCCAAGAGGAGGGTATTAGGACCAACCAGCCAGGGTCAAGTCTGGGTGGGATATTGCACAGGGCTGGAGCACATGGAAGGAGGGAAAGATTGTGAGGAGGAGGAGAAGGTGTGAGCCGAAGGGCTGGGTGGACAGAACGCATGCTTTCCCAACTCCCCACCCCCCACCCCTGAGGCCTTGCCCAGTAAGGAACCTGCTCAGCCTGGAGCTGGAGCAAGTCAACCCATCTTTCCCTTCTCCTCCTTGGAAGACATTTGTCTTATGCAAGGAGATGCTGGGGGTGCTCTGTTGTAACTGAGAAGGACCCTGTGGGGGCTTCCAGGGTCAGACCCTCCCCCATATCTTCTGCTGCAGCCCCTCTCTGAAGCACCCAGATCATAGTATCTCATGTGAATTTCCTGAAATTTTCAGATGCTAAAAACAACCACCAAAGGGAAGAAATGAAATACTTGACGATGAAGAGCACGTGGCTCCCAGACCTGCTGGCTTCCTGGGGGTTATGGTGTGGACGCCCTGTTCCCTCCACGTCAACCAGTCAGAAGACTGTGCACGAGCTGATCACACACCCTGGAACCCCCTGCCTCACCTGGCCTTTAACTACGCTTTGCTGAAAGCCTTTGGGGAGTTCAGGGTTTCCTTAGTCATGAGCCACCCCATCCTCCTTGCTCAGCCCTGCAACCAGCCTTCTCTCCTCCAAACTGGGATGCGGTTTGTTTAGCCTCCGGATGCGCCGGGCACAGGAACTTGCCTTCAGTAACACTGTTTTTAATCCTCAGTAAAGTTGATGCCCTTTTTTTTTATTCTCCATCAAAGGGGGAGACTAATAATTTAGGAAAACCCTGAACCTAAGGATTTGAGCTCTGATCTCACTCCAGCTCCCTACCCCCACCCTCCTCCTTTTCTCCTCCTCCCCGGCCTCCCTTCCCTTCCTCTTCCCTCCCCTTTCCCTCCCTTTCTGTCTCTCTCCACCCGCTACTCCCGGTAGATTTACTTAATTTCTTGGCTCACCAGCTGGATTCACATGTGAACAGATGTTTCGATCAATGACTTTGTCTAAGTGCTAAAAGTCACCAGTAGCAGGTTAAACCCAGCAGGCTAATAAAAAGCGCCCCGAAGCGCAAAGCAAAGGTGACAGTGTCCTTGATTTTTCTGCTTGTTTGTTATTACATTGTTTTCAGGTAGCTTTGTCTCTTGCAGCTGCAGGCTCTATTTTTCTTGATGTTTAAATGGAAAGGATTTCCTGCACCCACATTCAATCCCAGGTTTTAAGCCTTCAAATCCAATTACTTCCTGACTGGATTTGCATGCTTCTTCCTCAGTTAGTAAATGAGCTGTCTCTTCCATGGGGCAAGTCCTTGGATCTTTGTTGAAAGTGACCCTTGAGTTTTCTGTCCTTTCCCTGGGCATGCATATCAAGGCTGAGTCTGCAGTAAAAGGCTTGTTTCAACCATCTGTGGACACAAAGCCACTCCGTGTTCCATGGACATGATGGGGCCATGACATCAGGTCCTGGCTGAGGCCGGCCCTGGCCAGTGTGTCCCAAGGCTGCAGTCTCCACAGGGGAGCCAGTGGGCACCCTTGAAGCATGAAAGACCCAGTTCAGGGCAGAGAAGAAGGAAGAGCGGATTTCTAGTCAGCAGTTAATAAATTCATGATGCCGACACTGTCTGGAAATACTAACCTGTATGTGCAGAGTCAGAGGTAGCAGACCTGTGGTGGGTCATCATGGGTGCCTTCTGGTAGTTTTATTAAGATGCTCCATTAGAAATGATCCTAGAAGCATCAAATGCCAGACAGCGAACCATTCATCTGAGTGCCTTACAAGGGACACCTGCTCACCTGGGCAATCCCTCGTGTGTGGGACTGAAACCCTGTGTCACAGGATACTTAGCTTCCCAGTCTCCTCTGCCTTAAAGGCCAGAGCCCTCCCCCCACTCATGGTGTCAATCAAAGATATCCCCACACATTCCCATAAACCCTCTATGATTCTCACTTTGGGGATAAGAACCCTAGATTGAGAAAATTGAAGGCTTTTCTGAGAATGACAGCGTGACGGTCTGAGCCCCATCTGATGTTCTTTCTATTTGTGTGAGGTGAGTCTGTGCAGCGTGAGGGGCCCTGAGCTGGGCGGGGTGGGGGGCGTGAGAGCCCTGTGCTCGTCTCCTCCCACGGGTGGTGGTGGAAGGTTGCCTGCATGCGCTCTCCCACCCTCACCTACTAACAACTACCTTTCTCTGGGTTTCATCTGATGCTCTAGCCTCCTTAAAGTGGCCTTGAAATGCTGAGGTTCCTTGTATCAAACCACAGACTGGAGCATGGGGTTCGTTACTCTTGCTTATTTCATGGCTGGAGAAGTGGCCAAGATGTCCACAAAACACGCAGGGGACGTCAGCCTCAGCCCCTAATTTGAAAATACTTCAGGAAATGATCGGATGAGCCCCAACAGACATTTTACCTCAAATCGACTTCATTAGAGATTCTCTGGCAGGGCAAACCGTTGATAGGAGAGGGAAGATCAGCGCATGCAGAGCACATTGTGCATGATTTACAATAAAACCAGAATCACTGGTTTGGGACAAAAGAATTTTTAATGAATCAGTTTAAACCAAAGTCAATAGATAAAGAGTAGAGATCAAGGCTGATTTTTCACCTTTTAAACATGGGGGGGAAAATAAAAAATAAACATTCATCCCAGGTCACACCAGGGCCAGTGATTTAGCACACCTTTCCCAAACTCTAATGGCTCAAGAAGGCAAAAGTCATGAGCAAACATATGTAGAAAGCTTAAACTATCAGTTCTAGATAGGATTCAACACCTAACAAAGAGAAGACACATTCTTTTCAAGGAAGTGTGGAATCTATAATAATTGACAATGTACCTCAATGAGTTCTACGGAAGCAATATTATATATATATATAATATATATATATATAATTATGCATATTAATGATGTACAGTATATTCTATTATCATATAAAAAATTAGAAATCAGTATTAAATGAGTATTTTTACAAATCCCATCTATCTGGAAACCAAAGAACATACTAATAAATATGCTTAGATTAAAAATAAAGATGAGAGATTACAAAATACTTAGCAGCAGACTAACAATGACACTGCATATCAAAACCTGGCAGCTTCAGGCCCAGACCGTTTCGTAGGTAAGCTCTTCAGATTTTTGAGAAATAAATAATATGTTTCCATAATCTGACCCTAATCGCATATTAAGAAAAAATTATAACTAATTAAGCTTTATCTCAGGAAGGCAATAATGGCTCAATGTCAAAAAATAATTTGTCAATGTAGTTTTTAACATTTCTAGAATAAAGGAGAATAACATTATCATTATCTTTATTTTTGCAGAAAACACTCAGTAAAATCCAATACCTATACTTTAGTGAGCCTTCAGGACCACTGACCCAGGCCCAGGGAGTGTCCTGAGTGCCAGTCACCGAGGCCCAGGGCGAGTATCAGGGCCAGTGAACCAGACCCAGTGTTGCCATCAGTGCCTTGACCCAGGCCCAGGGTGTGCTTCAGCGCCAATAACCCAGGACCATAGTGTGACTTCTGCACCAGTGACCCCAGATCAGGGTATGGCTTGAAGGCCAATGACTAATGCCAAGTGTGTGACTTCACGGCCAAGGACCTAGGATACGCATGTGCCTTCAGAGCCAGTGACCAAGGCCAAGGGTGTGCCTTTAGGGACAGTGAACCACGTCCAGGGTGTGCCTTCAACGCCACTCACCCAGGTGGATGGTGTGTCTTCAAGGCCAGTGAATAAGACCAATGTTGTGACTCTAGGGTAGTAACCCAGGCAAAGGTTGTGCCTTCAGGAACAGTAACCCAGGACCAGGGTGTGCTTTGAGGGCTGCTGACCCAGGTCAAACATGTGCATGCTGCGAGAGTGACCCAGGTTATGGGTGTGCTTTCTATGCCAGTGACCAAGCCCAAGGGTGGCAGTTTACAGATAGACACAGAGGCCCAGGGTGTGACTTCAGAGGCAGTGGTGCAGGGTATACATTCTGCGTAATTTAAACATGCAAAGGGTGTCGATTTGGTGCCAGTGACCCAGGCCCAGGGTGTGCCTATGTACCAGTGACCTAGGTCCAGGGTGTGTCTTCAGGGCAAGTGCTCAGGCTAATGTTGTGATTTCAGGGCCAGTGACCAAAGCCCAGTGTGTGCCTTCAGGAACAGTGACCCAGGCCCGTGTCTGTCTTCGGTGCCAGGGACCAAGGAATAGGCTATGCATTCAGTGCCATTGAACTAAGCAAGTTTATACACTCAGGATCAGTGACCCAGGCCCAGTGTGTGCTTTTAGGGCCAGTCACTCAGTCCCAGTGTGTGTTTAAGGGCCACTGACCCAAGCCCATGGTTGACCTTCAGGCAACACACCCAGGCCCAGGGTGTGTCTTCAGGGCCATTGACCAAGGCCAACAGTGTTGTCTTCAGCGTCAGTGACCCAGGTCAAGGGTGTACCTTCATGACCAGGGGACCAGGACGTGGGTATGCCCTCAGCCTCAGTGACACAAACATAGCATGCTACTTCTATGCCAGTGACCCAGGCCAAGTGTGTGTTCAGGGCCACTGACCCAGTCTAACTGTGTTCTTCAGGGTCACTGACCCAGGCCAAGGGTATGCGTGAGCAACAGTCACATAGTCCCTCGGTGTTCCTAGGAAAGTGACGGAGGCCCTGGGACTGCTTTCATGTCAAGTTACACATTCCCAGAGTGAGCCTTCAGGGGCAGTGACCCAGGCCCCTGGGATCTTCTCAAGGCCAGTGACCCAGGCCCAGGGGATGGCTTCTGCACCAGTGACCCAAGCCCAGGCTGTGTTTTTGTGGCCAGTGACCCAAGCCAAGAGTGTGTTTCTAGAGCCACTGACCAAAGCCAAGAGTGCATCATTATGGACACTGACCCAGGCCCAGGGTGTGTATCAGGGCCAGTGACCCAGGCCAAGAGTGTATCTTCACGACCAGGGACCGAGGTCCAGGGTTACAATCGGTGCCAGTGACCCAGGCCCAGTGTATGCCCTCAGCCCCAGTGACACAAGCACAGCGTGTGATATCCATGCCAGTGACCCAGGCCAAGTGTGTGTTCAGGGCCACTGACCCAAGCCAAGTGTGGGTCTTCAGGGCCAGTGACCCAGTCGAAATGTGTTTCTTCAGGATCACTGACCCAGTCCAAGGGTACATGTGCAGCACCAGTGAAACAGTCCATCGGTGTTTCTAGGTTCTAGGAAAAGTGACTGAGGCCCTGGGACTGCTTTCATGTCAAGTTACACAGTCCCAGGGTGTGACTTCAGGGGCAGTGACCCAGGCTCCCGGGATCTTCCCAATGTCAGTGACCCAGGCCCAGGGGATGGCTTCTGCGCCAGTGACCCAGGCCCAGGCTGTGTTTTCAGGACCAGTGACCCAAGGCAAGAATGCATCTGTAGGGCCACTGACCAAAGCCAAGTGTGTTTCTTTAGGGCCAGTTACTCAGGCCCACGGGTTCTTCTCAAGGCTAGTGACCCAGGCCCAAGAGATGGTTTCTGCGCCAGTGACCCAGGCCCAGGCTGTTTTCGGGTCCCGTGACCCAAGCCAAGAATGCATCTGTAGGACCACTGACCAAAGCCAAGTGTGTTTCTTTAGGGCCAGTTACTCAGGCCCACGGGTTCTTCTCAAGGCTAGTGACCCAGGCCCAGGAGATGGTTTCTGCGCCAGTGACCCAGGCCCAGACTGTATATTTGGGGCCAGTTACCGAAGCCAGGATTGTTTCTCTAGAGCCACTGACCCAAGCCAAGTGTGTGTCTTTAGGGCCACTGATTATGGCCAAAAGTGCATCTTAACGGCCAGTAACCCAGACCCAGGTTGCCAATTAGCGCCAGTGAGCCTCGCTGCTCCCTCACCGCGTGGTCACACAACCTTAAAGTCGGGCATTGGGGTGTCCCAGCGCCAGGAGGACCTTAGGGCACCTGGGCGGGACATGGAAAGACTGCACTGGCTCCAGACCAACGCAGGAGGCCAGCAGGTAGCGACAGAAAGCAGACACGACCATAGAACAAGCCGGGCCCCTGGCCATCCAGGCCCGGAGAGCGGAGAAGTTTCTCACCAACTTCCCGACTCTGAGCCGGCGGCGGCTGGTGGGGGCGGCGCGTCAGGGCGCCGGGGCCTAGCGCTGCGGGCCCGGGGCCGGCCGCTTCTGCCCTCGGGTTGCGTGGAGGGAGCGGCGGGCGGAGGCGAGGCCCGCGGGCCCTCTCCCTCCTCCACCTCCTAGCCCCGGGCTCCCGGCCGCAAAGACGGCTGCACAGGCGGCCGCACACTAGCTTCTTCACCGGGAGTGAACTTCCCGGCTCTGCTCCTTCGCGAGGCGGAGCGCCGCGCCACTTTCGGTTTGCAAACGGGTCGCGCGCGGGACTTCCGCTTTGGGGGCAGGGAGCGCGCGCGCCTTCCGGTTTGCCCTGCTCTCGCGCGAGCGGCCCGCCCACAAACCGGAAGTCGCGCGCGAGCCCCGCCCGCAAAGCGGAAGTCCCGCGCGCGACCCTCTTGCAAACCGAAAGTGGCGCGGCGCTCCACCTCGCGAAGGAGCAGAACCGGGAAGTTCACTCCCGGTGAAGAAGCTAGTGCGCGGCCGCGAGCCCGGGGCTAGGGGTGGAGGAGGGAGAGGGCCCGCGGGCCTCGCCTCCGCCCGCCGCCCCCTCCACGCAGCCCGAGGGCAGAAGCGGCCGGCCCCGGACCGGCCCCGCAGCGGTAGGCCCTGGCGCCCACCACCCCCACCGAAAGTGTCGCGGTGCCCCGCCTCGTGAAGGAGCAGAGCCGGGAAGTTCACTCCCGGTGAAGAAGCTAGTGTGCGGCCGCCTGTGCAGCCGTCTTTGCGGCTGGGAGCCCGGGGCGAGGAGGTGGAGGAGGGGGAGGGCCCGCGGGCCTCGCCTCCGCCCGCCGCCCCCTCCACGCAACCCGAGTGCAGAAGCGGCCGGCCCCGGCCCCGCAGCGCTAGGCCCGGGCGCCTGGACGCCCCCTCCCCCCCCCGCCGGCTCGGAGTCGGGAAGTTGGAGAGAAAATTTTCCTCTCTCCAGGCCTGGCTCGCCAGGGACGAGTCTCGCTTGATAGTCTTGTCTGCTTTCTGGCGCTACCTGTTGGCCCCCTGCGTCATTCTCCGCACTATGCAGTGCTTCCACCCTACTAAGGTGCCACGTAAGGTCCTCCTGGTGCTGGGACAGCCTGACCAGCGACTTTAAGGTCAGGGGACAATCTGGTGAGTGGGCGGAGAGGTTCACTGGCGCTGATGGCAACCTTGGGTCTGGGACACTGGCCGTGGAGAGGCACTCTTGGCCATGGTCACTGGCCCTAAAGACACACACTTGGCTTTGGTCAGTGGCCCTAGACATACACTCTAGGCTTAGGTCACTGGCCCCGAAAACACAGCCTAGGCCTGGGTAACTGGCGCAGAAGCCATCCACAGGGCCTGAGCCACTGGCCTTGAGAAAACCCCGGGGGCCTGGGTCACTGGCCCTGAAGACGCACTTTTGACCTGGGTCACTGGCCCTGATACACACACTGGGCCTGGGTCACTGGCTGTGAATAAGCACTCTTGGCCTGGGTCACTGACCCTAAAGACACACACTTGGGCTTGGTCAGTGGCCCTAGAGACACAATCTTGCCTTTGTTCACTGGCCCTGAAAACACAGTCTTAGACTGGGTCAGTGGCACAGAAGATAACCCCTAGGCCTGGGTCAGTGGCCTTGAGAAAACACCAGGAGCCAGAGTCACTGCCTCTGAAGGCACACCCTGGGACTGTGTAACGTGACCTGAAAGCAATCCCAGGGCCTCAGTCACTTTCCTAGAATCTAGGAACATCGAGGGACTGTGTCACTGGTACTGCATGCATATCATTGGCCTGGATCAGTGACCCTGAAGAAACACACTTTTACTGGGTCACTGCCCCTGAAGACACACACTTGGCCTGGGTCACTGGTCCAGATACACACCCGGAACCTGATCACTGGAACTGACTGCAAACCGGGGCCTGGATCACTGGCCGTCAAGACGCACTCTTGACCCTGGTCACTGACCATGAAGATGCATTTTGGCCTGAGTCACTGGCCCTGACACACACCCTGGTCCTGGGTCACTGGTACTAATTGTGACCCTGGGCCAGGGTCACTGGCTGTGAAGATGCCCTCTTGGCCTGTGTCACTGGCCGTAAATAGGCACTTTGTCCTGGGAAAGTCGCCCTGATACACACCCTGGGCCTGGTTCACTGGCCGTGAAGACGCACTTTTGGCCTGAGACAGTGGCCCTAATACACACCCTGGGCCTGGGTCTCTTACACTGATTGCATGTCTGGGTCTGGGTCACTGGCCGTGAATAGGCACTTTTGGCCTGAGACAGTAGCCCTAATACACACCCTGGGCCTGGGTCTCTTACACTGATTGCATGTCTGGGCCTGGGTCACTGGCCGTGAATAGGCACTTTTGGCCTGAGACAGTAGCCCTAATACACACCCTGGGCCTGGGTCTCTTACACTGATTGCATGTCTGGGCCTGGGTCACTGGCCGTGAATAGGCACTTTTGGCCTGAGACAGTAGCCCTAATACACACCCTGGGCCTGGGTCTCTTACACTGATTGCATGTCTGGGCCTGGGTCACTGGCCGTGAATAGGCACTTTTTCCTGGGTCACTGGCCTTGAAGACGCACTCTTGTCCTGTGTCACTGGCCGTGAATACGCACTCAAGCTCTGGGTCACTGGCCCTGATTCACAGCCTGGGCCTGGGTCACTGGCACTAATTGTGACCCTGGGCCAGGGTCACTGGCTGTGAAGATGCACTCTTGGCCTGGGTCACTGGCCCAGGTACACACCCTGGGCCTGGGTCCATGGCACTGATTGCACCCTGGACCTGGGTCACTGGCCTTGAGACACAGTCTTGTCCTGGGTCAATGGCCATGAAAACGCACTCAAGCTCTGGGTCACTGGCCCTAATACTCACCCTGGGCCTGGATCAGTGGCCATGAAGACGTATTGTTGGCCTGGGTCAGTGGCCCTGATACACACACTGGGCCAGGGTCACTGGTAATGTTTGAACCGAGCACCTGGGTCACTGGCCGTGAAGACGCACTCTTGGCCTGGGTCACTGGCCGTGAATACGCACTCAAGCTCTGGGTCACTGGCCCCGATACACACCCTGGACCTGGGTCACTGACCGTGAAGACGAACTCTTGACCTGGGTCAGTGGCCCTGATATATACCCTGGGCCTGGGTCACTGGCCGTGAAGATACACTCTTGGCCTGGGTCAGTGGCCCTAAAACACACTTGGCCTGGGTCTCTGGCACAAAAGGAACTTGCCCTGCTTGTGTCACTGGGTAGAGGGCATACCCAGGGCCTGGGTCTTTGGCATTGATCGGAACCCTGGGCCTGGGTCGCTGACCTGAAGACGCAATCTTATCCTGGGTCACTGGCCTTGATACACAGAGGGGTTGCGTCACTGGCCATGAAGACGCACTCTTGGCCTTGGTCACTGGCCATAGATAGGCACTTTGGCCTCGGACAGTCGCCCTGATACACACCCTGGGCCTGGGTCACTGGCACTGATTGCACCCTGGACCTGGGTCACTAGCCTTGAAGACGCACTCTTGGCCTGGGTCACAGGCCATAAATACACACTCATGCTGTGCGTCACTGGCCCTGATACACACCCTGGTTCTGGGTCACGTGCACTGACTGCAACCCTGGGCCTGGGTCACTGGCCGTGAAGAAGCACTCTTGGCCTGGGTCACTGGACCTGATACACATCGTGGGCCTGGGTCACTGGCACCGATTGCATCCTGGGCCTGGGTCACTGGCCTTGAAGACGTACTTTTGTCCTGGGTCACTGGCCGTGAAGATGCACTCTTGGCCTGGGTCAGTGGCCCTGATACACACCTTGGGCCTGGGTCACTGGCCGTGAAGATGCAATCTTGGCCTGGGTCAGAGGCCCTAAACACACACTTGTCCTGGGTCTCTGGCACAAAAGGAACATGCTCTGCTTGTGTCACTGGGTTGAGGGCATACCTAGGGCCAGGGTCACTGGCACTGATTGCAACCCTGGGCCTGGGACGCTGGCCGTGAAGAGCACTGTTTGTCTGGGTCACTGGCCTGATACATACTCTGGGCCTGGGCCACTGGCACTGATTTCAGCCCTGGGCCTGTATCACTGGCCTTTAAGAGGCACTCTTGGCCTGGGTCACTGGCCCTGATACACACCCTGGTCCTGGGTCACTGGCACTGACTGCAACCCTGGGCCTGGGTCACTTGCCGTGAAGATGTACTCTTGGCCTGGGTCAGTAGACCTGATACACACCCTAGGCCTGGGTCAGTGGCCGTGAATTCGCACTCTTGGCCTTGGTCACTGGCACAGAAGGGGCATGCTCTGCTTGTGTCACTGGGGTTGAGGGCATACCCTGGGACAGGGTCTCTGGCACTGATTGAGATCCTGGCTATGGTCATTGGCTCTAAAGACACACATTGGCTTTGGTCATTGGCCCTATAGACAGACCGTTGGCTTAGGTCACTCGCCCTGAAAACATAGCCTGGGCCTGGGGCACTGGTGCAGAAGCCATCCCCTGGGCCTGGGTCTCTGACCTTGAGAAAACCCCAAGTGCATGAGTTCTGCCCCTGAAGGCACACCCTGGAACTGTGTAGGGGGATAATAATACTGCTACGGTGGGGTTTTTGTGGTGACTCATTGAATGAAATTTGAAAATCCATGTAAAATTGCTCATTACAGCCCCAGGAACTCAGTATTCATGCATCACGAATGTTATTTCCTCTCATTTACTCCTTATTCAATTTGGTGTTTTGTTAAGTGAATTTCTGTTCAGCCAGGGATGTTTGTTCTCAAATTACAGTAACTGCTACCTTCCAGGGGCAAGAGGTTATTGGCAAGACTTCCTGTTGCAATGGTTCAGGAGCAGCCAAGGGAGATGAAGAGGGTCCTTTCTGAGTTATTGGTGTAAGACTCCATCCTGTAACAATGATGAAACCCAGGCCTTTGTCTTCCTTCTTTCTCAGGGACCAAAGTCATGTGCGTGTTGGTATGTAAGAGCACACCACGTGACCAAGACAGCGCTTTAAAGCCCGAGCCTCTGAATGCTGGTCTCAAAAGAAAGTAATTGCATCCAGACATTCCTTTTGATCATATTCTAATACCGATTTACAACTCTGCTTCCTTGTAACTCCAAAGAAAGCCCTAATCATGGAGTGCATACCAATAATCAGAATTTTGGCTGTGTAGGCATGGGTGTCTCTAAGCGGGTATTTGTATAGGGGCAGTGAGAAGGTTTTCTAATGTTTAATTCTCCCCTAAATTAAGCTCTCCATGTGGTTAGTGGGATATTTTCAACTGAATGGTTGACTTGAGCACTGCAGGCAGAAGACAACTTTTTTGTGGTTTGTTTGAGGCCAGGCAGTTTTTCCATTTTGTTCTTTTATTATGATTATGATTACTTCATTACCTACACCTGTTGGGGTTTCTTTGGGTCCCAGTCTGTTTTTAATAAGAAGCAGACTAAAAACAAAGTTTCATTTGTGTTTGAAATCTTCAGCTTTTTTTCCTTAAATAATAGGTTAAAAGCCTTATTTGTCTTCTGAGGTTGGCTCAGAAATGCTCTGACCCAAGTCCTTTGGGGCAGGGGGAAGTGGCATTAAGATTCTGCCATCAAATGCAGAGTCCTGGGCTCTGCCCTCATCCCCTGAATCCAGAGCTTCAGGGTGAGACCCAGGAACCTGCACTGTTAGCAAACACTCCAGGTGGTTCTTGGGAATATTAAAGTTTGAGAACAATATAAAGAAGGATAAACCCACCCACAGTATTTCTTTTTAATTGCGATGTAATTCAAATGCCATAAAGTTCACTGTCTGAAAGTGAACAATTCAGTGGTTTTTCATATACTCACAAGGTTGTGCAACCATCACACTATCCAGTTTCAGAACATTTCTGACCTCCCTCAAAGAAACCCATACCTATTAGCAGTCAGTCCTGATTTTCCCCTCCCCCAGCCTCTGGCAACTGTTAACCTATTTCCTGTTTCTATGACTTTGCCTATTCTGGATAATTCCTAGAAATTACCATGATTTATGACTTTTTGTGTCTGGCTTCTTTTCAAGGTTTTCCATCTTGTAGCATATATCAGTACTTCATTCTTTTTTGTTGCTGAGTAATATTCCACTACACGGATATGCATGTTTTGTTTAACTGTTAACCAGTGGATTATTAATCAGTATCTGCTGAGTACCATTTATGTGCATGACAGTCTGCTGGGCTGCCCAGGAGACAGAGATGAGTTCTCTAGTAGTGCAGGGGATCAAGAAGAGGGGATGGGGAATATAGCATCTGGCACAAAGCAGAATGAATGAATGAGTGAATGAATGAATGAGACGCCATACACAGGAAAAGAAAGTTAACCAGGAGAGGCAGCAGGGTGCCCAGTGGGGTGGTGGAGAGGCTGCCCAAGCTCAGGACCAGCAGTGACAGTCACTCAGCCAGGTGTGAGGGCTTTTGCTGAAAGTTGGGTCTAGGCCCTGGGGTGATGAGTCAGACATGACCCACCCACAGAGCTCATGGACTATGAAGGAGGCAAAACATGGAGCCAGCATAATACAGGGTAGCTGTGCAGGGAGTGGGCAGCGGTGAGTGGAGGGGGAGGCCCTTCTGGCTCAGGGGTTGGGAAAGATGAAGGAGGAGGCAGCACTGGAGCTGGGCTTGGGGGCTGGGACGTACATGGATGACAGACAGTGGGAACAAGTGACCAAAAAGTCAATGACAGAAGGACTCAGGGACAGAGTTCCAGGACACCTGTTTTTACTTAGGTCAATTGTTCTCCACCCTGGCTGCCCCTAAGAGTCACCTGGAGGCTTCAAAAAATACCAAAACCTGGGCCCCACCTCTAGAGATTTTGTTTTAATTGAATTACTTTCGGGTGAGCACAAGCAGCAGCATTTATTCAAAGCCTCCTGGGTGACTCAAATGAGCTGCTAAAATTAAGAACCACTGACTTGAAGATTCAAGGAGAGACGGTTAGACGTTAGCCTGGAGCGTTAGGTGGGGAGTGAACTGTAGGCAAGCTGACCACGTAATTCATTGTCCAACCTGGGACACTTTTGTACAGGAGAGAAGGTGCTATTAGTAGTTATGTTAGGACAGCAGGTATAACCTAGAGTGCCCCAGAGAAACTGGACTATGTGGTCACCCTAACCCCAGAAGACCTTGAATGCAGGCTTTGAGATTTTAACTTCACCTCATCATAAATGGGAGCCACTGAAGTTTCTGGAGCAGAACACTGACACCCCAAAGAATTGGTGCTCTAAGAAGATTAGGGAAGCAGCCTGCTGGGATAGATTGGAAAGGAGAGCCTGGAGGCCAGAGCCAGAGGAATTGGGGGAGGACCAAACTGGGGAAATGAGAAGGCAGATAAAATGTAGAATGAGAAGCCTTCCCTTCTGACCACTCCAACGATTGTCCATTTAAATAAAAATTGTGTGTTTGCTAAATAAACAACAAGGTCCTACTATATAGCATGGGGAACTATATTCAATAGTTTGTAATAAACTATAATAAAAAAATATGAAAAAGAATATATAAATGTGTAAGTGAATCACTATGCTGTACACTAGAAACTAACACAACATTGTAAGTCAACAATATTTCAATTTTTAAAAAATGGTGTGCTCTGCTTGTGCACCTGAAACTGACATTGTAAATCAACTACACTTCAATAAAAAAAATTTTTTTTAATGTGTGCTTGCTGGGGAGTAGCTGCTTCAAGGTAAGTCTATTGTCTCCAGTCATTGCCTCACCCTCCTGCTTGAAAGTTCTGTAGCAGCCACGGGTGGGAAGTGGGGGTAGCGAGGGCTTCCCTAGCACCCTAAGCAGTCTGGCATCTCAAGGTCCCCTGAGGGTTGTTTGCACAGCTCTGTTCCCACTGCTCTTTTGTAAGCCAGGAGGCTCCAGGAAGCCTTCCTTGGTGCCCTGCCCAGCCCCACAGTGTCCAGGCTGCTCCCCTGTAAGTTTCTACCTCTCGGGGAGACCCCGGGCCTCCGCTCCTCCTCCAGCTTCTGGATCAACAGGAGGTGCCATTGTTCATGCCTCTTCTCTCCCTTTGCTGCCTGGCGGAGCTTGTCAGGTGAGATAAACACCTGTCCCACCCAGCCTGAGGCCCCACAACTGCTAGGTGTGTCTGGCCATGAGCATGAGAGTCTGGGCCAGCTACCGTGTGTGGGTACTCCTCTACCCTGAGGCTGGGGCTGGCAGCCAGCACTGGGTCAGGCCCCTGCACTCTGTGTCCCTTGACCCCCAAAGCAGAAAATGCTGGCCCAAGGGCTGGTGTGGGAGAAGGAAGATGCAGACCCTTTCCTCCCCCAGCTATGGACTGTGTTCCCTGGCAGAACGCAGTGGGGTGCATAGGGGCACCCTAATGCCAAACAAATAGTCTGCTGCAGGGTGGGATGCTGGGAAGAAGAGAAGAAAGTGGAAGGCAGACCCCGGCACTCTGGCCCCCTTCATTCTCTTCTTTCATCCTGGGAAAAAGATTTACTTATCTCAGATTATCTCAGAACATCAACACACAAATGCACACCAAAGTGCCCACCCCTTGTATACGCGGTGGCGGGGGAGGGCACTGACTACAGGGAAGGTCTCAGCGCAGCTCCCGCCATGCCCCTTGAGCTGACCAGGGGACACCTCCCTGGCCCAGGCAGCAGGGGACACAGCATGGCTGTCTCTTGCCTGGAAACAAAATCTTCCCTGTTTAGGTCATCACTAGGTTCTGTGCCCGAGGACAGGGCCAGAGGGTGCACTCCGTTCCTTCCAGCAAGAGAGGAATTCCTGATGTATCAGTGTGTGGAGGAAACTGCTTTGCGATGAAATCTTCAGTGCTGGAGGTTGGAGCTTCAGTCCCTTAAGAAGTAAGTGGATGATCTTAGAATCCTCATCTGGACAAGGTGTGTGTGGCAAATTTGCTGGTTCTGGTAGCCTGATAGGTCAGACCACTTTAATGAAAGTTCCTATCAGCTCCTTCTTTATCTGGACAACTGGGTAAGAACTGACTTCTTTTTTCAGGGAACTGTCTCTTGAGTGGTGCTCCTGGTTATCCACAGGTTCGGCTAGTGGACCTGGATTTCCCAGAGGAAAGTTAGGTACAGCTTCCTGTGTGTCCTGACGAAGTCTGGCCCCTCTAAACACACACATGAAGGAGCAGAGAGCTGGGACTGAGGAATACCTGGGAAGAAAGGGATGGAGACAAAACCCTCTTCCATGTGGAAGCTGGAGTTCCTCTGATGAAGTGTCCCAGCAGGAGAGGCCCACTGCCTGCAAGGGGATAGAGCTAGGAAGAAAGGAGGGGGTCAGAATTGGTGACTCAGTTAACCTCAGGGCCTGGGCCTGGGGTGTGGCGGAGGATGGAGGCTTCCCAGACTCAGCTGCCTCTGCCATGGTGGCCCTCTGCTTGGGAACGCGGCTAAACTTAGAAGTGTGAGCTACAAGAGCAGTAACCTTGGAGCCTGACTTGGGGCCCCTCTGCAGACCAGGCGAGAGGCAGACCCAGCGAGACATGATCCCAGCAGACTTGGTGAGACAGTTTTCCACAGCCACCTTAGTGCTGTGCCAGAAACCGTGGAATCAGTACCTCTTAATTTTCCAGTTTTTCTCCAATCGCCATTTGCAGAATTGCTTGTAGGCCGAAGTGTGCTCCCAATTTCCCCGGGGGGTGGGCGTGGAAAAGTGGGTGTGGAATGAGGCTTCCTGTTCATATGGGCACATGGAGCTCAAGCAATTATTGAATAAATAAGAGTGACTGACTTTATGCCCCAGACTGGTGAAGTGTGTTTGCTTAGGAAAAAGGCCAGAAAATTATATAACGAAAAATTACTCATTGCCTCTGGCTGGTAAGATATCAGATGATACCATGCTTTTTCTTTTCATTCATCTATATTTTTCATTTTTTTCTACAGTGATTATGTAATTACTTGAATTATTGTGAATGCTTTTACAGTGACTCAAAAAATAATTATTATCTGGAGGCCCCAAGAAAAGGCTACATGATGTCTGTTTTCAGCTGTTTCAGGAGGTGGAGAGGAATATTCTATGCTTGGGAAAGATTTTTCTTAACCCAAGATGTAAAACAGAAAAGTTAGGTGCCTACTGGTGTGTGTGCAGTTGTCTGGAAAAAATCAGTTAGCAGAATCAACATAGCAGAGCTTGGCTCGCAGTGATGGGAGAGACCAAGCCACAAGGGACTAGAGAAAGGAGTGGGGAAGAGAAGATCCAGGTGGTCCAGGCGTGGAACATGGTCTCCAAGTCTCAGAGGGCTGCCCTGCAGCAGGGGGAGCCCAGCGCTCCTAATGTGCAGAAGGGACAAGGGCAGAAACATCAAGAAGGCCATATAAGGAAGGCCTTTCCAGCACATCTATGAATGGAATGTCTTAGGAGATGTGATGAAATGATCTCCAACTTCAATGGACAAAGATGTTTTGTCTGCTTGTTATTATGTCATCTTAAAACACGACAGGTGAGCCGGTGAGACTAGTAGTAAAGAAAGAAAAGGTGGGACAATTGATCCAGCCAAGAGGCTCCAAAGAAAGGAGACAGTTAGGGCATGTGTGATGGCCAGTATGGGAGGGTGGGGTCCTAGTTGGTGTAGACATGAAGAGATGGGGAGGTCCAGCTGGTGTGGACTTGGGGAAGACAAGTGTAAGTCCAGCTCAGAAACAGAGGAACCTCGGGGAAGAGGGGTGTGATACTCAAGCACTAGTCCATATGACGCATCTATGCAAATTATAAAAACGTGCCCCAACTGGGTGGATGCCACCTTGCACTAGGAAACATTGGTGAGGGCAATGTGAGCTGGATTTTATCCTTCCATTGGCTTCTTTGTCTAGCTGTTCAGTTAACAGCCCACACATTTGTACACGGAGGCCCTGGGTGGCTGCAGTACAGCTGTGGATGGTTGTTTGTCTACAAAGGGCCTCAGCTAGCACTGGGGGTGCAGGATGAGGATGTGGTACTCCAGAGGAGACCAGGCCCCTGCATGGCATGGTACAGGGCCCAGTGGAGTAGGCTGAGGTCCAGGGCATTGTTCTAAGGTCAGCGGGGACCTGGAGTGTGATGCAAGGAAACTGAGGTGGAATTCTGTTTGTATGGACAGAGGCAACATTGCAAATGGACAGGGGCAGAAGGATGCGGGTTGTGCCTTTGGGCTTGTCTGTGCCTACAGGACACATCTCTGGTCATGAGGCTTATTCAAGGCCCCTTTGGATTGTCCTGCCTGCAGAAGTCCTGCCTGATTTGGTAGGAGGAGATCACAGAAAGGGCAAGCTGACTGGGCTTGTGGGACTGTCAGTGAGCCCCACTGGGGACCAGGACTGGCAGTGCTGACCAGGTCTCAGACCTGCTATTCACTTTGGCTATTCTTTATGGCAGTGTTTTCCAAACTTGAGCATGCATGCAAATCATCTGGAGGGCTGGATTGGCTCTATCTCAAAGTGTGATTTGCTGGGTTTGGGGTGGAGCCAGAGGATTTGTAATTTGTATTTCTAACAGGTTCCCAAGCATTGCTGATGCTGTCAGATCAGTGCCACTCTTTGAAAACCACTGCTCCATGGATGTTCTTACCTCATGAAGCACAAGGCATTCTCTGAGGACTGGGGAACCCTTGGCTTCTGTCTGCCTCTCCTTGTCACCGCCAGGCACTTGGAGGGTCGGACCCTCAGCCACTCACTGTCTCTGAGGCTGCAGGATTTCATCTGCTCCTGCCCTTCTATCCTTCACTTTCTCTGAAACGACTGATCTCTGTGAGGAAGGATTGGCCACTTCCAACCTGGGTGGTGGGAAGGGGCTGGGTGATCCTCAGTGCTGGGGAACCTCGGCCCTGGTTTCTGGGCCCCGCTGGGCAGGTGTAAGGGGTAAGATCTAAGTTACTGGCAGAGCAGTGATTGTTCCCCTGGCATCCCAATACAGCCCTAAATCACCCCTTTTTGGTCAAAGAGACACATTCTAAAGGCATCAGCCTACGAACTGGAATGAATTCTTTGGGGCCCTCTTAGGGTCTGGGTGTCCCCAGCTCTGAAGTGAGGCTGCCCCAGATACTCCCTAAGGTCCTTCCTAGCTCCAGCCTTCCTGACTTTGAGTAGGAAGAGGGATCAGAGGAGAGACAAGGCTCACGAGGGTTGGCTGAGAAGGGGTGGGGGCCGGTGCTGTCAGCTGTGGTAAGCTGGGCCTGGGAAGGCAGGGTGAGTCACTGGGCATGACGAGGAGGGGATGGGAGCAGGGGAGGCTTTAACGGGGGTCATGTGGGCAAACCATTGCGAGAAGCCTGGGGCTGGCAAAGGGGCTAGGGTTGGGGCTGGCAAGGCTGCCCTGTGGTACCATTTAGCCTCTGGCCTGGGGAAGGGGCAGGGGGCCACCCCACGGCTCTGGCTGAATATTCTAGTCTCTGGGCTCTGGAGAGCCACAGAGCCACAGCTCCCACAGAGCTCCTGTTGGGAGCAGCTTCAGTGCTGTGATAGTTGTGGGCCCCAACCTGCGGCATGCGGGTGACTTGTGGGAGGTCTCTGTGTCACCAGGCCCTGCTGGAAAGTTCCCACCTGCGAGGAGCGTGTCCAGTCTGCCCCACTCTGCCCCTCTCAGTTCAGGCCCCAGTCCTGGGCTAGACACACACATGTGTCCCTGCTCCTCTGCAGGTCTCTTAGTGCCTCGAAGGCAGGGATCGGAAACTCCCCGTCCACACAGCTTACCTTAGCGCAGTGCTGGACACACAGTGGGGACCCACAGAGAGACAGCTCCCCAGTTTAGTCCAAAGGCTGCTTGGAAAGAACAGGGTGGAGGCTGGGGGTCTGACCGGCCCTGCTCCTTCCCATCCTGTAAGCAGATAGGATAGGGGGTTCCCCAGAGATAGAAGCAGGCGTGGCTTACTTGAAATAAAAGAAACCATTTTTGACCTAAGCCATTTTGTGATCTAAGCCTGGCCACAATGTTTGCCCTTGGAACAGGTCTCAGTAATTCATGATCTTAAGGGAAGTAAGGTTCTGCAGGAACAAAGGAAAAGCAGTTAAGAAACAAGCCACAAAACAGAGACCTAGTTCTTCCTCAAGGGATAGACCTAACCATCTGATACAGCCTTTGAGTTCTGTAGCAGATAAGACCCCCACCCAGGTGGAGGATGGAATGATGACAACCGTCCTGTCTTCTGTTAAGTGAAGCTTGGGCTCTGTCCAGCTTGGCCCCAATTCTATGCTGAATTCTCCTCTGCTCCAGCCCCTGATTCATGAATATGTGTGTACCCTTAGCTTCAGACTTCCCCAGTTTTGCTGTTCAGGGAGACAAAGCTTTGGGAAAGTTCCCCAATATTCTCCTTACTTGTTGCAAGTAATAAATCCTTCCTTCTCCCGACCTTTGGCTTGCTTGTGTCTTTTGCCTTGACACCCACCAAGAGGCAAACCCAGTTTTCGGGTGACAATCCCTCTCCTGCTTGTCTGCCCCCTGCGGCTTTTGCTGAGACCCTTGGTGCTTTGCCACACCAGTCACCAGGCTGAGGTGGGCAGGCTACACCCGGGTGAAAGGACTTCAGCCTCTCAGGCTCATCAACCACGTGGACTCACCCCTGCTCCAGCAGCCCCAAGACCAAGCAGCCCTGTGCCCGCAGCTTATGCCTCTCACCGAGAGGGGACCTTACTTGTGGCCCAGCTCTGGTGCACACTGGCACTGGTTGAGCACGATTGATGTCCCTTTCCTTCTCCAGCATCAGCTCTCTCATCCGTGAGTTAGGGGAATTATTCTTGGGCAACCAGGCTGCCTGATCCAGGCAGGTTCTCCACCAATGGTTCTAAGGCTGTTATTGGAGATGGCAACAGCAGGGGACCAAGGGTGCCTGCAGCCCTGGCTTCTTGGGCACTGGGCTGAGCTGGGCTGAGCCCTGGGGGGATATTTGTTACAACTGCAGGTGTCTTTGGCCCTTGGGAGAGGACGGGGTTACTTGGAGCGAATCTGAGGCCAGGGTCTCCCAGCCCAGCTCAGGCTGTGTTTGGGAGAGGCAGTGCCCCCTTAGCAGAGGCTTCTGGTCAGGTAGGGGCTGGCTTGGGAGGTTATCTGAGGGCACAGGAAATATCTGGAATCTATGAGAATGGGTACTCAGGGCAGAGGTCACCTCAAATTAAAATTTAAAAAGCCCTCAGTGTGAAGGGAATCAAAGGAGGTGAAGACATGTGCTCTTTCGGAGTCTCCTGAACCCAGATGTTAGAGGTTAAAATTCTTATGGGGCCAGACTATGGGCACCAAAAGCAACTCTTGGAGCCTGGGGGTCAGGACCTGCCCACGGGATAAGTGTGGTTCCTCACTCCACCCGCCACCAGGATGCTGACCCCAGGGTTTACTGGGCAAAGCTGGGTGCTGTGGGGAGACAGGTATTCTGGGGCCCAGGACCTCCCTGGCCCCTCACTCCGGACTGGCTGCTCCCTGGAGTGAAACAGGATCCTACTCTGGTCTGAGCCAGGGCAGCCCATTAGCTGCAGGCCGGCTTCTTCCGATTTATGGTCTGTACAAAGGACTTAGGAAACCAGACATGGAAGCTACCGCTCGGTTTTCTACTTAACAAAGTCTTCTTTTAAGCCTCCTAAAATAAGTTCTAACTGTTTTGGAGGGAAACTAACTTAAAATGAATAAGGTGCTTCCTCAACTTCTTAAACAGGGTCACTTGAATATCATTTGACTTTTCTTCGTGATTCAAGGTTAATCCTTATGCACCTCCATGCGCAGGTTGAGCTGCACAGTGACGCCGGGCTTAGAGTGCACGGCTGGGCTGGGTGTGGCTCTGCGCCCCTGCCCGATGGCCCCGGGCTGCTGGGCTTGCGGAGTCCCGCTGAAGATCACGTCTTCCACGTGGGGGAGGTGCTGCTGTAGCAGGTGCCCTGTCAGTGATCCTCTTTATTTAGTTCTTTAATTTTTAATCATTATTATTATTATTTTTACATTGAACTGTTTCACTTCCTTCCTGTAATCAGCATTTGTTGTCATTTACAAAAACTTCACCACTGCACTTACGGTCCCACAGCCTCAATCCATGCCCTCCCCGCCAAACCTTTATCCAGCCTCCTAAGGTTACACCTGGCAAGCACCTTCTAAGTGCCCCTCTGTGCCCAGCACCCAGCCAGGCACTCAATGGGGCATGCTGGGGCAGGCAGAACTGTGGCCTGACTTCCAAGAGCTCTCGGTCTGGCTGAGCAGGCAGGGTCCACGCGCAGGAACAGTTAGGGAGCACACAGGAAAGCCGGAGGTAGAGGCTGGCTGGCCATGGCCCCGTGTGGCCAGTATGTTAGTGCAAAGGGCAGTCAGAAGGGAAGGCTTCTGGGAGTTTAAGGGAAGGCTGTGGGGAGGCCCGCAGTGACACAGGCCAGAGGGACAGCTAATACGGAGCAATGCTCAGGTTCCAAAAAATGCTGACAGATCTGTGGGGCAGGCAAAGCTTATGCTGGGATCCTGGAGAGAAATGAGGGGCGGATGGGTTGGGAAGCATGCTTGGAGCCCCTCAGGATTGGCTGATGGAGAACTCAGGGCCCGCCTTCTGGGAGATTTGGTGCTAGGCGTGGGGTGGGAGAAAACCAGGAAACCAACAGCAAGCAGAAGTCTTCTGGGCAGAGGCAGGGTGAAGGAGGGTGGGAGGCAGGAAATCTAAGTCCAGGTTTGAGAAGCCAAGTGTGAAGGCAGCATGGGAGGTAAGGAGGCGGGACTGAGATATCGCCAGCTTGATGAGGGAGGAGTGCTGGCACCCCCCACCCCCACCCCCCGCCGGCATCCCAGGCTGAGCTCAGGCAGCACTAGTTCAAAGCCAGGGGAGCCTGCAGACACCCAGTTTCTCCGAGGTTTTGGCTGGAGCTCCGAGTCACTCCAGCCTGTTGTAATGGCAATTATCAAAGAGAAATGTAAACAGGAAGCCTCTCATTCAATCACCTCGAAACCAGTTTCAAGCAATATTAAGTGAGAACACACACTCCCTCCCTCACACACCTCAAGCACCACGCAGCAAAGGAAAGTTGCCTTCTTTTCCAGTTTGTGGACAGTAGGGTACACACCTGCACATGTGCAAGGAGAGCTGAGAAGCCAGTCCTCCTCCCCTCTCCTTAGCCCCCTCCTCCAACAAAGCGGGCTGGTTGCAGAGCAGAGATGACCTGGGAAATTGCAGTGCTCAAAAGTCCCAAGGAAGGCTCGGGAAAAGTTGCAGGAGGTTCCTTGTGCTTCCCGGACATGGTTGAATCTCAGATGATCAGGGCACCATACATGCCCAGGAGGCCTGGGTTTGCCCAGCTTGCCTGGCTCCCGGCCCACAGTGCTCTGAGGTCCTAGGGGACAGTGCACAACACCTTCAGGGTGGTGGCCCCCACGGGGGTTCTGGCAAAGGTAAGGTCACTGTGGAGTTCTGGCCCTTGTTCTAGAGACCCCAGGAGTGGAGCAGGGGCACCTGTGTGCCCACATTTCACCCTGAACATCCTACCTTCACCTTCTATTAAGTCCTCTTAGTAGCATCTCTGTTGCATCTCTAGTTTCTTCAGGTGAGGCCACCCAGGCCTAGACCAGTGCAGCTGCTCCTCTGGGGCCAAATAGCTTTTAAGTGGCAAAGCACACTCCCTGCAGCTTTCAGGCCCAAGATGACATGAAGAGGCTACTGATGGCAATTGTCACTGTTTGGAAATGTACAGAGACCTCTGCTTTCCAGAAAGGAACCACAAGATGTGAGGACCCCTAGTCAACCTGCCCATCGCCAGCTGGGTACCACCCAGGGAGGACCCCCATCCCAGAGGCTCTGCCTCCTCCCAGTATCCTGCTGGCCCAAGCCGGCCTTTCCCAGAGGGAGGCGCCCAGAGTCAGTGGGAGAGCGCGGAGCATCCCGAGGGCTGGGGTGCAGAGGCAGCGTGGGCCATGCGTTTCCGCCCAGTTCGCCCCACCATGCTGCTGGAGCGGGAACTGCGGGTGCAGGATGACGGGCAGTGAGCCCCTCACCCACCCCGCCAGGTCTAGCTGCGCCCCTGGCCGCCGACCTCTCCACTCCATAGGGCTGATCATCCCAGAGCATCACCAGGTGCAAGGAGTCAGCTTCCTTCCCGTGGCATGCCCTGTGTCAAGGATGCAAATTCAGAGTGAAAAGACAGAATGGACATGGAGTGACTGATACCAAATAGAGGCAGGGTCAGGAGAGGTGTGTTCAGGAGGAAATGACACCAGACACCCAGGAGGACCCATCTCAGGGGACAGGAGACTTCCAGGGGGAAAGAAGAACAAGAATGGAGCAAAGTTTGGAGGGGCAAGGCCCCAAAGTCCATAGCAGGACCACTGGCGAGGCAGGGTTGGGGAGGCCCTCCAGCACCTCACTGAGGAGCGGGGACTTTTCCTGGAGCTTGTTGTTTCTCAAACGAAGTAGGGGTGGCACCCCTGCTTCCAGAGACATTTGATGATATGCAAGGAAATCCAGAAGTCACATGATAAATGGGACTTGCCTTTCTTGGGTTTCCTTGAAAGTAACATAATTAAATACATAAATTTAAATGTTGAAAAATGGTTATCCTATGGAAACTATAATGCAAAATCCCCACGCACTTAAAGGGGAAACATGAGACTTCCATTGTCTTTGAGCTGGGGTGGGCTGCTTCAGGATGTGCCCCCGGGAATGTGGACATGGTTCTGTCCACCTGCCCTGAGAATGTGTCTGCGGAAATGTGGGAAAAGTACCAAGAGGGGAGGAGGCCATGTGGCACTGGATAAAGATCACTCTGGCTGCTCCAGTGGGGGAGAAGAGCCAGGAGTCCAGAAAGGAAGGGGGTTGCTGCCAGGTCTGCTGTTTTGACCTCAGAGCTCCCTGAAATGTTCTTGGGAGCCCCCAAGACATCTCAGACCACTTTGAGAACTGCTGAATTAAGAATATGGTCATGTGAGCCACATACCTGGATACTGATCTGGAAACTTAACATCAAAAAAAGAGTCTGTCTATAGAGTTCAGTTTCCCTTTTCTTTGTTTATTCAAAGATCTGCACTGAGACAGGCAAGGGTCATCCTTGGATGTCTGCTGAATCAGAAGACTGTAACAGGATTCTTGGTCATTTGTTAAAGGATTCATTCAATGTAACAAGAAAAACATATTTGTGGGTACAGTCTTGTTCTCATTTACAAATCATTTTCCAATACAGGGACATAAACAGAGTTATGGGACCTTAGACTAGTAGGACCCTGAGAATTCTAGTCCAACCCTCTCATTTAAAGATGGAGAAGTTACAGTCCAGCTAATTCGATTCAACCCAATTCAGCAAGCATCAAGCACCTATCATATAGCAAGTAAAATCATGCAGAGTAAGATGCCAGGGACTGATGGATGGAGTGTTATATTAAATAGAGTGTCCAGGGAAATTCTCTCTAAAAGGGGACTTTTGAACAAGGACCTGAAGGAAAAGAAAAATAAGTCATGTGATATTTGGAGGAAAGGTTCTTGGCAGAGAGAAATAAATGCAAAGGTCCTGAGGTCAGAGGATGTTTGGCATGTTGAAGAAACAGGAAGCGACCAGTGTGGCTGGGACATGCAGTGGTGAGAGGTAGGGGGTGAGCTCAGAGAGGGGACAGGGCAAGTCCTATAGGTCCTTGAAGGCCACTGTAAGGACTTGAGTTTTGTTCTAAGTGAGAGGGGAAGCCATTAGAGGGTTTTAAGCAGAGCCATCACATAACCTGACTTACAACTTAATTCTCATCACTGGAGAGTAGAACAGGGCTGGAGGGCTGGGGGGAAGCAGAGAGATGGGTTAGGAGGCTCCTGCATTAAGTCAGACAAAGGATGATGATGGCTGGGCCAAGGGTGATAACAGAACAAATGTGAGAAGTGGTCAGAGACTGGAAACATTTGGAAGATCAAGTCCTCCTGAAAGGAACTTGCCCAGGTCATGCACACTTAGGAAATGTTACGGCTGGGGTTTAGGGCTACTGATTCTCTCTCTGGCCAAGACCTCAGTGCTTTGCATATATTATCTGTAAGTCTTACCACCACTGGAGAGGTAGATTTCTATTTAACAGATGAAAAAACTACAGTTGAGACGGTCAAATAGACCTCCTCAAGGTCACCCAGTTAGTAAGTGGCTGTCTCAGAACCACACTAGCCAGACTCCAGAACCTCATGTGCCAGGGCTCAGGGTATCACTACTGACCACCTCCTTCCCAGAAATCTCAAATGACATTGTCACGGGGCCAGTCTCAGGGGGCAAAGACTGCAGTGAACACACCTCAAATCTCCTGCCTTACAATGTCCTCCTTGTCTGAAATCCCCATCAGTAGAGATTTCTCTGAGGGGGAAGGCATTACAAACCACTGTCAACCACGTGAAAAGAAGTGATGAAATCCTGAAGGAGCTTAGGGTGGGAGGACTTGAGCAGGCAGCCCAGGGATCCGGAGAGCAGACTGTCCAGAACATCACAGGGGCATGAACCTTGCCCATCTCAGTGCAACCAAGGTTCTTTGGTCAGCAAAGCAAAGGGATTGTGTACATCATAGTCATTAACATTTTTTTTTAGATTCCAGACCCATTCCTAGGCTTATGGCTCATGTGACCATATTCTTAATTCGGTAGTTCCTGAAATGGCCTGCAGCCCCTTAGGGGTTTCCCAAACCCTTTCAGGAGGTGTGGAAGCCAAAACTCTTCATGATAGTACTAAGATATTGGTTGCCCTTTTCACTCACTCTCTCACAAGTGTACAGTGGAGGCTACATCACTGTTACATGACTGGAGATTGAATGCAGAAGCAAATAAAAGAATCTAGCTATTGTCTTCCAAGCCAGGCATTTGAGAGATTTGCAAAAGTGTAAAGCAATGTCATGCTTTTCAGTCTTCTTTCGTTTGTTTTCAAAAGTCCAGTTATTTTTCATTAAAATATTGTTAACATGGGTTTGTTATTGCTACTTTAAATGAATTACTAAATAAATAATTTTAAATTATGAGCTTTAGCTTCTCAGAGTATAAATCAATAAATATAACCCACATAAACATACTGGGATCCTCAGTCATTTTTAAGACTATAAATATGTGTAGAAGGTAAAGGGACAAATCATTCGAACTGGCTGGAAGAGTCACACTCGGAATCCCAGATGCTGCTGCTGCAATCAGCCGAAGCCTGTGTTTCACCTCTGAGCACATAAAGTGGTCTGGGTGGCAAACTGGGAAGGAGACAAAGCAGGGAGGAGAGAAATGCCGAGGAGAACTGCGTTGCTGCTGCAAAGATCAGGTTGACATTACACTGTAGTAACACGTTAGGGCACCCTTACCAACCAGCAGATTTTATGCAGCGCTGGATACTGGGCTTACCAGTCAGGAAGGCACAACATCATGCATCTGACCCTGTGCCTCCTGCAGCGGCTGCTGAAACCCCAGCCTCCCATGGAGTCCCGGTGAGGATGGAAGGACACTTTATTGCCTGGAGCCCCACAGAAGCCACAGTGCTGTGGTGGGCCACCCCAGGCAAGGTGACATCCAATACTTTGTGATGTCACAGGCTGTTTATCTTGAGTCTTGCTTCTGTCCCGTTCCTGTGGTTGCCCACACCTGAGAAAGGTTCATAGCAACAAAATTCACCTAGTCTTTGGAGGGAAGCAGCACCAGGAAGGGGATGGGCTGGGGTCGGAGATCTGGCTTCCAGACATGCCTTCATGAGTGCCCTGGGCCACAGGTTTGCACTTTTCAAAGGGCTCCTCCTCTCGGGCTCAGAGGGCTGTTTTGAGAATCAGATGGCACAACAGTGCAATGGGCATCATCAACCTTAAGATTCTAATGTAAAAGCGTGGGTATTTATGGAATTCTCTTCTCTCTCCCACTCTGTGGTGTGGGTGGTAGGCAACAGCAGGTGTTTAGTAGGAAAAAGGCAGAGTCTGGTGCATGAGAAGCCATCCTAGGGAGGTGCCAGGGACAGAGGGCAGGGGGCGGGAGAGTGAGAAACCTCTCTCTCTCATGGAGGAGGCCTGGTAACTGATTAGATGGGAGAAGGGAAGGAGTTCAGACAGGAATAGCCTGGGACAATTTCCAGGGTGTCTGGAGGGGAAGGAGTCACATGTTCTTGGAGATGGAGGTCCTTTTTCTCACAGGCTCCAGCCCCTCTGGATTTGCCCTGCTCGTGAAGGTGGGGCAGGCTTTGTGGCTCCAGCTGATGAACGCATGCTCCCATAAACATCATGCTAAATAATTCACTAACTGTAAGCAGACAAACACATTTATTTTGTCCTCACTTACAGGGACAACCCTGGGACATAAGCAGAGTTGTAGTACATTAGAGCTAGCAGGACCCTGAGAATTCTAGTCTAACTCCCTCATTTTAAAGATGGAGAAACTGCAGCCCAGATATTCCAGTTTAGCCCCATTTAATAGACATTTAGCACCTACCAGGTGGCAAATGGAATTAAGCAGAGTAAGATGCCAGGGACTGATGGATGGCGTGTGCTATGATCTGAATATCTGTGTGTTTCCCCTGAGATGCAGAGGTTGAGGTCCTGCCCCCCTGGGTAATGGTATTAGGAGGTGGGCCTCTGGGAGGTGCTTAGGTCATGAGAGCGGAGGCCTCATAAATGGAACGAATGCTCTTATAAAAGGACCTCAGAGAGCTCTCTGGCCCCTTCCACCATGTGAGGATGCAGGGAGAAGGCAGAAGTTTGCAACCCAGAAGAAGGCTCTCACCAGAACCCGGCAGCGCCGTGATTTGGGACTTTCAGCCTCCAGAACTGTGAGAAATAAGTGTTGTTTATAAGCCACCCAACTGATGGTATTTTGTTCTAGCAGCCAGAACAGACTAAGACAAGGTGTTATCTTGGGTGGGTTGCCCATTTTTGTCTGACAAGGTGGGACTCCCAGGCTCCCAGGCACCATGTTGCCATAAAGGACCTCAGGACCACAGAACTCCCTTTCCAAAGTCAGTGGATGCCTCGACTTCTACTCCAGACAGATGTAATGGGATGTCCTTGCTTATTTTTCTCCCAGGACTTACTACCCTGGTTATATTCTAGGACCATAAGATATGGTTACATTATGGGGAAAATGGTATTTCCATCTATATTCAGAGGGTGTAAAAAAAATAAATAAATAAACCCTACTGTCAGAGGAAATCATCAATGAAATATTTCAAGAAAATTTCCCAGTGCTGAGGGGCAAGTTTCCACACTGAAAGGGACCATTCTAGCAAAGTGAATGAAAAGATACCCACAGCAAAGCAGATCATTGTGAAATTTCAAAATACTAGGGGGAAAAAAAGGAATTAAAAGGAAAATCATGTTGCAGACAAAAGAAGCAGAGATCAAAATGATTTCCTATTTCTCAACAGCAACATTTTTTTTAAGACAATGGAGCAATATTTTCAAAATTCTAAAGGAAAAAGTATTTTTAATCTAGATTTCCTTATCCAGCCAAACAATCAAGAGTAAGGGTAGAATGAACTTTTCAGCTATTCAAGGGTCAGTAAATTTACCTCCAATCTCTAATGTACCTTTTCTCAGGAAGGTACTGGGGGATGTGACCCACCAAAATATGGGGGTAAAACAAGAAAGAGGAAGGCAAGGGAGCAGCGACCCTGGGAGAGAAATGACAGGAATCTCCCAGTGATGGTTGTGCACAGGCCGCCGGGGGAATCGTCCAGACGGGAGCAGGGACTTCCCAAGCAGGTGACATTGGTAGGTCACTGCAGGCTTCTGAACATCTTGAATGGAGATTTATGTACTTGACACAAACTCTGGAGTTGAATTAGCGATGAGTCTTTAGAATCTTAAATGAAGCAAAACAAATGATGTTGAGTGAAAGCATCTTTTATAGTGAAGATTCAAAGAATGACATTTAACATTAGAAAATCAGATAGGATTGATACGTGTGTAGTATTTAGAGCTATGATGGTAAATACTAAAAGAATGAGCTGAAAACTTGGAAAGGAGGAAAAAGTGAGAGCTGGGCCTAGGGACAAGGGCCTTTAAACCTTGATCGCATATAACTGATAAAAATTCAAACAGAAGGTGGGGGGGTGGGTATAGCTCAGTGGTAGAGAACTGGGTTCAATCCTCAGTACCTCCATTAAAAAAAAATTAAATTGAAGTTAAACACCGCCCCTCCAACCCCATTCCACACCCCTCCCCAGTCAGGCATTCAGTGCTCTTTGTGCTTTGGCCACAAGCTTATTTCCACTGCCTTCCCCCTCCCTACATACCTATGATGTTTTAGCCTTGATTGTATCTCCCATCCGGAAGCTGTCAGCTCTGTCTAAAACCCAACCTCATCCATCTAAGATTCCACAGACCGCCCGCCACCCCACCAAAGCAGGAAGCAACTTCTCAGGTGCACCGACCGAGGTCATGCCTCTCACCATAGTCTGTGCAGCAGTGCCTGAGGCTGCCTAGCCCCCAGCCAGCTGGTTGGATCCTGACTGATCCTGGCCCTTGTCAGTCTCCCCTGTGGGACCCAGCAGGCTGTATCTGGCCCCCACTGGACCTGTTGAATCTCAGCTCTTGACATCGGGGCCAAACACACATGAGGTGATCCCTGGAGCTCCGGAAAACCCAAACCCTGGCCTTCAAGGGTAGCTGACTGCGACCTCCTCATGCCCCTCCGTCCCCTGCTGGACTGGCCAACAATCTCCCCGGACAATGCCCCCTACTCATTGGCCAGTCCCAACATTCACACTCATAGCTCTGTCCCTCAGCCTCTGTAATCAGAGACACTCCTACTCAAACCTGAGGCAGGTTGGTACAGGAGGAGGCAGACTGCCTAGGAAAAGGTGGTGTGTTCACCCAGTGTTTTCTCCTCCTCGTTATAAGCGTGAGAGAATTTTGCAAAGCAGGCCAGGCCAGGCACTTTTGAACAATGGCCCTGGACACTAGTGAAACACTGCAGAAAAGCCAGACATGCAGAGGAGAGAATGGGGGTTGCATGTGTGGTGGAGGGAGCCAGCTGGTGAAACACCCTGATCAAAGCAAAACATTTTTAAAATCCAGAAAAGTATCCAGAAGAAAATTGAAATTGCCCATATTGTCAGTTATTTGATGTTTAAGCCTCAGAAGATTTGATGTAGAGAGAAATCAGATCCAGAGGGCCCTGTAATGCCTTTTCTTTGGACAACAGTGTTGAATCTCACTGGTCTAACCTTCGCTGGATGTCAGGCCCAGCAGCTCCCTCACCAGCCCTGGCCTCAGCCACAGTGATATATAAGTTTATGCTAAACAATGTTCATGTTACTGCTTCCTCTGCAGCCTGGACCCAGGAGTTCCATTACTCCTCACAGCTCGGGGCCCCTAGAAATCCCCCAGCCTTTGGAAAGCCATTCATTGATTCATCCTCACTCCAGAATATTCTTGAACATCTTCTCTGCCCCATTCTTACCCTCAGGAGAGAAAAAAAGGAAAAGAAAAATCACTGTGTGTAGAAACAGTTGCATTCCTGCCCCTCTGTCCTTGGGGCAGCTGCTCTCATTCGTCACAGCTGTCCCTCCCGCTGAGCCCTGCCGCACTCTGGCAGCACCCTCCCGAGAGCCTCTGCTTGCCAGAGGTCTGTTTTATGTTGTTTCTCCCCGGCAGTCATTCCCGATGTCGGCCCCATGATACCCCATCGCTTTGGTCCACCTTTTGTGACATCCTTTCTACTGGCTCAGGACTAGGCCCGGCCGTCATCTTAATGGTCCCAGGCCGATGACAAGGAGTGATCTGTATAAAAGGAAGGGAAGTATCACATAAGAAGGAGATGCGTTTGAAGCATGTGAGATCCTTAAGAGGTGAAGAGGGCAGAGGGAGTGTATTTCAGCAGGAGCAGAGCCTGGGGACAGGCCAAGGGAGCCCTACACAGTGTTTCCACTCTTTAAGCCTCCTGTGCTTGTGAGTGTCACACACCTGCACGTTGCTCGTGTATACGGGGTTCTCCCTGAGGCTGATCCCCAAGGGCTTTAACACTTTCACAGTGGGAGAGGGGTGTTGACAGCTTCAAGTCACCAGGGCAGGGCCTTCCTCCCTCCCTCCCTTCCTTCATCACCAAAAAGGGCCCTTGAGTCCCACAACTGTAATATGACTATTGTTCTTGGGGGAAAACTGCAAAGTTAACTAACTCATAAAGGACTGTGTGTGGATGTGCTGAACTATGTCACCCAAGCCGCTGCCCTGGGCGGGGGGCCAGGTGCAGGGGGGCGGAGAGCAGCTCGGGGGGTGGGGAGCATAGGTAGCAACACTGCAGCTTAACTGTCTCTTGTTGCTGAGGAAATGGCTGATTTTTAAAACAAGCTTTTTCTTCATGAATACAAAAATTCAAAATACAAGTCCACACACGGGCAAATAGACAATTGCATTACATTGTTTTGAGCTAAAAGAACTGTTTCTAAAAAAATCAAAATATCATACCAGCTGCACTATTGTTACTGAACCAAACCAGGGTCCACTCACCCACACACAATGGACCCAATCTCCTGACATCAGGTTGTGGTGAAGGAAAGGGCAGCATTGGCTGCAGGGTGCCCAGCAAGGAGTCCAGGTATAGCCAGTGCTCAAAACAGCCCAACACCCAGTGGGTGAGGGAGGCATTTTATAGGCCAGGTGAAGGAGGGGAGTCATGGAATTATGGGATCAGTCTGTGCACAGTGTTTTGATTGGTTGATGGTGAGGTAACAGGGCAGGGTCACAGGGGTTAACATGATCAATCTTCAGACTCCAGTAGGTCTGGGGACATTGTGCTCATCGGGTGGTGAACGGCTTCCATTTGGTGGGGGTTTAACATCTATAAAACAACTCAGGAAATGTGCATCCGATACTGTTATCTGGGTAGGAGGTAAAGGAAAGGATATGGGGGAAGGGTTTATCCCAGGAAGGCCCCATAAGGTCCTGATCAGTTGTACTATCAGCAAACACAAAGGAACAGTTGATGTGTTTAAGTATTTATTGTCAGTAAACAATGCGCATTTAACTCCTCCCTAGGCCAGTGCTCAGGCATATGTGTGGTGACAGCTGGCTACCCTAAGTGGGGTGGGCTCAGGGGGGTGTCCAAGACGAGCAGAAGGAAGAGGCTGAGGGGGCTGCAGCGAACACCAAGCACACGACAATTTCTACACTATATAAAAGAGTTCATAGACTCCTTGAAACTCAAGAACAGTAAAAGCTAGAGAAAATTCTTTCTCCCATGAAAAAAGCACCATAAATCCTTTGAATCAACAAGTCCTTGTGAGGAAAAAAAAAACAAAACACAAAAACTATATTTGGTAAGCTTGGTTTTAATTTAAAAAATTAAACTTTATGTTGGAAAGTTAATCTTGTTCAAATGCTATCATGTCCTCAGAGAAGAGGTCCTCATTCTACCTGGACAGGACACTGGATCCCCGATCCCGTGTGACACTGCCAGCTGCAAAAATTTCTTCCATCAAAGTAAATTCAAAAGAAGACTAAAAAGTGGAAAGATATTCCATGCTCTTGGATTGGAAGAATCAATATTGTTAAAATGGTCACACTGCCCAAGGCAATCTACAGATTTAATGCAATCCCTATTCAATTACCCAGGACATATTTCACAGAACTAGAACAAATCATAATAAAATTTATATGGAACCATCAAAGACCTAGAATTGCCAAAGCATTACTGAAGAGAAAGAAAGGGGCTGGAGGAATAACTCTCCCAGACTTCAGACAATACTATAGAGCTACAGTCATCAAGACAGCATGGTACTGGTACCAAAACAGACATATAGACCAATGGAACAGAATAGAGAGCCCAGAAATGAACCCACAAACTTTTGGTCAACTCATCTTTGACAAAGGAGGCAAGAATATACAATGGAATAAAGACAGTCTCTTCAGCAAATGGTGTTGGGAAAACTGGACAGCAGCATGTAAAACAATGAAGCTAGAACACTCCCTTACACCATATACAAAAATCAACTCAAAATGGATTAAAGACTTTAACATAAGACAAGATACAATAAACCTCCTAGAGGAAAACATAGGCAAAACATTATCTGACATACATTTCAAAAATTTTCTCCTAGAAGAAATAAAAGCAAGAATAAACAAGTGGGACCTAATGAAACTTACAAGCTTCTGCACAGCAAAGGAAACCAGAAGTAAAACAAGAAGAAAACCTACGGAATGGGAGAAAAATTTTGCAAGTGAAACTGACAAAGGCTTGATCTCCAGAATTTATAAGCAGCTCATACGACTTAAGAAGAAAAAAATAAACAACCCAATCCAAAAATGGGCAGAAGACCTAAACAAACAATTCTCCAAGGAAGACATATAAATGATCAAAAAGCACATGAAAAAACGCTCAATATCACTAATTATCAGAGAAATGCAAATCAAAACTACAATGAGGTATCACCTCACACCAGTCAGAATGGCCGTCATTCAAAAATCCACAAATGACAAATGCTGGAGAGGCTGTGGAGAAAGGGGAACCCTCCTACACTGCTGGTGGGAATGCAGTTTGGTGCAGCCACTATGGAAAACAGTGTGGAGATTCCTCAAAAGACTAGGAATAGACTTACCATATGACCCAGGAATCCCACTCCTGGGCTTGTATCCAGAAGGAAATCTACTTCAGGATGACACCTGCACCCCAATGTTCATAGCAGCACTATTTACAATAGCCAAAACATGGAAACAGCCTAAATGTCCATCAACAGGTGACTGGATAAAGAAGAAGTGGTATATTTATACAACGGAATACTACTCAGCCATAAAAACCGACAACATAATGCCATTTGTAGCAACATGGATGCTCCTGGAGAATGTCATTCTAAGTGAAGTAAGCCAGAAAGAGAAAGAAAAATACCATATGAGATCGCTCATATGTGGAATCTAAAAAACAAAAACAAAGCGTAAATACAGGACAGAAATAGACTCACAGACAGAGAATACAGACTTGTGGTTACCAGGGGGGTGGAGGGTGGGAAGGTATATACTGGGATTTCAAAATTGTAGAATAGATAAACAAGATTACACTGTATAGCACAGGGAAATATACACAAAATGTTATGATAACTCACAAAGAAAAAAATGTGACAATGAGTGTGTATATGTCCATGAATGACTGAAAAATTGTGCTGAACACTGGAATTTGACACAACATTGTAAAATGATTATAAATCAATAAAAAATGTTAAAAAAAAAAGTAAATTCAGCAAAGATTTATTGAAAAAAAAGTAAATAAACCCAGGTTATTTGATTCCAAAGTCTGTTGTTTTTTTCCCCCATTATACCACAAGTACCAAATTAGGCAGATCTTTAATTATTTGATAGCTATGATTAAATTTTTGAACTATAATCAAAGGATGTAATTTAAAAAGAAAATCATTGCGTTTATATTCCCAGCACTGTGCTGAAGGAAAAGCTTAGAAAAAGAAACTTATACTCTGATCAGGGAAAAGGGCCACAGAGCCAGGCAGGAGTTAGGACAGGGAGAGAGCCACAGCTACCCATCCAAGTGCAGGCCCTACAGGCCTGGGTGGCTTCCTGGAAGAGACTGTGGTTGGACCTTAAGGGCACAGGGTGGCATGGTGGTGGTCGGGGGGAGGTTAGGGAGGGTGGAATTAGTTGACTGGAAAAGAAGTAGCTTTAAGCGCAATCTTTACCCTTGCCAAGCCTGAAGTTTCCAGTCTGGCCCCTTAAGGGAGTGAGAACAGAGTCCCTTGAGAGCCCTCCCAGCTCTGAATTCCAAGACTGCCCAAGGGAAGAGCAGAAGCAAAGGCCCTGGGGCTGGATGGAGCCACAGTGAGGTGTTGGTTCACCCTGGAGCACTGCCTGCTCAGAACATTGGCTCTATGTTAGGGGACTAAAGGGGAAAGACTGCTTAAGTGCTAAAAAGATTGGACTTGGTGCTTTAGGCAGTGGGAGCCATTGTAGGTCCTAGAGGAGGGAGGTAGTCCAAACCACTGAGGAAGCAGTGAGGAGAGAATAGGCCCCTGCTTATAAACTGGGTTAGATGTTTTGTTTCTGCTGATCCATTCTCTTCCCTGCTCCGGGCTAAGGAACTGGCATCAAGGATGGCATCAAGGGACTCCCTTGCTAAAGGAGGTACAGCTGGAGATCAGAGGAGGAGAGAAAAAAGTGTGGGCATTTACTCCTTCCCTCACCACCCCCTCTGCCCATTCCCTCCTCGCCTGGCTGAGCTCTGGCTCTGGGTTGGCTGGGTTCCTCATTGCCCCACCAGGTTGCTGGGGGGGTGGGGTTTCCCTCCCATCACCCTCGTGGCCCAGCTGTCTGCTGTAGCTAATCCTTGGATGTCCTTAACTTTGCATTGCTGGAGGAAAAAAAATACAGGATGCCCTGTTAGATTTGCATTTCAAAGAAATAAATATTACCTGACAACTGTGGTTCACCTCTTGGTGGGTGTCGAACCAAAAGACACAACCAAGCCAAAGAGAAGAAGGAAGGATTTATTACTTGCAGCAAGTAAGAACAGGGAGCTTTCCCAAAGCAGTGTTTCTCTGAACAGCAAAACGGGAAATTTTAAGCCATGGGTACATGCACATTCATGACGGGATTTGGACGGTAGGCAGAGTCCAAACTTAAGCTGAAGTCATGAGGGTCAGAAAAAGTCAACATCATCATCTCTCAGATTCCAGTTGATCTGGTTTTTGAGCTCCTGAGGCAGGATTTAAATTCCCCAAAAAGCTCAAGACAATGCTTTAGACTAGTCGTGACCAATGAAACGGAACTGGGAGTCTTTACAAGGGATTTGTTTTCTTTGCTATTGTCGCTTCTCTTTGTCCTTTTGTTCTCTAAAAATCATTGTCCCTGAGACCCGTTCAAGGACAAGCATTGTGGCCAGGCTTAGATCTCAGAAAGACTTGGGCCAAAAATGGCTTCTCTTATGACAAGAAAGCCATGTCTAGTTCTCTTTCTCTGGGGACCCTCTGCCCTATCTGCCTACATAATAAATAATTCTTTCTGTGTGTGTCTCCAATATGATAGCTATAAGTAATCATCCTAAAAAAAAATTGTTGTTTAGATGAAGTTCAAATTTAACTGTGCATCCTGATTTTTATGTGCTAAATCTGCCAACACCATTGGAATCCCCCTAACCCTGCCCACAGGCTGTGCTGGACCTTTCTTCTTTGTTGGAGGGAAACCCTTGGACAGGGCCTTCCATTTCCTGCTGTTTCTGACCCACACACAAGCCATCCTCTTTCCATTGAGTTTCTTGGCATTGCAGAAGCAGTAGGCCCTGCCCCTCAGGGAGGGTGAGGTTTGCCAAGCCTGATCCCCCCGAGCCCAGGTCGGCGGCCAGCACACAGTCCCTCCTTCTGCCACTGCCTCCCATGGTCCCTGATGCACAGAGACCCTGAGGGACCCTCATGTGAATCAAGAAGCCAGGTTATCTGCGCCAATGCAGGGTGCATTTGGCCTGTGCCTGAGAACGACAGCTGAACAGACTCAGCCTCCCCGACAAGCTGGGCTGTCTGGGAGGAGACCCTTGTGATTCCCAGGGCATCATGGCTGGAGGCGGCCGGGGCAGTGGAACAGCCTGGGAGCCACAGATGTGAATCTTGCTTTGCCACTTACTGGATGGGTGGCCCTGACCACTCTGAGCTTCAGGTTCCCCCATCCGTAACCTGGAGACATGCCCACTCTCAGGGGTGTTGGGATGAATACATATGTAAAAATTTTGGCACATAGAAGGTGTCTCAAAAATAGGAATTATTTGTAGATATCATTCATTGTATATGTCTGTCTCCTCTGTGACTGTGGGCCCTCGAGGCCAGGAACCATGTCTTCTCAGCATCTACCCAGGGCCTGGCAGAGGGCAAGGCTCAGAAATGTCAAAGGAGTGTGAGGTAAGCTGCGTTCGCCATCTGACAAAAGTTGCAGAATCAGCAAGAGAATGCTGTTTCTGAGTTAAGCTTCTGGGGCAGGAGAGCTCATTATGAGGGACCAGATCCAGAACTTTCGAGGCCCTGAATCCTGTGTGAGGAACAACAGAGTTAGCACGAGCCCTTGGATGGCTTTTCCAGCTCTCAGGCACCCCCCCCCATCTTTTTTGTGCCTGTGATCCAGCTTTGCTGACGTGTTGAGTATAAGCTTTGTCTGTTTGCTACGAGGTCTAGTACTGGGAAGTGGGGAAGGGGCAGGGGCAGGGCATTCCTGGGGCAAGAGACCTCCTGCCAGAGAGCAGGCAAGCCCTCCCACAGCCCTCTGGCACCTTCTGTCCCTGAGGAGAGCCAGGATTTCTCCTCCAGGGCCACAACTTGGCAAAACCAGCCTGTTCTTGGTTGGTTTCCCCCGGGCCACAGCCCACTCACCAGCTCTGGGATGCCCTGGGCCAGAAGCCCAGGAGTTTCAAGGTGGATTATCAAAGGGGCAGGGGTGAAGGGGACCTTTTAGGGAGTACAGCTCAGATGCCTCTACTCCCAGGTAACAGTGGGACTTCTGAGGACACTGGGTCTACTGCTGGGGCCAGCTGACTGCTGGCTTGATGTCAGGCTGGCTGTGGGCTCCATCACAGACCACCCAGCACAGGCTTCATCTGGGCTTTGCCAAATAAACACAGCAACACCTGACCACACAAGACCAGCCGCCTCCTGGACTCGGACCTCCCCATGCCCATATCTCACTGAATTCAGTGCTTGGAGCCAGGTCAGGCCAGGACAGAGGTATGCCAGTGGAGGCCAGGGAGATTGGAACCACTGGGTAGGTCAGAAGGCCTGTCCATCTGCCAGGGGGACACAGGCCAGAAACCTACCCAGTCCATATCCCAGGCACCCTTCTGCAGAGAGGAGGGGATAGAAAGCTGAGCTAAGCTGTCCAAGTGACATCACCCAGAGGAATCATTTAAACGAAGTCATCTGATGAAGTCTCTGGAATGGACAAAAGGTGTTTTGCTTTTCTTTCTCCTTTGTGGTTGGTAGCTTATTGGGCAGATTGGATCTACCTTATATAACAGTTAAAAAGCTGTTTTCTCTGCAAGTCTGAGTTGTGATGTGGATCAACTTGGGACCTTGCAGCAAATAGAGGAAGTGTTTCACCAAAGTCAAGAATTACAGAGTCATCGAGGCCACCAGGGGGACCAAGGGTGTTTTGAGGACATGTCTGAGGCTGGGGTCCAGGACAGCATACTTGTACATCTGTTGTAAAGTGGACTTGAGCCATGGCATAGAGATCTTCTGAGTTCTCTGTCTGGTCATTTTAGCAACAAGCCATCTCTCTGTGGCCCCGTGTCAGGGGCCAGAGGACCTGAGCTCGGAGCGGCCACAGGCTGTTGACCTGCAGGAGGGCAGGAGGGGCTCCCGCTGGCCGCAGCTGAAAGAGGCCCCCACACCCCACCCTCTCACTGAAGTGCGTCGTCCTGAACCCGTTTAAGTGTCTGGTAGGATCTCTGAGAGATGTGCTCCAGCCTTTCTCAAAGGATGGCAAGGACCCTGGCAAAGCCTCCTGGCCTTGTTTCAGGAAGGCCCTTGGAGATCACTCAGTCTGTCTCTCCTGCCGGTTGGTGAGCTCTCTCTCTCTCTCAACAGTGGCTGCTTCCCTCCTGCCCCCATTCTCTTGTGTATTTGTTGACCTGAAATAAATAGACTGCTATATATTTCTCCAGCAAAAAAAATAGGCTTATTCGAGATCAGGAGAGAATTGCAATTTGGGGTCTGTGACCATGGCAAGCCATGGGCAAGTCCTCACACAGCAAGGAAAGGAGAATGCTTTTATAGAGAGGAAGGGAAGTCAGGATGCCGCTAGTAGGCAGAACCAATGGCTTTTCATTGGCTGAGTACTTGCCAGGAACAAAGAGGAGTCTTTCTTCCTCCTGTTAGGCTCTGCTATTGTGACAGGGCGTGAGAGCACAGCCCGCAACACCCCTACCCCACCCCCTCCCCTCTTTTGGTCTCTTGACTCTATTTAATTGAGGTTTCTGTTTATTAATTTTTTACATATTCCTTCTGCCACCCCTTCTTTGCTGTGATCTGCCCTGGGGGGCTGACAGATAGGGACTGCATCACCCGTGTGCCCCTGCTTCCTGGCTTCTGCTTGGGTTTGGTCAATGGGAGGCACCAGTAGAAGATGGCAGGGCAGGGGGAGAGAAAGGACTAGGTGTTCATCCCCATCTGTACACATACACACACACGCACACCACACACACAAATAGCCCCCTCGCAGGTGACACAGTTCCCTCCCCTGGTCCCTTCAGCCTAGAACTGTTCACACTTCCTTGGAATCTGGTTCTAGGGGCTTTGACATCCCTTCGGCTCCCTTAACTGTGTCCACACCTTTGACCAGTCCTTTGATTCCTTTCAGTTAAACCTTTGTGAGTCCTGCCAGGAAGACCACCTCAGAGAGGTCCTCGCTGCCCTTCTAACACCCTGGACACCTCAGGGCCTTTACAATGGTTCCGGAAAACCCCCGGGCTAAAGACTGGGTCTCAGCTGAAGGGCAATGTTGATGCTACCTGTTGCACTTCTCAGATTCCCTTCCCTCCAGGACCTCTGAAGCCTGATGACCTGAGAAGGTTTGGAAGCTCCTGCCTCTGGACCTGTCTGCCACAGAGGTCACCTTCCCTCTAATCCTAAGACGTTTCTAGTCAGTGGATGCTTTGGCAAAATCATCATAACCTTTCTAAGAGACAAACCCACTGGATCTATCCCAGGACCCTGGGAAGATATGGCATCTCCTTTATCATCACCATCACCACCATGATCTCAAAAACATGAACAGAATAGCCCTGGGGTCAAGTGTGGGTCACATGTGGCAGAGGCTGGGATAAATGGGGCTCCAGAACAACCAAGGGAACTTTATGCCTTGGGCACCTGCAAACTGGAAGCTGAGAGCTGGCTCACTTTCCACCTGACAGACTCATTCAAGGTCCAACTCAGTTCTCAAATGTCACCTCCTCTGTGAGACCTCCTTCTCCAGAATTAATTATGGATTGTGTCCCCTCAGAGTCTGGGGACATATCACATTCTGTTAGTTATTGGTTTACCTGCTGACCCCTGTCCTTTCAATCAGGACTTGGGTCAGGCAAGTCAACATTTTCTAGATGTTCACAAGTATGTATGACAAAACATGCCTCAACTTTAACTTGCCCAGGATCAAGGCCAAGAAATTAACCCAGACAGTTTCATTTGCCTTTCCTGAAGACCAGTGGGAACCAGGAACATCCTAGGGTTTTCAATGGTTGGAAAATGAGCTCACTTCACAGGCGTTTCCTTTGCTTAGATTAATAAGAGGACAAAATGCTTGACCTCAAGTCAGGAGACCTCAGCTGAAATCCACACTCCACTGCTTGTTTCTGGGTAACCCTCAGCAGTTGACTTCAGCTGTCCATCCCTCAGGCTCCTCATCCAAGAAGCCCTGAACACAATAATGGATGCGGAGAGCATGGCCCTATAAGGAAGCTTGGTAAGGACAGGAGTCTGGCTAAGCCCTAGTGCTGCAACCCTGAAGGAGCCACACAGCTAGAAGGGAGTGGTGGCCCCCAGGACTGTGTTTGGCAAAACAATAGATGAACTGCTTGATTTGGCTCTGCACTTGAGGACACAGACACCCCAGATTTGGAGAGGTAGGAATTGGGGAGGGCGCTTGCTGGAACTGTTTGGTTTGAGACGAAAAAGAGGAGACTAGGGAAGCAGAGAGAGAGAAGGAAGGAGGAGCTGCCCTAGGGAGAAGAACTTGAGGGAAGGACAGACTTAGAGCAGACATTTCTGAGTGAGTGCAGAATAACATCTCTTCCTCACGAAGTCCTCTATAAGGCTTACCCTGTGCACCAGTGTCTTGGCGGTAGACAGGTGATTTAAGGGGCTACAGTGATGAGCTGAGACTAGTCACAAGGGAAATGGGATGAGGAACATGACTGTCCCCAAAGCCCTAATCACATTGCACTACACAAGGATGGGCTGATTTGTAAGTGAGTATAGCAGGCATGTAACAGAGGGGTGTACTAGTGCCCTCTCCACATGTTCTAAGTCTTGCCCATTCAACACCCCCTCCTCCCTGGAGTATGGCCACAGAGTAGGAGTCAGACCTTCTTGCAGACACCTAGACTTTTGTACACAGGAGATCCTGCCTGGTCAATTAAGAACGAGCTTCAAAAAAACAAGGTTCTACCATATAGCACAGGGAGCTATATTCAGTACCTTGTAATAACCTATAATTAAAAGGAATACAAAAAAGAATATATATGTATAACTGAATCACTATGCTATACACCAGAAACTAACACAACATTGTAAATTAACTATACTTCAATTAAAAAAAAAGAGAGAATGGGCACCAGGTATAGGGTTGAGACCTAACACATGTGCAATTACTCCATTTCTGAGTGCATAGATGACAAAAATTGCTACAGAAAGAAGAGAAGCAAGTTCAGAAAAAAACAGAGCTAATCCAAGATGAATTAAGCTTTTGTTGCTCTAGGAGGAGGGAGGATGAAGAAATGTCACTTTCTCAGAAGGTCCTTAAGAACATGAGTTTATAATGGTTCAGTAAGCCAGGTCATTGCTGATCTGAGTGATAAGAAAACAATTAACATAGATTTAATTTCCATAGGACCTGAGTGTTCAAGACGAGGGTAGTCCCTTCAATGACTCTCTGCCCTGAAAGTCCTCCTTGCTACCCCAGGCTGCCACATTATCTGATCTGGTGACTCCTTCCCTGGAGCCTTGGCTGGGCTCCTCACTGCTCTCAGGTGCCACAGGACTTTATCCCTTCCCATCCCGGGAATATCTCATCTCTGGCTCTGCTGCTGGATCCAGACACACTCTTCCCACGCCCTCCAGGACCTCTAGTGAATTGGCATCTCTGTTTCTGGCTCCCACAAAAACAGGGAAATTGTTAGGCTGTTTTACAGCCGTACTGTAATTCCAGGACTGTGGGATTATAAGGTCTGCTTGAAAAATGAAGTGGTAGGCAGAGGAGTGAAGCAAAGAAGGAAAAAATAGAGAATTTTTTTTTCTTTCTTTCTTTCTTTCTTTCTTTCTTTTTTTTTTCTTTTTCTTTTTTCTTTTTTTTTTTTTTTTTTTTTTGGTGAGAGTAAGAGAGAGAACTTTTCAGTAAAAATTTCTGCCATGAGTGAAAGCAGAGAGTCAGGGAAACCCCTGCGTGTTCAAGGCAACAGAAAATGGTAGCTTGGATTAGAGTGATGGCCGTGGAGATGGGGAGAAAGAGCCACTTGTAAACCATATTTTGGTGATAGGACCAACAGTACCTGCTAATCAGGGTGGATGAGGGGCTTGAGTAATCCTTTTGCTTAGGCATTTGGTGTAAATAACTTCTGGTTTGGAGACTGGCGTCATTGACCACACACCAGGCAAGAATGTATAGCAGACATTTATTTTTGCCTCAAGTGGGATGGTTCTGGCAGGAGCGTGGAATCGGGCTGTCCATCCGAAGAGCAATGCTGTCATGTGAGGGTGGTGGTTACATCAAAGCAAAGAAGCTGCCACCGGCACTGTTGGATCTTGGAAGCTCTCAGAAGCCTTGGTTATATTTGTCTTTTGGAATAGGGTGCTGGAAACATGATGCAAGATAGTGAAGATACAAGCTGTACTTTTCTCAGAAATCCACCAAATGCACTTAAACCTCTTCAAAGAGTCCAGGAAATAAACAAGCTTTTAATTACACATTACAATGAAAAAAGAAACTTACATTTTTAAGGACAGATAGACCAGTGGGACAAATGCCTTTTTAAACTTTTTCCTTCTGATTTTAGTAGGACATAGCAGTTGGTTCTTCGCTGGGTCCTGAGCCATGATATGTTGGCTTTCTGGGAAAAAGGGAAAGGAAAAAAAAAGAAGAAAGAAAAAACATCTATTAAAGAATTCCCTTCCTCCTCCTCCCCAGAGAAATGCCAATAAAACAGTGGAAATACCAAAAATTTGCTTTAAAATGTGTCCATGGGTTGGTTAAGTGAGTGGCAGCAGGGCTGGGGTTCTGTTCACTGCTTTGAAAACATCTGACAAAGGATGGAGTGGGGTGGTCAGGGTGAGATGGGGAAGTAGGGAATCAACTCAGCCTAGAGTCCAGGGAAGTCAGGGGATGTGGGAGAAGGGACTAGGGAGGGAGGGACATGGGAAAGAGGAAAGAGAGCTGGGGAAATTTGGAACTTCACAGCACATGACAGCATTGCTGGTAACCACTACCATATGTTGATCATGAAGTTGCAACACATGCTGGTTTTTCTTTTCTTTCTTTCCTTCTTTCCTTCTTTCCTTCTTTCCTTCTTTCTTCCTTCCTTCCCTCCTTCCTCCCTCCCACTCTTTCTTTCTTTCTTTCTTTCTTTCTTTCTTTCTTTCTTTCTTTCTTTCTTTCTTCCTTCCTTCCTTCCTTCCTTCCTTCCTTCCTTCCTTCCTTCCTTCCTTTCTTTCTTTCTTCCTTTCTTTCTTTCTTTCTTTCTTTCTTTCTTTCTTTCTTTCTTTCTTTCTTTCTTTCTTTCTTTCTTTCTTTCTTTCTTTCCTTCTTTCCTTCTTTCCTTCTTTCCTTCTTTCTTTTTCTTTTATCTTTTCTTTTTTGAGCAAAACCTTATTGTGGAGTCCAAATCTTTAAATTGCTGACAAACAGAGGGTTTAACTGTTCACCTCATGCAGGGATTTCCTCTTTGGGCCCCCTGTAGAGAGGGGTCTCTTTACATAGGTTTGCAAGGCCAAAATGTCAGGGCAGAGTCTAGTTTAGAAAGAGATTTCCTCTGGGTGAGTTTAAAGGCCTATGGGATTTATGTCATCTTTCCCATCTTTGGATGGAGAAGTAAACAGGCCTGACTTCACTGCAAAGAAAAAGCTTGGCTTAGTGGAGCCATGGTGCTTCTTAATTGACTCAACCTCATCCTGATTCTCACAGTGCCCTATGCCACCCCCATTTTCCCAAACTCCAGCCTTGTCTTCCTCAGTCTGTGGCCTGGACTGTCCATCCCACAGCAAACGGGTGAGGCCACGCCACTCTCAAGCATTCTCTGGTCTTCATCCCAGCCCATCCCCCCTTATCATCATTTTTGCTCTAAAGTAGCCACCCCTGTGCCTGCAGCCCTCAAGGAGGAAAGACTGGGACACATCACTAATCTATGGAGCTGACATTTAAAGCAAAGGCTTCGATACATGCCAAAAAATAGGAAAGATGTAGACTGAAATAAAAAGTTGGTCTATTTCTTTTCAATCCCCTAATCACTCAGTTCCTCTTTTTGGAGGCAACCTCCTCCTCCCCCATAATAATTTCTTGTATGTCTGTTGAGATATATACTATGTATCTGCAATCAGAACCATGTATGTTATTAAAATTTTTTACAATAGTAGCATATTTTACATAGTGTCTGCAGTTTTTTTTTTTTCCACTTAATAATTTTTCTTGGAGAGATATTCATTTTGGTATATATAGAGCTACCTTTCCTTTTTAATGGCTACTTAGTATTCCATTCATACCTTGGTGGTTAATTTTATGTGTCAATTTGGCTGGGCCATGGGGTGTCCAGATATTTGGTCAAACATTATTCTGGATGTTTCTGTGAGGGTGTTTTTGGATAGGGTTTACACTTAAATTAGTGGGCTTTGAGTAAGAAGATTGCCTTCCATAATGTGGGTGGGCCTCATCTAATCAGTTGAAGGCCGGAATGGAAAAAAAGCTGAGTGCAAGCAGAGTGTTTTTGAACTTGAGCTACAACATGGGCTTCTTCCAGGCTCTCTAACCTGGATGCTTTGAACTTGAACTGCATAGGTAAAAAAAAAACTCATCAAATTGTACACTTTGAATATGTAGTTATTGTAATTCAATTATATTTTTTAAAGCTATAAAAATCTTGAGTGTCAAAAGGTTAAGTATTAATGCTTTCTTCCTTTCTGTATTCCCTCTAGCACAATCTTAATCTTTCCCATGTAAATGAATGCTTCAGGAAAATTAGAGAATGTTACATACTCAAAAAGGCAAAAGGGCAAGCATATTAATATTTTTCCAAAATATCACCCCCAGTTAGTTACAAGTTTATATTGTGAGTAAACCCTCTACCCCATACCCTGCTCATCTCTCATCACATTCAAAAGGCCAGAAGCAACACTATCCTGAACTGTCAGATCCCCAGACACCAGCTGTGGTCACTGACCTGCAGAGTGGGCACAGCTGAGACCAGCTACAGCCTCCAGAGCAGGAGCTCATTGCTGGCCTTGAGGTCAGAAGCCTGAGAACATCCATGGGGCTGATGCCTTTTGTTGCTCCAAACTGAGCTCTCCCTCCCTGGCTGCAAGCTGTGGGAGGAGAAAGATAAGTCAGAGCCACAGTGCAGCCTGCAAGAGACCAGCTGAGAGGCTAGGGCACTCCTCATTGCTGGCAGCCTGTGCAGATGTCCTCCTGCCAGGCCCAGACAGGCCTTCGGCAGGTGCCTTAGATATAGGGCTGGACACTGGATGTGCAACCAGAACGTCCTATTCCAAAGCAGCCAATCCCTCGTGGCACAAGCCAGAAGCAAGAAGAAAATGGATGCACGGAGTGAAGGAGGAAGGGCAGTCCACTCCAGGTTATGGCTGAAAGGTTTTGACACTAGTATTCCAGCCCCACTTCATTCCAGAGAGGGGCAGGGGCTTTTTCAAAGTCTCATGCTCACTGCAGATCAACAAGCTCTGAATCTTGTGGCTGGGATGGTCTGAGAGTAGAAAACTCTGGGAAACTTTGTCTTCTAAGTAATTTTCACTGACATCAGCTGTTGCTACGGGGACCCCCTCCCTCCCCATCCCAGCCTACTCTCAGCCCCTCGAAACCTCTGACAGAAGGATCTACTGGGCTCATTCTGTTTCCCTTGGACTTCAGAGGACAATATTCTCCATTGTATAAACTGCACAAAAAAGGTCAACCAGTCTTGCCCATCCCCTGCTCACCCAACAGGGACAAACATTAATGGAATCTGCATTGTTTATTACTTTTAAAAATTATAGTCCAGGTATTTGGCAAGTTTATATTTGCAGAATAAAGAGAGGGATGCTTAAATGCTCAGATCTTGAAAACAAAAGGCAGAGGACTCTGGGTTCTTTAGTCTCACTTACCCAAGACCCCTTTTCAGCCCCCAATTCCAAAGGGGGCTGGTAATTCTCCCAATGTGCAGGATTGTTTCAGCTCACAGACCCAGGATCCTTGTATTTCCTGGAGACTTACATGCTTGGTTATGCTTGGCTATTTGTCTTCACTTTAGATGTTTAAGAGCAGCTGTTAACTGAGTGATAAGGGTGGTGGAATATTCCATTCTCAGTAAGATGTATTTGTTGGTTGGTTGGTTGGTTGGTTTTTTGCGGGGGTTTAGTAATTAGGTTTATTTATTCATTCTTTTTATTTTTATTTTTTTAACATTTTTTTGTATTGAGTTATAGTCAGTTTACAATGTTGTGTCAATTTCCAGTGTAGAGCACAATTTTTCAGTTATACATGAACATACATATATTCATTGTCATATTGTTTTTCACTGTGAGCTACCACAAGATCTTGTATATATTTCCCTGTGCTATACAGTATAATCTTGGTTATCTATTCTACATGTGCCTGTCAGTATCTACAAATTTTGAACTCCCAGTCTGTCCCTTCCCACCCCCCTCCCCCTTGGCAACCACAAGTTTGTAGTCTATGTCTATGAGTCTGTTTCTGTTTTGTATTTATGTTTCCCTACTTCAAAAAGACACCTGCACCCCAATGTTCATAGCAGCAATATTTGCAATAGCCAAGACATGGAAACAGCCTAAATGTCCATTGACAGATGATTGGATAAAGAAGATGTGGTAAATTTATACAATGGAATACTATTCAACCATAAAAATGACAACATAACGCCATTTGCAGCAACATGGATGTCCCTGGAGAATGTCATTCTAAGTGAAATAAGGCAGAAAGAGAAAGAAAAATACCATATGAGATTGCTCATATGTAGAATCTATTTATTCATTTTTAATGGAGGTACTGGGGATTGAACCCAGGACCTTGTGCATGCTAAGCTTGTACTCTAACCACTTCCCCCTTTCTCAGTAAGATGTATTTAGAAGATCTTACCATTAAAAGTAACATCAGGTGAACAAAATGTGCAAAGAATCCCAAGATCAAGTAAAAATCAAGTAAATCAAGTAAAAGCACAAGTGAGGGATTGAAAAACCAGCAAAGGCAAAGCATTCAGGAGCCTCATTTTACCTTGGCCAGAATGTGACTGAGAGTCAGGGTAAATTAATTCTGCCTAGGTAGGAAATGCTTGATACACATTGTCAAGGTCATGAAGGTCTGGACTGAAAAATTAGGGAGCCCCATTTCGTATTTTTCAGAAATAGCTTAGAGGCAACTGGTCAGACCAGAGGTGGCATAGAACAAGCTACTGGGCAGGGTTCAACCAGAGAAACAGAATGGGTAGGAAGTATTTATCAAGAGAATTATTGCATGGAATTGGCTTAGTGACTGTGGGTACTGGCTGGGCAGAGCTGAAATCTGTAGGGTAAGCCATCAAGGAAGGCAGGTGGAACTCAGGGACATGGATGGAAGCTACTGTCTACGGGTAGAATTCTTCTTCACGGAAGCCTCAGCTCTGCACTTGAAGCTTTCAGCTGATTGAAATAGGCCCACCCAGATTATCTAGGATGATCTACTTTACTTAAAGTCCACTGATTATGGACTTTAATCACATCTGTAAAATAACTGCACTGCAACACCTGGATTTATGTTTGATTGAATAAGTGGAGGCTGTTAAGCTGACACATGAAAAAAGCCATTGCAACAGATTCTGCCTGTTGACCTCAGTCTAAGACATTTTCACAAAGTCCTCCTGAGAAATCTGGACCAGTCAGTGAAGTGGCAGCTGGGGCACCTAAGGGATAAGTCCCCCTGTAATGGGTGAATGGAGAGGCCCAGCCCAGATTATCTAGCACTTTCCAGCTGTGTACCAGGTGGAACTTTACCCCAGGGCATCGCAGGACAACCAGAGTATCAGAGCTGGGTAAGCCTTTAGACACTCTGAATCAAACTCTCACTGTCTATGGAGAAAAATGGGGCCCAGATCAGTAGAACAGCCAAGACCAGCCAGAAAAAGAACCAAGATCTCCTGCAAGAATGGGGGAAAGAATTAGAAGATTGAAAAGATGAGGAAAGAAGGAGGAAAAAGGCCTGATGGAGAAGGAAATGCAAACAGCCTCAAATCTCAGAGTCAAGAGGGACCCTGGGACTATTTCAGTCTACCCCTAATTGCACAGTTGGGGAAACTGAGGCCCTAGAGGGGAAAGAAGTTCCTCAATGTCATTCTGTGAGTTCAGGGTAGAACTGGAACTGAAGCCAGGCCCAGGTCTCCTGAGATGGTGCCGGTCCCCCCACTGCCTTCCCAGGGAGCTGGAGACTCTAAAGGCTGCCCCCTCATCCTTGGGCATTTGGAGACTGGCATTCTTGGAAAAGAAGAATCAATTCATTGATCTCAATAATTAGTTTAGGAATCAGAGCTCTGGGGCACTATGCCATGAGAACAATTCCAAACTCAGTCTCTGACCTGAAAAAATGTAACCACCTCTGTCCTGTGACCAAGGTGTCATCCCCACCCCAGTCATCCATGCAAAGGGTGCCAGGGAAGGGCTAGGGGGCTCGATGCTGGCCTGTCCCATCCCACCCTCCTAGTTCTCATCTGCAGAGGGGCACAGGGTTGGGGACAGGAGTCCTGTGGATGGCAGGGGATGACACTCTTCTTGTTCCATCTTAAAAATAGCAACATGGAGCACAGAGAAATCACCGGCTCAGGGCCATCCAGCGAGCTCCTGACTAAAACTCCAGTCCTCTAATTCTCAATTCAGCACCTTTGTTTGTTTTTTTTTCTTCCCCCTCATTGTTTTCCAATCACTTACAGTTGATTCCAGCAGGGCAGCCCAGCATCCAGGCAGTGCTGTGACAGTGCCTGAAAGCATTCGTACTGTGCACTCATTGCCAGATGGAAGGTAGGCAGCCTTGACAGGGCCCAATAAGGCATCATTTAGCTGCTCATACTCATATATTAGAGGAGAAATATTCAAGTATGGGGTTGAGATCTCATGTTTAAAAAACAAAAATCACAGAGAGAACTACCGTGGGCCTCTGGGAGAAACGTGAGCCTGGGCCTGCTCGGAGGCTGCGTAAACAGTGGTTATGAGCACGGCTAATCCCAAGCCCACTCGGGGCTCTGCAGGGCGCGTCAGCTCTGCCTGCGGCTCGTGAAATCCCTGTTCCAAACCGAACCCCTTTAGGGAGGACGCTAGCCAGGCCAGAAAGCCACCGTGGGTCAGGTCACACTGATGCTCGGAGAGACCCTGTGTCACGGAAGGTCACATTTCTGAATGACTAATGCTCATATCAGATGCCAAAGCTGGGCAGCAGTGGGTTTGCAGAGCTCTAAAATAGATGCTCTTCCAAGACTAAACAGTTTCTTTTATCTGTGATTCAGGGTTGATGACCCCATTTCGGGATGGCCCATCCATCAACAAATATTTACCAAGCTGGGCTCAGCGCTAGGTGTTTTGGTATTTAAAGAGGTTTAGAAACTTGCCCTGGCCTGCCAGGAGCTGTCTTGCTGAGGTAGTTAAGACAAGTTCATACACCGATACTGAACAGAACCAGCCTGGCTGTGCATAGGAATGGCGCCCTCTGGAGTTGTGTGTCATGACAGCCCTGGCCACGGTGGTCAAGGCTGGAGAGCTCAGGGGAGGAGAAGATCCCGGTGGGCTGAGCCGGTTGGGGAAGATGGCTGTTCACTGCCTGCACCCCTCCTCTTTCTTTCTCCTGCTGGCAGTCACTGGTTGGGCCTTTTGACAATGACAGAGGGCAGAAGGCCTGGTGACGGGCCTGCTTCTGAAGCACTTGAAGGAGGAGGCATCTGCGTGGCAGGCAAGCCAGGTTGCATGTTCATGCCAATTTCCTTGGGGTCTTCTGCTGCATCACCCCGCCATGCCCAGCTGGCCCCTTGGCAAGTCCCCATGGCAGGTTTACTGGGGGCAGCTCTCCATCATGCTTACTGAGGCCCCTTGCCACTTCCCATTTCTCTAACCAATTTTGTGATGTCAGGGGCAAAAGTAACCAGCTAGCTTTTCCAAGCATCTCCCCTGATGCTTTTCCCTAGGGGGAAGTTTTACCTAAAAATGTTACTAAAATTTTACCATGATAGATAGGTTAACTTCAGTGGAGTTAAGTGGTACCCTCCCCAGCCTCCTTTTTTGAAACACCAATCAGGAGGTGGGGGGACTTAAGTCATTATTACCTTGATGTGGGTTGTTTGTTCAGCTTTGCTGCATCAGCAGAAACCGAGTCTTAGATTAATGGTTGTCAAACTGTTTAGTCTTAGAACCCTTTGCACTCTTAAAAATTATAGGGGACACCAAAGAGCTTTTGTTTATCTGGGCTGTAGGTCAATTTCTGGTGTACAGCACAATACTTCAGTCATACAGGAACATACATATATTTGTTTTCATATTCTTTTTCACCATAAGTTACTTACTACAAGATATTGAATATGGTTCCCTGTGCTATACAGTATAAACTTGTTGTTTATTTTATATGTATTAGTTAGTATCTGCAAATCTCGAACTCCCAATTCATCCCTTCCCATGCCCTTCCCCCCACTCCGTAACTATAAATTTGTTTTCTATGTCTGTGAGTCTGTTTCTGTTGTGTAAGTAAATTTGTTTTTTTTTTTTTAAGGTTTCACATTTAAGTGATATCATGTGGTATTTTTCTTTCTCTTTCTGGCTTACTTCACTTAGAATGACATTATCCAGTTTTATCCATGTTGTTGCAAATGGCATTATTTTATTATTTTTATGGCCAAGTAGTATTCCATTGTATAAATATACCAGAACTTCTTTATCTAGTCATCTGTAAATGGACATTTAGGTTGTTTCCATGTCTTGGCTATTGTAAATAATGCAGAAGCCATTCTTGAATTCTTTCTCTGCTCCCCACTCTCATCCCTTCTGTCACCAACTCTGTCAGTTACACCTCCTGAATAAAAATATCTCATATCTATACCTTTCCATTCTACTGCCACCATCTTACTTAGTATGCCACTATCAGTCACACATATATTTCTTTGACAGACTCCTCTCTCCAGTATGCCCACTTTAATCCATTCCCCATACTACATCCAGAATAATCTTTCCAAAGTGCAAATCTGATAATGCAACTCCCTTGCTTAAAACCCTTCAATGGTCTCTCATACTTCACATGAAGTCCGAAATAGCTTATGTTAAAGAATATTACTTTAGAAAAATAAAATCATGATTCTCATACAAATATACACTTAACACATGTCAAAGATTTTATTTATCCCTTTATTTAATGAGAGAACCAGTAGTACGTTACAACCAGTTCAAAATAGAATTCAAAGTACCACACCTACATAGGTCAATCAGAAATGTTGAAATAACTTACAAATAGATGCAAAACTGGCTTTTCCTATGGGTGCTGGGAAAATGCATGTGCCTCCGTGGATCAGAATTCATCTTCAGGTCTATAGACAAAAGATATTTTGCTATCAGTTATCTATAATTTATAAGCTTTAAATAACTCCAAAGGCAAAGAAAGGCACAAAGACCCTAGAATCAAATCATCCAGAAGGGTGACTTAGACAGCATACCCAGTTGGCTTTTTGGTCCATGCCAAAGCCTTTCTCAACTTTCTCCTGCACTTATCAGGTCTTCTTGATCTGGCACAGGCGCTCCTGTTTCACCTCAGCTCTTACTCTTCTCTTCCCATTCCTCTCCGCAACCCTCCCCCGAATCCCATTTCTCTAACTGTACTAAATTTCTTTCAGATTGGGATTATGCTAGCTGCTACAATAAATGAACCCCCAAACAGTATTGTTTTAAACCATTAAAGTTTATTTCTGGGTAGGGAGGGTAAGCTCAGTGGCAGAGCGAGTGCTTAGCACTCACAAGGTCCTGGGTTCAATCCTCAGTACCTCCATTAAAAAATAAATAAATAAATAAATAAACAAACAAACAAACAAACAAACAAACAAACCAAATCCTTCCCGCCCCAAGCAAAAAAAAAATAATAATAATAATAATTAATAATAATAATAATAATAATTCCTTGTTTGTGTTACCATCCAGTGTCACCCTGTGGCTTTCCTCTGTTTGGCGGTCCCATCTTGGGACTCTGCCATGCCCCAGGGCCTCAGAGTTCTCTGCACTCAGCCATCAGAGAATGAGGGGAAAGGAGAACAAAGACGTTGTGGGGGGAACCACCCCACTCTTATTAAAACCCCTGGTCCAGTTTGACTCAGGTTGTTCCTGCTCACATTCAGTTGGTAATAACTCTTCACACAGGCACCTGGACATAAGAGGTGCTGGAGAAGGGATGCTAGGAAATGTAGTCCCTGGCAGGGCCATGACCCTTTCTGCTACACAAACATCCCCTACTCTGTCCTCCCTCTCCACTACACTTGTTCCACACTATTGCCTCTGACTTGGCTCAGCCTTTCTCGTTCCCAGCCTAGTTTCCATCTACTATCAGCTTAGGTGTCCCCTCCCCTGGGAAACCTATGCTGTAGATTAGATGCTCTTGTTCCATGCTTCCATAACACCCTCGTGACCCTGTGACAGCAGATATTACCTCTCCCATAGTGACCACAATGGCTTCCTATCTTTTCCTCTCCAGACTGTAAAAAACTACAGAGGAGACACAGTATCTTGTTCATTCTTATATCCCCATCCTGTGGTATATCCTCAATAAAAATATGCTAAAGTCACATGAATAATATGAAGCCATTATTTAAAAGAGAAAAGTAGGTTAAACTTTGCTATTTGAAGATCTTCAAACTTGCCCTAATTTATTTTATTGTGGATGTTTCTGTATGACTTTCCCCTAGAAATAACAACACCAGAAAGGATAAGCTGTTTGCTAATAGTATCTAAAAATTATTTTCTCCCCCAGGATGGTATGCATGTTAGATAAAAATTATCCAGACAAATCTTCGGTAATCATATTGTTCTCCCTTAATACACAAGTAGTATGCTCTCTAGTGGTTGACATTTAGCCACCATCTCATGGTCCATTTCACAGAGTCCTAGCACAGGGAAAGCAGACCTTAAGAGCTGGTCTGATGCTATGTTAAATATAATTTATTTGGAATATGGATTGATTTTGGCTTATATAGATGAACCAGATAACTTTCCCCCATCGTATCTTTCTATTCTATCTTATTGTTTTTATTTGATTATATGGTTTTTTTCTGTCTGCCACATTTTATATCAAGACAGAATAACATAGTGCTGCACATGAGAATTACCTGGAGAGCTTTTTCTATTTCCAATGCCCAGGTCAGACCCATAACAATTAAATCAGGATGCCTGTGGGTAGTAGCCAGGTATCAGTGGTTTCTAAAGATGCTCAGGGGAGTCTAATGTGCTGCAGAGTTTGGAAACTGGTGTGGTAAGTTTTAATCTCAGTTCTGACAAATACTGGCTTTATAACTTTGGACACGGAATTTAACTTCCTTGTGGAGTTAAATAATATAAAAGTATCTTCCTTATAGTGCTGTTGTAAGGATGAAATGATTCAAAATAAACAAGGCCACTGGACCCGTGCATAGCACACAGGAAGGGCTATGGAACTTTGTGTGTGTGGCGGGGGGTGGTATTGTTAGTCTACACCTGGTAAGTGGAGAAATGGCATAATTCATTCTGAGCTAAATTGCTACCACCCCATTCCACCCTTTAGTGTAGCTTGGCTTAACTATAGTCTCCCAGATAGTTTGGAAGTATTATTCAAACTAGGATAATTGTCCGTGGACAACTCCTTCAATGTTGCAGAAGTAAACAAGGTCTCTGCTCTTCTAGAATTTACATTTTTGTGGAGGAGATAAATGATCAACAAATCCACATATAATTTCAAGCAGTGTTCACTGAGGCCATGCCAATGCAATAAACTTTACATTGAATTCAGTGTGGTCTTCAGCTAAGAATGGCAGAGAGGAAGGCCTCTCTGTTCCCTAAAAGGAAGTGTACTTTCCAAAGAGTAAAACCATGTATTTTCTTAAAAATGTAAAAGTTATAAGTCACATACAAATACAGAATGAAGACATGTCAAAGATTTTATTGATTTAATTAATTAATTAATGAGGGGGACACAGAGGTGTCAGAACCTGTTTAAAGGACAATGTTAAGTGCTCACTTACATTGCTGAAAGCAGGAATAGGAAATGAACTTACAAATAGTTGCAAAATGGCTTTTTTCAAGGAGGGGTATTCAATACAAAGTTCAATGGACAAGAATATTTCCTCTTGCTATTAGTTATCTATAATTTAGAGCTGAATAGATGTCAACTGAAAAAAAATACGTACAACTTGAAAGTTGAGAATTACATTTTATTTAGCAGATTTACTGAGAACTTAAGCCTGGGAGGAGAGCCAGGATGTATAGATCTGCCTTTTCCTAATGCATTTCTCCCCCTGCTCATGAGACATTTTTCATATCAGACCCATTCCTTCTTTTTTATGGACTTTACTGAGAGCCTACTCTGTTTTGGCCACATACTCATTCCCTAGGTTCCAGGACTTATACAATATTATGTCATAACCAAATTGACAGTGTTCTTGATTGGTGGTTCACTAGTAATACTTTTTGTGATGTCTTACCACTGTCTCCGGTATCCATATACATTGAAGCTAATTTGTGACTTGTAAATACCTGATTCTGTTCAGGTAGTTTTAGGTTTTGATGACTTTACAGAAGTTTTGACAGACATATTGTTTTGGCCACTTTTGCTAATTAGTTTGTGATTAAAATTTTTTTGATTTAGTTCTGATTAGGGAGGTTGCAGCATTAGTGATACTGCAATTTCTGATAACTCCTGCAAACTGCCAAAAAGGAAGAGCTTTATCAGAGACATTATTTTTGTCCTTCTCTGTTTTCATTACTTCCCGACCCACAGCCTCAAAATTATTACCATTTGACAAGCACCAGACAAGAATCATCTTCAGTTAGGCAGACAGGTTTCACGGCCCACCCTCAGGGGACCTGAACTCCATTATTCCTGAGTACCATGTTGTTGTTTTTGTTTTTGTTTTTTACAGTCTTCTTCATTAATGTACATCAAAAATAACAAAACTTGAATGTGTAGGCTTATTTGCTTGTTTCTTTTAATATTTCCTGTACTTTTATATTTAGAAACATCGTTTTATTGCTGTATCACATTTCCACACAAAGACCCCCCCCTTATATATTTTAACTGATTTATAATACTGGACATTGATCAGGTCATGGCAATAGCAGCATTGTATTTCCAACTTTTACTTCTGCATTTTACTAAAGGCCTGGGTTTTCAATTTCTTTTGTTTGTCCTTAGCCCTGCCTTCCACTCCCCTGAATGAATAATTCAAATCTTTAGGGTCCTCAAACCTGTCACTCAAGCCTGCCTCCTTCATCCCTAGAAGATGACCTTCTCTCCTACTTAACTGAGAAATAGAGTCCAGCAGCCTTGGACTCTTGCCTGCCCACTAAATCTTCCTGTTTTCAGATCCTTCCCTCCATTCATGGAACAAAGGATTTCTAACTCCTCCTCAAGAAGAAAATAAGCACCATCTAAATTTCAACCATCTGAATGTAATTGGCTGTATTTCTTTCCAAGGCAGATTTTTTTGATGCTGTGGGCTTGGCTCATAAAAATGAAAGGAATTGTAAGGAAAAGTGTGAGTTATAAACAGTGAAACTCAAAATGCAGTGAGAACAACTTTTGTAAGGGCATTTATTCTCCCAATATGGGGATCAGGGAGTTTTAAATCTGTTCCCCACTGGAAGCACTTGATGTGAAAACATTTCACATTATCTTCCTTTTTCCATGTTTTAGTTTCACGGTTTTAAAAAAGATGGCAAAGCTCTTGTTTCTTTGCATGGATTTTTCTGTTTAGTAGAACATTATAAGCTGCTTAAATCAGTTAATCTATTTTAAGAGATTTATTGATCATCTACAGTGTAAAAAGCTATGGTGCACATACAGAAAGAATAAATCACAGGGACATGTGTTATTCATCTTCTATGTTCTTATTATCTGCCACACAGAGGCTCTCAGATGTTTCTTGTCTTGAACATAGTATTTGCCCTTAAGATGTTGATGGTATTACAAAGAACTTTGGGGCACAGATATGAAAATGAAGCTTATGGCACAGTGTCGGGGAAGGGAAGATAATCAGCAGTATCAGATTCAAATTGGATTAAGAACTGGAAAAGGGTGTTGGTTTTGTTGATTACAATATTGCTAGTGACTTTCAAAGTTGTGGCTTCAGTATCACAGCAATATAAAGACACAGTTTCTGCCTAGTTGGGGATACATGTAACATTTAGAAAAAACAAGACCACCAAGACATAAAGAGGACTTATCTAAGCAGTGCAGTTTTGTTGCCAGAAGCTTCTTTACGAAGGCAAAGAAATAATACGGGAGTGGGTGAAGTAGAATGTCACTTCCCTCTCCAAGTACCTTGTCAGAATAGTTTTCCTCCTCTATTCCAGGTGGGAGACAATTTATGGTTCTTTTTAGATTGCCTCTGTGGGGTTTGGAACCTGAGGGGTGTAGTCCTCCCTCCTCCTGGGTGCAGACACTGTATCAATGACTTTGTATCTGACACAGTGTCATTGCTTTCTAGCAACTGCTTCTTATGAGCTAGTGTTAAGGTGATTGCACACTGTATATCAAAGGATTAATTGTATGGTATTAAATAGGGCAGTAGGACACAGAGAAGCCAAAGCCAACTATTATATGCACCAGCCCTGAAGTGTTAGCCTTTGGCATTTAGATTTGAAAGAAGCCGTCCTGGCTTAATATGGTTTAAGTAATATGAAATTTCAGTGTAAGCTCCAGTTTAAACTGACAGTCATAAATTGTTTTCTCTATCGATTATTGAAAAATCTGAGGTCAGATGATTTAAAACAGCAGTTTCTTGTGTGGTATAAGTTCAAATGTTTATTGTACAATTGAATGAGCTTAAAAGTCTGCTGCAGGGTTGTCCTCCTTCATAGTAATGCTGTACCAACAAGAAGACATTTTGAGAAGTTGTCATAATTTTAGGTCTTGGAAAGATTTCATATATGGGTGATTTTTCATGAGTGTCTTAACCATAAACAATCTAAAAGCTAGGTAGCTAGGAAGGAAGCAAAGACAGGCTTCCTCAAGCTGTATTCCTTTCCAGCCCTCATCATGGACTCCTTTAAACAAGTGTACCTTGTTTATATTTCAAAGTTAAATATCTTTCCTCAAACATGCTTTATGCCTTGGTGCCTTTGCATATACTATTCCTGCTCCCCCAAATTCTCTTCTCTAAGGTCACTTTTTAAAAACTTTTTTGCGAAAAATCTCAAATATGCAAAAATAATGAAATGGTATAAAAATCTCTTATTTACTCATTACATACCTGCAACTAGTACAACCATTTTGCCAATTCCACTTAGTTTTTTTTCCACAATTGTTTTCTTGGTGAAGTTCCTTGCTTCCCAGCCAGAGGGATCTGGTTTCCTCCCTGTGTACCTCGAAAAGTTACTGCATACCTTTTGTATGTACGTATTCAATAGCACTAATTACACATTAGTGTGATTGTCTTTTTAAACTTTTTCTTCCCCACAATAAGATATACCTTCCTCTATGAAGTGTGTATAGTAGTAACTTATTAGACCATTTGGGGTATTCAATTAAATACTTGAGTTAAATGAATTCTCCAAAAATAGTAGGAATAACTCATTTGTAACTGTACATAATGGTAAACAACTATAGATACATGTATAGTGTACATTTAGCAAAATTTTAAAGATAATCAATTTTGGCCTTTATCTGATGAGAGTCTTTGTCTCCTGAGGCCTTTATCAGTATGTTCTAAAACATTGCTCTAATTATATAGTCTTAGGAGATACTGAGTTGTGGGAAAATATGCTGTGGGAAAACTAAAGAGTAATGATTTAAAACAAAAACAAAAACAGAAATAAAGACAGATCCTCAGTGAATCTTCTGGGATGGGTGTGGTAATCAAATGAGAAAGCAAAGAGAAATTACTCTCCTGACAGTAAGTGCTTTCAAAGATTTGATATTGTTCCTTTGAAACAAGTGAAATCAAACATATTTTTTTAACTTATATAAGGTATGCAAAAGGCTTACAAAAATAACACAAACCATGCTGTTTAATCCACTAAATACAGTACCTTTCCTACACTGGTGTGTCCATTCCCCACGCTGGTAACTTATACGAGTATTTGCTGCATTCACTACCTTTCCATATTACTAGGTTTAGAAGTGATCATTATTTTAATTATATTCTTATTAATTTTCTTTCCTGAATGCAGTAAAAGGGAAAAATTAATCAGGAATAAGTGTTCTGGAGCTGTGTGTACCTAGTTGCTCTCTTTAGAGAAATTTTACATTATAAGACCAAAAAGTAAATTTTATGTATGTTTTGAAAAATACTACATGGAACTTAGAAATATCAGCTGTAATCAAAAGTAAATAGGATAGGGCCTATATATGAGCACAGGATAGGTGTTCAGTGATGAATCTTTTAAGATCTCAAGGATAGATTTTCCAGATTAGTACTTTAAAATGTAAGTTGGGGTTCTAATGAAATATAATTAATTCAATGAAGATTTGAAAAATTGAGCTTTTAATGAAGTAGCACTGAACTTATTTTACCATTTCTTGGTCCTTTTGATTAGACCTATGATTTGTTTAATATTCAGGGATATGACTCCGAAATGAAATTTGAAGTGTCACTAATACTAGAAGATATAATAGTGGGTGAGTCTGTGACTTACCCATGGAAGAGAAGAAAAGAGATTTTTATAAATTCTACGTGTGATAAAAATAAGGGAAAATTAAGCTCCTAAGTAGTTTGGTGTGTCACGTCTTTCATTTAGTAATTGAGTTTGCATGGTTTGTTCTTTTGACATGAGTGTTTTCTGTACAGCGCAGAGCTTTTAAATTATGACTATATCATGCTTAGCAGAGTTTGCTGAGTTGATTTCAAACTGATTTCCATACACAATATTTTAGTAGATATATCTGATTGTTCAATAATTCACCTAATCATATTAACTCATACATCACATACACTGTGCAAAATCCATTGCAGTAAAGATGGGCCATTAAAAAAAAAAAATCAGCCTTCAACTGGGGAGCCACCTTGCAAATATGATTATCTCTTGTAAGACCTTTCAAGCATTGAAGGATAAAAGACCTTGCCTTTGAGCAATGCAAGGAAAAAGGCATGTTACTGAACATATTTATTTAGAGAGTAAAGTATAAACATTTTATAGCCTCAGAGAATGGTTTCTTTTGGAAAGCTCTCAAAACAAGAGTTGCTTAGGAATGGTTATAAGTAATTATGTAGTGCTAAGAAGCAGGATGTCTTAAAAGGAACCAGATTTGTATGCTAGCTCTATCCTCCTACAGCTCAGTGAGTGAACTTAACACATGCTATTTCACTTTGCTGAATTTTAGTTTCCCCATGTGCAAAAGGGCTTAAGTAATATTTAATTTCACAAGGCTATTGTGAGGAATAAGTGAAGTATATATGTAAATATACTTGATTTATAGTGTATTCTCAGAAATATCAGACGATTCTGAATTAGATATTGTGACATTGTTTATCTTATTGAAAGATAAAACTTGGGCTGCTTGTCTAAGAGAATGTGAAATGCCTTCAACTGGTAAATTGTTTTTAATCATTCAGGGTGGACTAGAGAGAGCTGTATAATAAAGATTGTTTAAAACAGTGTTGATAAACCTTAGATATCCCTTGAAAATATCCTATATTCAGATTTTCACAAAGAGGAGGAAGATAGATTCTGTGAACTTTAGATGGGGGAGCCTCCAGTCCTAGGTGAGATTTCTGTATCACATCATTAGCAGGGTTGTTTTGAGCACTTAAAGCAAATGGTGCCTCCTGGGTTAACTGTGGGATTCACTAACTAGAGGCATAAATAATTTCCTTTTTGACTGGATTACACCCTGGTAGACTAGGAAAATTCAGATAGCATGATGGGATTTCAGCAAGGTGTTTCGCAAAATCTCAAGATGTTCTTCTGGACCAGATAAAGACTTTTGTTCAAAGGTTGTTGACTAATGGGAGGAGAACAGCCTCTGGCAGCTTTGTCCTCAGGGCTGTTCTCTTGCTAGTGACTTAGATGGAGACCTTGATTACATGCTCATCATGTTTTCAAATTCAGGAAGCTGAGGGAGAGTCAATCTGAAGAGTGTCAGAATCTAGATGGAGAATTTTTTTTTTTAATTGAAGTTTAGTCAGTTTGCAATGTGTCAATTTCTGGTGTACAGCATATTTCAGTCATACATATACATACATATATTCCTTTCTATATTCTTTTTCATTATAGGTTACTATAAGACATTGAATATAGTTCCCCGTGCTATACAGAAGAAACTTGTTTACCTATTTTACATATAATTGTTAGTATCTGCAAATCTGGAACTCCCAATTTGTCCCTTTCCACACCCTCCCTCCCCCCGTAACCATAGGATTCTTTGCTAAGTCTGTGAGTCTGTTTCTGTTTCATAGATAAGTTCATTAGAGTCTTCCTTTTACTTTTTTAGAGTCCATATATAAGTGATATCATATGGTATTTTTCTTTCTGGCTTTACTTCACTTGGAATGATGATCTCTAGGTCCATCCATGTTGCTGCAAATGGCATTATTTTATTCTTTTTTATGGCTGAGTAGTATTCCATTGTATAAATATACCACAGGCTTCTTTATCCAGTCATCTGTTGATGGACATTTAAGTTCTTTCCATGTCTTGGCTATTGTATATAGTGCTGCTGTGAACATTGGGGTGCATGTATCTTCTCAAGTTAGAGTTCTCTCCTGATATATGCCCAGGAGTGGGACTGCTGGATCTTACAGTAAGTCTATTTTTAGTTTTTTGAGGAATCTCCTAGATGGAGAAAATCTTGATAGGCAAGAATGTTATTAAGATGAAATTTGATTGCAGATACATATAAGGGCTCATGCTTGTGCCTCTGAATCCAACTATAGGTACAGGTGGTAGCCTAACAGGATCAAATATGAAAAAGAATAAAGGGTTTTACGGAGTCACTCATAGGTGACATGCAAAAAACATCTGCAGCCAGTACAGTTTCAGACTGTATTACTTGAAATTTGTTAAACTAGCATATGGGAACTGAGGTCTGGTGTGTTGTGACTGGACTGATCTTCCCTCATTTAAATAATATGTTGTACAACTGGAGCATGTGTATAGAGGAGAGCAAAGAGAAACTAGTGAGGTAGCTGGAAACATGTAGTTAGAAAAGTGGTTTAAGTACCTGAGTGTTTATTCTAGAAAAGGTAGTATTTGGAGGCATGTGTTGACTGCCCTTAGGTGTTAGGGGAGCACTTACTCGGAAGGGCTAGCAAACTAGCTCAAACAGTAGAATTAAGACCAATAGGTGAAAGTTAAGTGACATGGTCAAAATCTTGGAAAGTCTTTAAAGCATTTGAAGGTAGCTTAACAGGAAATACTTCCCCATCACTAGATAGGAGATAGTGTGGAGGGGCTTTTGGCTGATCTGCTGGATCATTACATACTTAGCTGGTGGATATTATGTTTCTCTGATAAATAAGTATATTGGACTAACCATAGCTTCTTT